>NC_141061.1:8822024-9422024 GCF_041138505.1 Cibotium barometz
GGGGTTGTGGTTAATCTTGTACTAGTATTGCACCCGCGCACTGCTGCGGCCGACCAAGGTTCCAGAAAAGAACTATTCCCTCTCTACAACCATCTCTCTCTCTCTCTCACACACACACACACACACACACACACACACACATGCACATGCACATGACCCTCTCCCTCTCTCTGTCACATACACACACACTCTCAAATGTTGAAACTCTCTCTCTCTCTCTCTTCTCACATGCACACACATATACACACCTGCTCTCCCTCTCCCTCTCCCTCTCTCTCTCTCTCTCTCACACACACACACACACACATGCACACACTCCCTCTCTCTTCTTACACTCTCCCACACATAGAAGCGCTCTCTCTCTCTCTCTCTCTCTCTCTCTCTCTCTCTCTCTCTTTCAATCTCTCTCTCTCTCTCTCTCTTTTTTTTTTTTTGGAATATGTACTCTACTATTTACATTATCATCTCTCTCTCTCTCTCTCTCTCTCTCTCTCACTTACACTCTCTCTCTATCTCTCTCTCTCACGCACACATACACATATGTAAATATATAATATATACAATATTATGTTTTAGATACATAAACCTATACATAGACACATATACTTATACATATATACATGTATTTAAAAATACAAATACAAACATCGACATAATTTAATTAATTTTGATTAATTTTTAATGTGCGGAGATGGGTGATAAGTTGTGGTCACTTTTAAATATATAGATAGATATATCAAACACATATCTAAACACACACACACACACACACACACACAAACATAAATATGTATATACATATACATACATATGTATGTATGTATATATAAATGTAAATAAAAACACACACACACACACACATACATGTATACACACATATACATATATGTTTTCTATTTAATTTATATTTTATTAAAAGATACTTTTTATTCTCTTTCTCTCTCTTTTCACCCTCCCTCGTTACATCTCTCTCTCTCTCTCTCTCTCTCTCTCCAGGTCTGCCCCATCTCACTCTCTCTCTCTCAAGCACATTCTACACAGATGCAGATGTACGCACATGCATGCGTATACTCTCTCTCTCTCTCTCTCTCTCTCTCTCTCACACACACACACACACACACACACACACATGTACACACCGCACATACACTAATCTAAACGCACACTCTCTCCTCCCACACAAATTATCTCCTACATAGAAATTATCTGTCGCCTCTCTCTCTCTCTCTCTCTCTCTCTCTCTCACACACACACACACACACACATGTACACACCGCACATACACTAATGAAAACACACACTATCTCCTACATAGAAATTCTCAGCCTCTCTCTCTCTCTCTCTCTCTCTCTCTCTCATGTGCACACACACACACACTCTCTCTCTCTCTCTCTTCACGCACACTCTCTCACATAGAAACTCTCTCTCTCTCTCTCTCTCTCTCACACACACACACACACACACACACACACACTTAAATAGATTTACACACATATATATAATTTTAATTAATTAAATTTTAGATTAAATTTTAATGGTAGGGATGAGTGGTGCAATGTGCTCACTCTCAAATAAATGCATCTTTCATGTAATCTCTCTCTCTCTCTCTCTCTCTCTCTCTCTCTCTCTCTCTCACACACACACACACACACACACACACACACACACACACACACACACTCAATTCATACATCCACCTATAATCGTAATAAACCATACAATTATCTTGTCAACTTAACTCATACATCCACCTATAATAGTAATAGACCATAAAGTTATCTATACTCCACCAATGACATTGTTGAAGTAGTAAACCATTCAACGGCTAGTGGAACCTTTTTTATTTTGTGCTCTTACAAAATGACTACCAAAACGACTCACATCTATGGTCCTCATCACAAATGACTACTATCAAAGACTTTACTTTAACATTTGTACACTTGGACATTATCTCTTGTAAATGGTGTGCACAAGGATGATCCTTCTTAGCCCCATGATGCCATCCATCAAACAACTATTTTTTATCCCTTGTGATTAGGTTAGGGTGGGTGACTGACTACAACCATAAACATATGACTCAATGTCCATTTTGTTAATTATCTCATGTAAATAGTTGATGTTATGAGATTTTTATCGTTAGACAACTCTTTTTAATAAGTCTTTTTACATGCATAACCATATAGGTAAAGACATAAATCAAAAAGTCATATGGCCAATACTTATAGGTGAAAATGTATAAAACATATAGGTGTAGACATAAATAAAAATTCATTTAGCCAATCATTATATTAGGATTTTCATACCTAATGTCCATGGTTAAGATATAAAATCCTAATGGCCTAATGCTTGCCTATAAATTTGAACACTCAAAAACCCTAATGGCTACTACTGCCTATATGCACATGCACATGCACACTATTTATATATACATGTTTTTTCTTTACACACACACACACACACAAACATATATATGTATATATATATACATACATATGTATGTATGTATATATAAATGTAAATAAAAACACACACACACACACACATGTATACACACATATACATATATGTTTTCTATTTAATTTATATTTTATTAAAAGATACTTTTTATTCTCTTTCTCTCTCTTTTCACACTCCCTCATTACATCTCTCTCTCTCTCTCTCTCTCTCTCTCTCTCTCTCCAAGTCTGCCCCATCTCACTCTCTCTCTCAAGCACATTCTACACATAGATGCAGATGTACGCACATGCATGCATATACTCTCTCTCTCTCTCTCTCTCTCTCTCTCACACACACACACACACACACACACACACACACATGTACACACCGCACATACACTAATCTAAACGTACACTCTCTCCTCCCACACAAACTATCTCTTACGTAAAAATTATCTGTCGCCTCTCTCTCTCTCTCTCTCTCACACACACACACACATGCACATGTACACACCGTACATACACTAATAAAAACACACACTATCTCCTCCCACACAAACTATCTCCTACATAGAAATTCTCAGCCTCTCTCTCTCTCTCTCACATGCACACACACACACACTCTCTTTCTCTCTTCACGCACACTCTCTCACATAGAAACTCTCTCTCTCTCTCTCTCTCTCACACACACACACACACACACACACACACTTAAATAGATTTACATATATATATAATTTTAATGGTAGGGATGAGTGGTGAGGTGTGCTCACTCTCAAATAAATGCATCTTTCATGTAATCTCTCTCTCTCTCTCTCTCTCTCTCACACACACACACACACACACACACACACATGTACACTATTTATATATACATGCTTACATACCTATAGATACACATACATACATAATATATATAAGTGTGTGTATCTATAGGTATGTAAGCACGTATACAAAGATTTCATTAAAAGATGTGAGATGAGATCTTCTTAGATTCAAATTCAAAATTGTATTGGAAGATGTGAGATTTGGCCCACCTCCTTTGCCCACGTGGAGGGAGGTGGACCGTGGGGTTGTGGTTAATCCTGTATAGATAGATAGATATAGAGAATATAGACATGTAAAGATAGAGAAGAGATGAGATATAGAGAAGAGATGATTGAAGAATAAATAACTCTTAAAAATCTCGTATTGGCGGACAACAGCAGTAGGCAGCTCTCTTCACGTGTGCTGAATAAATAACTCTTAAAAATCTCGTATTGGCGGAGAACAGCAGTGGGCAGCTCTCTTCACGTGGCAGGATGTGTGCTGCGGATGCCGACGACCATGTTGACACCCCCCTTCTCCTGCCTCTCTATCACCATGGCTGCCCCGGCTGCCTGCTGCAGCGCCGGAAGGCTGCTGCCAAAGGCGCCCCCCCCAGAAAAGAGCTCTCCTTTCTCGCCTTCTTGGTCCTCTGCAATGGTGAGCGCTTTATGATCCTCACTTCATTCACTGCAAGTTATGCTAGTATTGTTATTGCTTCCCTGACCAAACAGAGGCGAAGTAAGCTCTGTGTTTCTTTAATCTAGGAAGAAGTTACGTATCACCACACGGACACGCATGCGTGTGCACCTGGTCACTCTCATGGTAACCACAAAGGTACCCAAAAAAAAGAACAAATTACTGAGCAGATCACACAAACATTGATTAAGTTCAGCACACCGAAGATGAAGATGTTGATGACTCTCAAAGGTGAACAGGGTTATGCTAGGGCATGGTCTGAGGTGAGTGATACTTCTGGCTATAAAGCAATTGAATCCTCAGGGAATCCTCTAAACCTTTCTGAAGCTGGTGGTACATTCAAAGTATAGATGCAACATTGTACTAGGTGGGGCAGAGTATGAAACCTTTTTGTAGAGGGGGAAGCGTCTGCTGTGAACTGAGTGGTATAGGGAAGAAAGGCGTCTCCCCGGTGCACCCTCAAAGATCCCAAAATGTGAGACATTGCCTTTATAAAAGAATCGGAGTCCCTGAGCCCGGACCAGGAAAGTGTGAAGTTGACCAATGACAAGGCTTTCCCTTAGTTGTGGCACCATTTGAACGAGAAACTGCAGCCAGTCATATGGACAGTGGTATTCCCCTCTCATCTTGTTTTCGGAGGCCCATAGGGCATAGAAAGGCATATAAGGGAATTTAAATGCCTGGGGCATCTTGAAGCTGTATTGAGTTCCTGCTGATGCGATTTGGGAGTCTTTTCAGTATTCTGGTCTTTCCTGGCTGTACTAGTAACTTCTTGTTGAACTTAAGCATTTTTGGCAAGAGATTCATGATAAGGTCTCTTCACTTCCATTTTTTAGATTTATTATTTCATATCAAGGTTTCAATACCGCTTGTTTCTAATGGCTTTTTTTTTTGTGGATTGATTGTTTACAGCCCTACCAATTGCTTCACTATTCCCATTTATATATTTTATGGTAAGTTGTTCTCTTAGCTCTATTTTGGCAAGTTTTCTGGGTATTTATGCATTAATGACACCAGTTTTTCCTGGGGGTCAAGCAAGGCATGATGAGTTATGGGCTACTAATTCTTGCCCTAAAGTGTGAGGCTACTTGCATACGTTGCCGATCTATAAGCTTGCTATTTTGGTTCACATGTGAGGTCTCAAGACATGAGGAGTTATATGCAACTAATTCTTGCCGTAAAGTGTGAGGTCTCTTGTGTATATTGCAAAGCTACCAGCTTGATATATTGGTTTACATATAAAGGAGAAACTAACAAAACTTTTAGTTTTATATTTTTGTACCAAACTGTTGTTTGTAAGAACCTTATTAATGCCCTTTTTGCAGGTCCGAGACTTCGGAATTGCAAAGTCGGACACAAAAATTGGCTCATATGCAGGCTACATAGGTGGGGAAATTGAATAAGTTTTCCATACTCTGAAAGAGTTGGTGTTCTTTGTATGCCTCTTTTGTTAAAGCATTCCTAAGTGTTTGTAGATATGATGCACTTAAGTATGCTTGGAAATGTTTAGTGGGGATAATTCTGTAGAACAAAGTCAGAAATCTGTAGTCAGTTTTTTTTAACTGCAAAACGAAAATTATTAATGTCATGGAGAAAGAAAAACACCCCAGTTTTTGGTGGCAGAACAAATTTTTGAGATACTTATTTTAGGAGAAAATTGCTGGGTCATACAATGGGCTTTCACTTTCCTAGATGTATTGGCATCAGTAGTGCAGACTCCATACTCTTTATTTGGGCCAGTGTATAGACGCTGAGTTTCCTTGATAAAAAGATAATAATAAAAAATGCGGAGTTGATGGTGGTGTGTGCAGGATCAGCAATGATGCTGGGACGCTTTATGACATCAGCACCATGGGGTATGGTGGCAGACAGATATGGTCGTAAGCCTGTCATCCTTATTGGTACTGCATCAATGTAATTGGTGAATCTTTATATCCATCAATTTGGTTGACAGGATATATACGTCCATGGTGATGAAGCATGCTTTGCAACCATTTGGGGCTGGTTTCTTATATTGATGACCCAACAATCTAGTTCATTTTATCTCTCTTCCTTTTTGTCATTCCAGAGTTGTCTTCAATACGCTTTTTGGCTTCAGTACCAACTTTTGGATGGCGCTGACATCACGATTCCTTCTTGGCATTTGCAATGGAATGTTTGGAACGATAAGCGTATGCATTCCTCTGCTGTTGCTATTCTTTGCATCAGTTTCAATGTGTATAGTCAATGAGTGATGCCATTTTTTTTTTTGCAAGGTTCAAAGTGAACCATGAGGATATTCTTGCTTTTCAAATCCTCCACTTTTCGGCGCGCACAATTTTTAAATAGTTTTCTTTTTGAAATTCTAATACGAATTGGATATTTCAAAGGTTTTATGTCTTCGCCATGGCACCCTCACTAGTTAAAACTATGAAGTTATGCTTAAGATTATGAGCTTGTTTGGCTTCTGTATATAATCAATAACTAAGGGAGGTTTCACAGGCCTACGCATCTGAGATCTGTAGCAAGGAGCATCAAGCATTGGGTCTATCAATGGTGTCACTCTTTACCGTATCCTTTTGTTTTTGATCATCTTGTTCTCAAGTCGATTTACATGAACTAATTTGAAATTTGTGATTTGTTATAATAGGTGGGAACAATGTGGGGAGTGGGTGCGATCATTGGTCCAGCTATTGGAGGGTACTTGGCTCAGGTGTGGCATTTTCTTCTTGCATTCATATTCTACTTGATTGTATTATGGTAATGCTATATTTAACGAGTAATAATATGCTCAAAAGATTGTGAATGTTAGAATGGGACAATTTATAAATGTAGATGCCATTTTCGTGAAGGCATGCTCTTTAGTGTATTCGAACATAGAAATGGGACGCATGGCCTTTCGCAATGAGCTGGTGTTGGGAACCTATTGTTGATGCTTTGTGCAAAGGCAAATAGCCTAACTATGGCTCCACTTACCTTGTTGCCTATCCTTCTAGAGAACATCACTTATATTTTTTGGAGTGAGGCATGGTATGGATGAGTTTGCTGACTTCGAGGAGTTTGGTACAATGTGGGCGCATGCATTAGAAGCCACCAAACCAAATTGATACACGACGGTTGCATCTCTTATGAGAAACGACTATATGTCTTGAAGAGTATTTGAGCACAACTTCTTCATGACGTGCATGACGCCGTTACTAGCGGTCATTGGGACGTAAATTCAACCTTGGAGAGGTTAAAATGACATTTTTATTGGCCAAAGATGATATGCATTGTGTTTACTTAGTGTTATGGCCTACTACACCTCCCAAGAGAACTCCACACATCCACCAATGGAACAAGTAATAGACAACAACCGTCGTAGGGTACTTACCAATGCTCCGAGCTCATGTCCCTCGAGGCTCTCCAAGCTCGCTTGTAGAAGCTCTAATCCTCTAATCTCCATCTCTACTCTGTCACTGTCACCGTGGAGTCGCTCTCACACCACAATGCAAGGCAGTTATCCTCACTCTTCCACACACAAGCATAGAAGAGGCACATGCACTAGAGTACACACACTCTCTCTCTCTCTCTCTCTCTCTCTCTCTCTCTCTCTCATACACGAGACAAGACAAGAGGTCTCATAGCACAAAGGGGAATTGTGTGTTTCCAGTATGAGAAATTGCCTTATATACAACTGGTCCTTATTCAGACTTGGGTACCCAAAACTTACTAACTAAAGCCTTGGCTGGCCAATATCTCATAATGTACAACCTTTATAGTGCCGTTATATAACATTTATTAATGTCCTCAAATGGAGGAGCATCTTTGTTAATCCAAAGTGGGATTAACATCTGCCCCTACTTGACGTAGATTCTGTCCTCAGAACATCTTACCTAGGTCGGAAGAAAGGTCAGAAGACATGGTTGTCGAACTCATGTATGTAGAAGTTGTAGCGTCATTGAAGCTTTTCTGAACGTTGAGTGGAAAGTCGAGAACCCGGTGTCTACCATATCTTCGAATGTGACATGCATATATCCTAGTAGACACCTGAGACGATGATAATAGCGCATCATCTCTCGTTTCGTTGGATCTCTGTTCATGTCGAAGCAAAGATGTTTTGTATCATGCCCATCATATTGCTCTTTTGGTTGGTCGATGAGAATCGCGATCAATTTTAGAAATCGAACCGCAACCACTATGTTTGGATCTGGTATTCTACGCCATGATCGAATCCATGTGAGCATCTGATTCCTTTGATTGGAAATATCTGGAAACTCTGATGGTGAGAACTTTGAAAGTTGTAGCAAACGTGGGAGTTCCTTTGCTTTGCTTCTTTGAACCAGAGCGGTGTGAGTCGTCGCTTGATAGGCATGTATAGTGGGTTGACTCGTTTGTTTGGTGCATAGCTTTTGTATTGTCTACTGTATTCTGGTATGGTTAGGTACTCCTTGCGTCAGCCAGGTAGTATCCTAAAATCTTTCAGTCAGGGGTTGTCGCCATCCGTTTCAATTGCATAGTATCCACCATGTGTATGGACTGGATTTTGTCTTTCCCACTTGCGGTAACAATAACCTATCATAAATGTGACCACTCTAATCTCTAGAAGATCAATAAGGTGTGGATTCGTCAGCTTGGTGTGCCGCGTCACATTTTCTCACAAGGTTCCTTCTCCGCCCATCGGCATGTATGGCATTGGGTCTCGGAGAGGATAAGAAACATTCTGCTGCTGTCTTGATCCTATTGTAGAGTAGGCCTTTGTTGAGGTACTGATGAGTATCATAGACTTTCACCCACCCATGGCTAATTACCCATTGATAGTTTTTAGCAACACCTCGTAGTTGGCCGGTGTGGATGGCATGTCATTTGGCATGAACAGGTCAAGTTTGTCGACGCTGTCATTCAGGATGGTTGATTGTTGTAACACTCGACACTAACTACGAAGGTTGAGCACTATGGGATGTAGTTGGAAAAAGTAAATGTCAACGGGATTAGTAAGCACCACATCTCTCCTAAGTATTCCCATTACTAAAGTAGGGTCTGCATTCCTCTCTGTGTTTTGATGTATCAGGGTTAAATCTCCTAAACCGAGGTCCTCTGCTAGGTTAATTTCATATTGCAGTAGTGAGAGGGTCAGTGTAGACAAAAACAAAGTAAGGGTTTGAGAAGTCGCTTGAGGAGTCACCGGCAAGGAACCTATCTCGGAGGCACGCTCGATAAGTCGGTGTAATTTATCCGTTTGCCTTTTGTTCTCCCTTCTCAGCTGATGGGGTTAGATCTGAAAGTATTGTATCACGCAGAGGCGAGAGGTTTTTGAAGACCAAGTTTGCCGGGCTGGAAGGGGGGGTTTGGAGTATAGATTCTTGTATGTTTGGTTTCCCCATCTCCAAGGGTAACTGTTTGGTGAAGCTGACAGTTTCTACACTTGATTTGGCCTCAACTGTTGTTGTTACCTTCAGTGGCACTTCCTGGCCTTCCAGGGCTGCGTTATAGTCGATGATGTCTTTGGCCACATCTTCTTCCAGTCTTCGGGCTTCCTCTTCGATCTGTTGCCTGGTGACTGGTCTCCGCGAGGTTTCTTTAATGCGGCCTCTCATATGTTTTGGTTTGTTTTGCTTCATTCCTTCCTTGGCGCCTTTGGACATCTCCTTTATGAGCTCTTTGGTGTCTTTGAGGACAGCTTTCCCTAACTGCAGTTCTGCTGTTAGCTGTGTAGGATCTTGCGGCTGCTGGGCCTGTGAGACACCCTGTTCTTGATGGGTCGTGGGTATCGGAAAGCTACGAATCTTGGTTAGGAGGTAGGGGTTGCAAACCTTGGATTGGTGGGACTTGAGGTAGTGCTCCATTTCCTTGTGTAGGTACCATGCCCAATCAGCTTCCTTTTCCTCATGCACTCTGGCTATTCTATGAAGAGGTATGCGGCTGTACCTGTCCATTGGCTTTATCTGCATAATCATGGACATGGCAGGGCAGGCTCTCTCATCGACTTCTTCCTTGATGTTCTCATATTCTGCCTCGTTAGAATTGTATGAGAGCTTCTTCAACATATTCTCCACTGGCATCTGATCAATGTGATGGAGATGTGATGTGACAGAAGGTGGCAATTGACGGGCCTCATTGATTATATTTTTTGTGATATGTACCTGCTTCTTGGATCCATCGGGCTTTGTGATGGTTCCTCTTTTGGTATTCTTGTTGTAGGATTTGTTGTATTCTGCACATAGTGTTGGATTGAAAGTTTTGGAGAGTACCTCAGTCATCTTTCCCAAGCCCACCTTCTCCAGCTTGTATTGCACATCAGTGTCTTCTAGAATTTTAAGGCATTTAGGGCTCTGGTACTGGAAAAGAAAGTTCCCTTGTTGTGTTTGGATGTCCTCTTGGATCATTGTCCCCTTCAAGTCTTTGGCATAGGAGCCGAGATAAGTAAGCTTTGTGCCTTGGTTCTTTCCGTCCCGGTGAGTCTAGTGTAGGATCTTCTTTTTCCTTCCTCTTCCTTTTCGTTGTAGGAGATCCAGTGGCGCTGGCTTGAGTGATCGAAGGGGCCTCTTCATACTCCGGGTCACAGACTTTTGGGGTAGCCATCTGGAACAAAATCAAGAGAGTGTCAGCCTTTGCTGACTGGTAGGACTTCATGATCTCTCGGGATGTGTGCGTTGTGCTGTGGAGAGGGCAAAATCTTGAAACTGGCATATAAAAGGTAGAAGTTCACGGTCGGTTAGGTGTTTCACGACGTGAAATGTGACCTAGTGGACAGCATAAAATGGTAGTTTTTTTTGAATGTGAACGTGTATGTGATCCTCTAAGAGGTGTATGTATGATGGGAAAAGGTGTTTCACGACGTGAAATGTGACCTAGTGGACAGCATAAAATGGTAGTTTTTTTTGAATGTGAACGTGTATGTGATCCTCTAAGAGGTGTATGTATGATGGGAAAAGGGTTAGTACGGTGAGCAACAACATAAGTGCAGTGTTGTCGCGAATTAGCAGAGTTAGCAATTCACGACGTGAAATGGTATTTTACCGTGAAACAGTAGAGACGTGAAAAGGTTAGTCGCGTGAAAATGTAGAGTTGCATTTTATGACGTGAAAAGGGTTAGTCACGTGAAAGTGCAGAGTTGCATTCCACGACGTGAAAAGGGTTAAGCAGTCAGTTGTGTTTTTGTTAGCTATTTTCTTGGGATCGATTACATTTGTTAGAGCGAGCACTAACATCAGACGGAGGCATGAGACGTGAAAATGGTTTGGCCGTGAAGTGGCAGGTTTTGGATCTCACGCCGTAAAATAGTACTGTACCCCGAGCCCGCCTTCTACGCCGTCTACAGGAGATAGGAGTCCCATTTGACATGGTTTGGAGCATCATCGCCCTCTATGAGTTCGTCACCGGACGAGTGAGAGTCCCAGGAGGTACATCACAAGAGATTTCCAGCACTATCGGGGTGAAACAGGGCTGCCCTCTGCCAACCACTCTTTTCGGCCTCTACATTGATGAGATCTCGAGCTTCATTGATGGATTAGGCGGGGCTGGTCCCACACTGGCAGGCATATTAATCCCCATACTACTTTATGCAGATGGCATCGTCGTCCTCTTAGACTCAACCGAGGGGCTTCAGAGACAGTTGGATGCCTTACAGGACTTTTGCACTCAACGGGACCTCTCTGTTAACCTTGGTAAAACCAAGGTAATGGTCTTCAATACCTCTCGCCCCTTCACATCCAGATTGAGCTTTACACACAGAGGGGATCTTGTGGAGATTGTCTCATCCTATGTCTACCTTGGTGTCACTTTCAGTGGTCCACGCTTCACCATGCTTCCCGTAGCACATGCCAGAGTGACACGGGGTTATGCAGCCTTGAGCTTACTTGAGCGGCAGTGCTTCCATGCACATTTCGAGGAGCCCAAGATGAAGGGCTGCCTTTATGACACCCTCATCACACCAGCCTTGATGTATGGAGCAGCCTTCTGGGGCCAGATTTATCCGATGAGGATTGGCAGCGAGTTGAGAGGCCCCAGGTCATGATGTTCTCCCGTATGATCCGCAGCAAACCATCAGTCCCACACCAGATTATCTAGGCAGAGTTTGCTGCAGCCCCGATGGTAGTGGATGCACTCTTCCAGACAGTCATATACCTCCATCGCATCAGTCACATGGATCCCCACAGGTACCAGAGGCTTGCCTTGGAGTCCTCAAGACAGCTAGCACTTGAGGGCCACTCTGGAGCATGGTATGCGCTAGTTTCCAGTTGGTTCTCAGTATATGGGTTCTGCATGGACCGCCTACCCCCCCTTAAGTACAGTTTGGACTGCCCTTTTCTCCGACTCTCTCACGAGGATACCAACTGGGTTATCCGGTTAGATCTTCTCAGCCTCTACATCCATTGCACATGGATAACACCTTCGGAGATCCCCACGAAGATGCACTTCTATAGTGATCACTTCCTCACACTCACTGAGGATGGATTCATCCAGTAGCCGAGCTACTTGAGTGTTCACATGTCCCATGCCATGCGGATTGCGATTGGCCAGATACGGGTTTCATCCCATTGCCTCATAGTGGGGACAGGTAGAGCCAAGTGCATCTTCAGAGCCGGGAAGCTCGTACGGAGACCCAAAGAGGAGAGGATCTGCCGATTATGCCACACAGAGGTTGAGACGGAGGAGCATTACATATGCCGCTGCCCAGTATACTATGAGATCTGCGGGAGGTTTCACTATCTATTTGGTCCACTCGCCAGGATCATTGACTTCCAGGACTAGCGTTGCCTAGGCCTCTTCTTGCTTGAGCTCTGCAGACAGAGGGACACCTTCGGCCCCAGCCACCCTACCCCCTCCATTGCCAGCCAACCATCACCAGTTTCTTCCGGACCCAGGAGGTGGAGGACACCGATATAGTGGATCTTGTGGACCCTCCACGAGCTGCTCCGGACCTACCTCGCCCAAGAGGGGTTACCTCGGACCGAGCCTCCGCACTCGAGCGTGCTCGACGCCCAACGCCCCCCCCCTCGACCACGATCACCTCATCAGCTCCAGATCCAAGACATGCTCCACCGCCATCGAGCTACCTTTCCACGTGACATAGCTGAGGGAGACCTCTCGGCCATACTCATTAGCCCCATGCTTGATATTTTGGAGAGTGGTATACCATCTTCTCCGAGCTGATGCTGCTCTCATGTTTCTATGTTCTTAGTATTTCCATGATGCGTTTCCATGGACAGTTTTGTATCACCCAAGTGAGATAGCTATGCTTATGTTTTCTTTCTGTTTTATTTTCCATTCCATGATGAGATATGCCATGGACATTATTGTATCACTTTGGTCTCATAGGCCCATCGGGTCTTTAGTAGACACTTAATATATCTTTCTTTCTTTTCTTTCGTTCTCTCTCTACACACACACAATGGATATCTTCCATCCACCTTAGTTGTGGACTTGCAGCTTAGCAAGCTTCTGAAACTCTAAACCTACAACTGGTGTCAGAGCCAGCCATCGACTTGGTGCTTGCACTCTCTGTCCGGCACACCCGCGGTTACTGCCTTGATCGTCGCCATACCTGTCGCCCTTTTGCTGCTGTTGACAGGCACCGTAGTACACTGCTGCCTCTAAGCATTGCTGACAATCTTTTGCTGTTGCACTTGCAACGTCGCTCAGCTACTCCTCCACGTTTGCCTATTGCGCCATTCACCTGAGCTAGCAGCACCTGCGAAATGCCACGTCGGCAACCCATTTGGGGCTTTTCAGAAATCAGGTAAAAATCATCACATTCGAGCTGAAACCGATCCCGTCAAGTGGGAATAGACTCCGTTGGACACCCACACGTGTAATAGCACAACTTAAATATCACAATATAAATGGACAACTCAATAACAATTGAAAACTGAAATGAAATGAAATGATGATCAATGGACATCAGCACTGGATCCGGAACGGGCCGAACCCCCCCTCAATATATGATATATTATTGGGAGTATTTAAGTGATACAATGCTCCATGGGTTCAATGAACCAGATGACGTCCATGTACAATTGAAATGAATACAGTTACCAAACAAGAGACTTGAAGTAGACGTTCGAAGGAGAGCGATCCACTTGAAGAAGTCTAGTCTCTATGGTCCCGTGCCTTCACTGAAATCCGCAGAGAGCGCCCCACTGGTGTTCTAGGACCACGCACAAACAGGCGCTCTCGTACTAACACCTGGCTCTCCCGATCTCAGCACCCATGGACCGTGGTTCTCCAAAAGCTTGGACTACTCGGCACCGAACGGGTGTTAGTAGCAGAGAGTATCCCTTGTAAGATTTACACCAAAGACCTTTGCTTGAATCTCAATCCACTCACCTTGTAAAACAATGAATATGGCTTTAGTAGTACTAGGCACCCACGTATGAAAAGAGAAGTCTTTATTACTGCTGTTGCTGCGCTTGAGAGATGGGGGAATGAATTGTCAGCAGTTGCCCGACAGTACGGGGAGCTGGAGTCGCCTGTGCGCAAGCTAGATAGAAGTCCTGTGTGTGTAGCCGCCTGCAAGGTGAGAGATGGGAACCTGTACGCAGCCACGCAGCCGCCTGTGGGCAAGCGACAGAGGAGACCTATGCAGCCACCTGCGTGCAGCCGCATGTGCGCAGTCGTCTCTAGTAGGATGAAGAGATGGCTAGGCGCAGTCGCCTATGTGCAGCCGTTTGCAAAGCAAGGAGATTGATGGGAGAAGAACCTGTGCGCAGTCATTTGCAAGGCAAGAGGATGGTGGCCTGTGCGCAGCCGCCTGCAGAGCAAAATGAAGAGAGATCTGTGCGCAAGAGCAAGCAGAGTCGCCTGTGGGCCAACGTTGAATCCCAGAAGGTGGTCATGCATAGCCGCCTATATACAAGAGGAGTATCACGCCTGATTTGCATGGAGGGGCACACAATGAACAGTTGGCCGGCCCACCTGAGTCGCATGGAGGCGGCCAGCTCCAAAGTCCCAAGGGGGGGTGGGTAGGTGGCCATGCACCCACCCCCACACACATGATTAAGTGAGGGGTTCCCTCCCCACCATGGCCCATATGTGGGTGCCCATAATGGGTGCCCACCCTACCAAGGGCACTATGAGATATTGGGGAGGGTGCCCACTCATTAATGAGTGTGAACCTGCAACCTTATAAAAACAAAGGTTAAAAAGAATGCTATAAAATAAACAAATGCAATACACTTACCACCTGTTCACACGCAACAAAACTTGTCAGAAGACAGAGCAAACTTCACGACTCATCGGCAGGCGTCCCCGCTCAGTAAGTGGCACGTTAAACAGGCAAACACAAGAATACAAGTCACGCGAAGACAGTTCCAGGCATGCAAACATGAATGCATGTGCAAACAGTATCATGGACATATCTCCCGTTCATGGAACAAGTACTAAACATTTCTGTTGGGCACAATGATGGCACGACAGAAAACATAAATCCCAGCCTTCCTATGGAGTGACAGTCCCATAGGTAAGACACAGATCCAGGCACGAGCCTCCCTATGGAGTGACAGTCCCATAGACAAAACACGGCACATATACTGGCTCTTCCATGGCGTGACAATCCCATGGATAGAACACATTCCAGGTCATACACGGGTGGCACCAGTCTGGCTCCCGTCCATACAACACCATCCTGCTAACACACGCGTGGCACCAAGTTTGGCTCCCGTCCATGTTATGCAAAATACTGGCCCCTTCACATGAGACACTGGCCTGGCCTCAAGTGAACGAGACACAAATCTGGAGATGGACCAAATGGTCGGCCAATTGGTGACACGAGCTCCTCCAATTACAAAAAATAGGCGGTTTGCAAAAATTAGCTCTTTGCATCCAATAGGAGCATCTCCAAATTGAAGCCTCCTACATTGAATTGAAGTTCCCACAGTGCCATGGAAGGAGTAGTGGCATGGAAGTGGCATGGAAATAGACCGTTCTTCATCGACTTAAACTCCCAGAATTAATCTTTATTTTCTTTTTTATATGAGAGTCATGGGTTCTCTGGCCGGGTCTCCCAAAATTGATTGTAATAATTGTTATATGAGAGTGTCAGTATTTCATATGCGTTCCATCCTTGTAAGCCTTGTTTCTATAAAAGGCTCCATTTTTCCACTTATCCCTACTTAGAGCCAAGGGGGGTTGTCTTTGGGTAGACTGATGTAGGCATAGTCATGTGTGGTCAAGCTCTTCTATTAGGCTTGACAAGAGGGTTTTAGGTGTTGGTACACTGTGTTCTCTTTGTGTAAGCCGAGTGGGGCGTTCAATGATAGACTCAACCACATTTGCGAGAGATAAAGATATACAGAGAGAGAGGGGAGAGAGATAAGGGAATAGGGATCTTGCACAATACACCACACTGAGCGGGAACAGGCTCTGCCTCCTTTCAGGAATTTATTCAAGAACAATCCACGGGCATGCTAGCCAGGATCATTACAATCAATGAATACAAAACAAACAGATATGCCAATGTAGGATATCCAAGTCGATGTCGATGTCGATGTCAATGTCTAGGCATGAGATCTCTGATGCCGAGCACACCACGGGGATGCCCACAAGTCTCTCTCACTGGGCCACTACCAGATCCAATATCCAAATCCAAGTTCATATCCAAGTCCAAGTTCATATCCACATGTTCTAGTTCCAATCCAAGTTCTAGCTCCAATCCAAATCCAAGTCCAAGTTCCAATCCATGTTCTAGTTCCAATCCAAATCCAAGTCCAAGTCCAAGTCCAAGTTCTAATCCAAGTTCTAGTTCTAATCCAAATCCAAGTCCAAGTTTGTGTACAAGGTACATAGGTAATATGCGCAGATGACAAAAGCTTTTGTGTTCAACGGCAGACCGTGTTGCCCAAATCGAAGGAGGAGGCAAACCTCAAGAAGTCCACATAGAAAGATGTCGTTGATGTTTCTGTGTAGAAGATGGCGGCTGGAGGAGGTACTAGTGCTGGCAGGTGTCGAAAGCAACAGCTCATGCACTGGCAGCGCTGGATGGCAGCGGTTGACTGGTGTTGGTGGGCTTGGTTAGTTGGCAGCGCTGGCCGCCGGCAGTTGGGTGGTGGCAGATCAGGCGGCGGTGGCACACAAGCGCTGGTGGTCACAGCAGGCGCAAGAGCATAGCAGGCGCTTGGTGGTAGTGCTGAATAGGCAGCGATGGCGGCCAGGTAGGAGACGGCAGCCAGGTAGGTGGTGGCTGGTGGCTGTCCTTCAGGTGGCGCACAGCAGGTGTATGGCACGGCTGTACAGATGGGTGACAGGCTACAGCAGGTTCTGATGGTTCAGGCAGAAGTAGGGCTGGCGCAAGTGGCTGGCGGCCAGGTAGGAGACGGCAGCCAGGTAGGTGGTGGCTGGCGGCTGTCCTTCAGGTGGCGCACAGCAGGTGTATGGTGCGGCTGCACAGATGGGTGGCAGCAGGTTCTGATGGTTCAGGCGGCAGTAGGGCTGGCGCAAGTGGCTAGCTGCTGGGCAGCACTGGCTGTTGGTTGCAGGCGGCAGCAGCAACAGAGATGGCTGCACAGATGCACAGGTGGCTGCAAGTGATGAGGCTGAACAGTATGACCAGTGCAAGCGTCAAACAAATCAGCCCCGCGCAGCAGCGCTAATGATCGATGGAGGTTCAGCCAAGTGGCGATGGAGTTGACAATGGTGATGATCTTCTTGCTCACTTCCCAACCTTGATGATGACGGTGGAAAAGATGCTTTTCAAGCTTTGATAATAGCACCAGGTACTACGAAAGAGGTTCCAATCTTCAACTATGATGAGAAGGGAGAGGTTCAATCCTTTTTATACTTGAAAGAGACCCTACTTTTTGCCAAGCCATCATGCTTTTGCTTTGCCTTTTTATGCTTTTCTTTTCCCTTTTTTACTAAATATCATAAAATATTACTCAACTTTTGACCAGCTTTTTCAAGTTCTTTTATGCTTTGCTTTTCAAACTTTAGGGCCTTGCTTTTTGGCCTTGGAGTTGCTTGTTTGGAAAAGCGGCCTTTAGCTTTTTCGTCCGGCTCAATCTCCTCTTGCCAGTGGTGCCCTTGGCTCATGGTCAACCCAGTTTGACTTTTTTTTGGGCTTTTTCTTGCTTTTTGATCAAGAATCAAACCTTACGGACCCTGTCCCCATGTCTTCTTTCACTTGTCTGGTGTCCGGGCATGGGTTTCAATCATGTGAAATAGAGCTAGGAGGGCCAAATAGTTACACTTTGTATCACATGTTGTAGTATAGAGCGAAAATCACTGTGGCTATTGAAGGTCTTCTCAAGCATCTCCACCTTCGCTGTGAAGGGGGTTTGTTGGGATTTGGAGTCTCATGTGTGTATGTCCCTTGATGTGTGAACCCTTGTTTGTGTGTGAATAACCCCTCAGGATATGGGCTTCACATGGACCTCCTCCTACCCCCTCAGTACAATTTGGACTTCCCTTTTCTCTAGCTCTCTCATGAGGACACCAATTGGGTTATCTAGTTAGATCTTCTTAGCCTTTACACCCACTGCACATGGATCACACCTCCAGAGCTCCCACCGAACATGGCGTGTTAGGCTTCTAGTTATTTTAAGAAATAATATTTAAGAGGTACACCTAAGGGTGTGAAAATCATAGTAATAGGAAATGGCAGTTCCCAGCCAAAAGTTGCAGAAAGTGAGTTTCTCGGGAGGAGCTGTTTCTGTTTCCGTTTCCCCTTTCCTAATTTCACATGAGAATTTCCCCATGATTTTTTCCCGGTAAGTTTTGATTTTCCCCAATTTTTCTGGTTATCTCTATTAGATTATGATCTATCCCAAGTTTCTCATCTATTTCTTGATTGCATGGAATGATTCCTCGGATTTGTTATTTCCCTTTTTGTTAGCAATTGTGAAACATTGCCTTGTTATGCTGAAATTTACATCTTGCAGCCTTCCGAAAAGTACCCCAGTGTGTTTCCAAGCGGATCATTATTTGACACGTAAGTATCATCTATATATATAGTACCCCAGTGTGTTTCTGAGCGGATCATTGTTTGACACATAAGTATCATCTATACAAAAGGCAGGATACTGAAATCTCTTGTGATTGACAAGTGCTTGATTTTTGAGTAAGATTGTTCTTATGATGCTTGGATGAAATGGGCTTTTGGTTGCAGGTTTCCCTATGCTTTACCTTGTATATGCATATCTGCATTTGCAGTACCAGGACTTGTATCAAGCTTTTGGATTCCAGTAAGTGATTGATTGCAAGGTTCATTCAAATATATTGAGGGAAAGAACATCGTTCCTCTTTGTTGTGTAGGAGTTCTCATCTTGTCTGTGGCACCGATGCAAAATGTGGTATAGCTGCTAGACCAGATAAGACTCTTGGATAGTAGCTCATTCAGTTACTTCATAATTTTTTCATATCAGGTGGGTTGGTCTGGCTGGATTCCTCCTGGGTCTCCAAATTTTCCAAGCTTTCACACTCCCAATAATTTCCCTTTTAAAGTCCAATGACGAGTGATGTAGTCTGCATGGAGAATGGGGATCTGTGCCAAAGTGGCAGTATGTACTGATTCACAATGTATAGAGCTAAATCATCCAAGGCACCCTTTTAACATATATGACCCTAGACCTAATGATCCACGAACACCCAGAATCTCCGAGAGGGGTTGTGTGGAGGGAGTTCTCATAATCATCCAAGGCACCCTATTAACATATATGACCCTAGACCTAATGATCCACGAACACCCAGAATCTCCGAGAGGGGTTGTGTGGAGGGAGTTCTCATACCAATGATTTCCTCAGAGTCCTATAACTGCCAAAAAAAGTCTTTTTATTAAGGATAACAGGACATACACTAAGAAGACTCCTTGAAATATAATCACTGTTCCATCAAGAATGTGATAACGCAGTAGTAAAGAGAGAGAAGGGGGTGCCAGCCCAGATACTCATGAAAGCATTCCATTAGACCTTGGCTGACATGGAACTGCTTTGGATTCCTTACCAAATAGAGGAGAGCATGTAAAATGTATCAGATCAGGTGGAGGAAAGAGTTGGAAATTATATATGTGAATGTCGTCAATAGCCTTTGTACATATAGCCCTCCAAATTTGTCTAGTTGTCATGCTCCTAACAATCTCCAAGCTGACTTCTTGTCGAAGTATGCACTGTAAAGTGAGAATTGGGAATCTCTGCCAAGGTTGCGGTCATGGCCATTCCACGAATAGCATATAGGGTACAGACTATCATTTTATTTGCAGAACATCCTAGTGCTTAGCAGTGGACTCTGCAACAAGCCAGAATGGAATCTAGAAATTTTCGGTAGTGCTTGCAACAGGAGCGTGCCCTGAGAGCTCTCAATTATCCACTTCATTAATTACACAATGCAAGACAGCATGGATGCAATAATAATCACATGTATGTGTGTGCTCTGAGTATGTGTGCAAGGCACCACATTGGGGGCTGCAGATGGGCCTGTTAAACCACAGCGCCCTCTCTTATACTCTTATTCCAAAAGAGAAGCTTTACGAAGCTTTGTGGTCATGGAATCACCATATTTTGAAGAAGACGAAGTCAAAAAAATCCGTCAACTAGATTAAGAATCCATTCTCCTTGTAGCTCCTGGGACAACCTCGTTTCCTCAACTTAGAAGCAGAAACACGAGCTGTCCAGATGTGATCCCCCGCTAACCCAAGTTGAGGCTCAAGAACACAATCCTCTTTCCACATGCATAACTTCCCACACACCCATCAAATGCTCAAATCCTTGAAACTTATGATGAAGATTCCACTGTCTGGAAAACTAACGATGGCACAAACTTTGCATGGAGATCAACCCATTCGCAGAACCCTTTCTCTGAAAGCAACCAAACAAAAACCATTCCTCATACACACCTTCCCAGATGCTGAACAAAGTTGATGAAGTGAATCCATTGGAAAGTCTTCGAAATTGGTCCCGAAATCAGCCAAACTGCTGAAAATAGCCTAAGAAGCTGAAAATCACCCAAAAACAGTCATTTTGAAGTTGAATAGCCGTGCCACAACCTCTACTGTCCTTGTATGCCTCTGTTTATTTAGTTCGTACTGTTGCAATGAGATGAAAAAGGGGGTCAATTTTCTTAAATGGAGGTGGTGGGGTGCTGGTTGAATGAATGGGAGAAGAAGAATTAGGGTTTAATGTTCATGTGGGAGACATACACAGAGAGAACAAGGGAGAGAGAGAGAGAGTTGTGGGGATAAGTCAACTCATGATATGAGTGTGTGACTCCCCTATCACACATGTATATTGCACTAGTACACATAGTGCACTTAGTACATTAAAAGTACTAAGTGTACTATGTACTATAACTTATGGGCTTGTACACACTATAAGGGTGGGCATTATGCCTTTACCCCAACAACCTCCCACTTAAAGGCAAAGTGCCCTTAAGTAAAGGAAAAGAAAAATCAGCATGTACATGATAATATACAAGGCCATATCAAGGCTGAAACTGGCCTCATCCAATGCCCATCAAGTGTCTGCAATGAGCAAACCGCTCCGGAGGCAAACTCTTTGTCAACAGATCAGCGGGGGGTTGTCATCCGTATGAATCTTAACAAGCTGAATTTGCTTGTTCTCTATCACCTCTCTGATGAAGTGATACTTCACATCCACATGCTTCGTCTTTGCATGAAAGACAGGGTTCTTTGCCAACTGGATGGCACTCTGACTGTCACAATGCAACAATGGAATATCCCTTGTATAGCCCAAATCAACCACTAACCGAGATAGCCTGTGACATGTGAGGGATGGTGACCGTAGTAATCACAACCTTAGTCTACACTTAACTGCACTTAATGATGTTTAAGAGACAAACAGATAGACAAGTATGTGTCAATGCAATGCAGCTATATTAAATGAATGAATGATGTTACAATGAAGATCCAAATGGATCTGTACTGCTGAATATGCTGACCATGTGCTGAGAATGCGGGCTGAACTGCTGTCCACTCTGTCCCTTGTCTCCTGGGAAGGAAACGCTGAAGGGAACTTAGGGAACAGAAGCTGAATACTGATGAATGATGAAAACGCAGACCTGAATGGCTGAACTGGCTGCGTTTTACTGATGCTGATGCTGAGGATGATGCGTTTACTGATGAAGATGCTGATGGAGATGATGCGTTAATCTGAATATGCTGATGGAGATATGCTGAAACGCATGATGTCCCAGAGGCTGATGCGCTTCACTGATCTGCTGGCTGATGGCTGAATGCTGCTATGATGAGGTGCTTATGACTGAAGGGAGATGCGTTAGCTGATGATGAGGCTGTTGGAGACGCGTTAATCTGAATGCTGTAACTGCTGCCAATGATGATGCGTTAGAGCACCATGGGCTGAATGGTACTATGCTCAACCTGAATGGCTGAATGGAGATGCTCTGCTATTTATATGCATCAGGGCTGCTGGTCGGCCAGCCTTAATGCAGTCGGCCAGCCTACTGAATGTCCACGACTGCATAAATAATGCCACTAATAGCATAAATGCCAGTCGGCTGATGTAAAATGCCCATAAAATGCCTGAATAAATCATGATAAAAAGCCTGATGATTCCTGATGATGCTAATGATGCTAGAATGAAGCCATGTCACTGTACACCTGACTGGTGTGCACGTGACATTCCCCGCTGCTAAACTGTTGCTGGGTGGATACCTGGCAACCTTCGACTCGTCTGCGATCCTTCTCCTCCGAACCACTGCCCCCTTCTGTCTTCTGCTGGGACTGAGGCCGTCTGCAGGAGTGAAATCCTTGAGCCAAGACGCTATATACTGTGGGAACTGAATGGCAACTACCTGAGTCACCCCTGACCTGTTCCTGGAAACCTTTCACCTACCATCTCCGTCGTACCTGAAGCTCTGAACCTCCTGAGGCGAATGTTGGAGCAAACTTCCGTCTTCTGTGGAAGAGAAACTCCCTGCTGTGCCAGTTGAAGCCAAAACTTATGTGCTCCTTTGATGATGGATGTCCTTCTTCCCTGAGAGTTCATGGGTAACATGTATGCAGGACTGACTGCTAAGATGACTGCTAGGATGACTGCTATGCAAACCATGTGCAACCCTATATGCTGTGCAAGAATGCAGATGAATGGGTTACTAATGCAGACCTAAGGGAAAATCCCTAAGGGTGGCTTGCAAAATTTTCAGAACTGGGTTTAACTGTGCGGAAGCGATAAAAATGATGGCTGACTGAATGACTGCTGGAATGAACATGCTCTAAGGCTGGCTACCCTGTAACGCTCTGATACCAATGTGACATGTGAGGGATGGTGACCGTAGTAATCACAACCTTAGTCTACACTTAACTGCACTTAATGATGTTTAAGTGACAAACAGATAGACAAGTATGTGTCAATGCAATGCAGCTATATTAAATGAATGAATGATGTTACAATGAAGATCCAAATGGATCTGTACTGCTGAATATGCTGACCATGTGCTGAGAATGCGGGCTGAACTGCTGTCCACTCTGTCCCTTGTCTCCTGGGAAGGAAACGCTGAAGGGAACTTAGGGAACAGAAGCTGAATACTGATGAATGATGAAAACGCAGACCTGAATGGCTGAACTGGCTGCGTTTTACTGATGCTGATGCTGAGGATGATGCGTTTACTGATGAAGATGCTGATGGAGATGATGCGTTAATCTGAATATGCTGATGGAGATATGCTGAAACGCATGATGTCCCAGAGGCTGATGCGCTTCACTGATCTGCTGGCTGATGGCTGAATGCTGCTATGATGAGGTGCTTATGACTGAAGGGAGATGCGTTAGCTGATGATGAGGCTGTTGGAGATGCGTTAATCTGAATGCTGTAACTGCTGCCAATGATGATGCGTTAGAGCACCATGGGCTGAATGGTACTATGCTCAACCTGAATGGCTGAATGGAGATGCTCTGCTATTTATATGCATCAGGGCTGCTGGTCGGCCAGCCTTAATGCAGTCGGCCAGCCTACTGAATGTCCACGACTGCATAAATAATGCCACTAATAGCATAAATGCCAGTCGGCTGATGTAAAATGCCCATAAAATGCCTGAATAAATCATGATAAAAAGCCTGATGATTCCTGATGATGCTAATGATGCTAGAATGAAGCCATGTCACTGTACACCTGACTGGTGTGCACGTGACATTCCCCGCTGCTAAACTGTTGCTGGGTGGATACCTGGCAACCTTCGACTCGTCTGCGATCCTTCTCCTCCGAACCACTGCCCCCTTCTGTCTTCTGCTGGGACTGAGGCCGTCTGCAGGAGTGAAATCCTTGAGCCAAGACGCTATATACTGTGGGAACTGAATGGCAACTACCTGAGTCACCCCTGACCTGTTCCTGGAAACCTTTCACCTACCATCTCCGTCGTACCTGAAGCTCTGAACCTCCTGAGGCGAATGTTGGAGCAAACTTCCGTCTTCTGTGGAAGAGAAACTCCCTGCTGTGCCAGTTGAAGCCAAAACTTATGTGCTCCTTTGATGATGGATGTCCTTCTTCCCTGAGAGTTCATGGGTAACATGTATGCAGGACTGACTGCTAAGATGACTGCTAGGATGACTGCTATGCAAACCATGTGCAACCCTATATGCTGTGCAAGAATGCAGATGAATGGGTTACTAATGCAGACCTAAGGGAAAATCCCTAAGGGTGGCTTGCAAAATTTTCAGAACTGGGTTTAACTGTGCGGAAGCGATAAAAATGATGGCTGACTGAATGACTGCTGGAATGAACATGCTCTAAGGCTGGCTACCCTGTAACGCTCTGATACCAATGTGACATGTGAGGGATGGTGACCGTAGTAATCACAACCTTAGTCTACACTTAACTGCACTTAATGATGTTTAAGAGACAAACAGATAGACAAGTATGTGTCAATGCAATGCAGCTATATTAAATGAATGAATGATGTTACAATGAAGATCCAAATGGATCTGTACTGCTGAATATGCTGACCATGTGCTGAGAATGCGGGCTGAACTGCTGTCCACTCTGTCCCTTGTCTCCTGGGAAGGAAACGCTGAAGGGAACTTAGGGAACAGAAGCTGAATACTGATGAATGATGAAAACGCAGACCTGAATGGCTGAACTGGCTGCGTTTTACTGATGCTGATGCTGAGGATGATGCGTTTACTGATGAAGATGCTGATGGAGATGATGCGTTAATCTGAATATGCTGATGGAGATATGCTGAAACGCATGATGTCCCAGAGGCTGATGCGCTTCACTGATCTGCTGGCTGATGGCTGAATGCTGCTATGATGAGGTGCTTATGACTGAAGGGAGATGCGTTAGCTGATGATGAGGCTGTTGGAGACGCGTTAATCTGAATGCTGTAACTGCTGCCAATGATGATGCGTTAGAGCACCATGGGCTGAATGGTACTATGCTCAACCTGAATGGCTGAATGGAGATGCTCTGCTATTTATATGCATCAGGGCTGCTGGTCGGCCAGCCTTAATGCAGTCGGCCAGCCTACTGAATGTCCACGACTGCATAAATAATGCCACTAATAGCATAAATGCCAGTCGGCTGATGTAAAATGCCCATAAAATGCCTGAATAAATCATGATAAAAAGCCTGATGATTCCTGATGATGCTAATGATGCTAGAATGAAGCCATGTCACTGTACACCTGACTGGTGTGCACGTGACATTCCCCGCTGCTAAACTGTTGCTGGGTGGATACCTGGCAACCTTCGACTCGTCTGCGATCCTTCTCCTCCGAACCACTGCCCCCTTCTGTCTTCTGCTGGGACTGAGGCCGTCTGCAGGAGTGAAATCCTTGAGCCAAGACGCTATATACTGTGGGAACTGAATGGCAACTACCTGAGTCACCCCTGACCTGTTCCTGGAAACCTTTCACCTACCATCTCCGTCGTACCTGAAGCTCTGAACCTCCTGAGGCGAATGTTGGAGCAAACTTCCGTCTTCTGTGGAAGAGAAACTCCCTGCTGTGCCAGTTGAAGCCAAAACTTATGTGCTCCTTTGATGATGGATGTCCTTCTTCCCTGAGAGTTCATGGGTAACATGTATGCAGGACTGACTGCTAAGATGACTGCTAGGATGACTGCTATGCAAACCATGTGCAACCCTATATGCTGTGCAAGAATGCAGATGAATGGGTTACTAATGCAGACCTAAGGGAAAATCCCTAAGGGTGGCTTGCAAAATTTTCAGAACTGGGTTTAACTGTGCGGAAGCGATAAAAATGATGGCTGACTGAATGACTGCTGGAATGAACATGCTCTAAGGCTGGCTACCCTGTAACGCTCTGATACCAATGTGACATGTGAGGGATGGTGACCGTAGTAATCACAACCTTAGTCTACACTTAACTGCACTTAATGATGTTTAAGTGACAAACAGATAGACAAGTATGTGTCAATGCAATGCAGCTATATTAAATGAATGAATGATGTTACAATGAAGATCCAAATGGATCTGTACTGCTGAATATGCTGACCATGTGCTGAGAATGCGGGCTGAACTGCTGTCCACTCTGTCCCTTGTCTCCTGGGAAGGAAACGCTGAAGGGAACTTAGGGAACAGAAGCTGAATACTGATGAATGATGAAAACGCAGACCTGAATGGCTGAACTGGCTGCGTTTTACTGATGCTGATGCTGAGGATGATGCGTTTACTGATGAAGATGCTGATGGAGATGATGCGTTAATCTGAATATGCTGATGGAGATATGCTGAAACGCATGATGTCCCAGAGGCTGATGCGCTTCACTGATCTGCTGGCTGATGGCTGAATGCTGCTATGATGAGGTGCTTATGACTGAAGGGAGATGCGTTAGCTGATGATGAGGCTGTTGGAGATGCGTTAATCTGAATGCTGTAACTGCTGCCAATGATGATGCGTTAGAGCACCATGGGCTGAATGGTACTATGCTCAACCTGAATGGCTGAATGGAGATGCTCTGCTATTTATATGCATCAGGGCTGCTGGTCGGCCAGCCTTAATGCAGTCGGCCAGCCTACTGAATGTCCACGACTGCATAAATAATGCCACTAATAGCATAAATGCCAGTTGGCTGATGTAAAATGCCCATAAAATGCCTGAATAAATCATGATAAAAAGCCTGATGATTCCTGATGATGCTAATGATGCTAGAATGAAGCCATGTCACTGTACACCTGACTGGTGTGCACGTGACATTCCCCGCTGCTAAACTGTTGCTGGGTGGATACCTGGCAACCTTCGACTCGTCTGCGATCCTTCTCCTCCGAACCACTGCCCCCTTCTGTCTTCTGCTGGGACTGAGGCCGTCTGCAGGAGTGAAATCCTTGAGCCAAGACGCTATATACTGTGGGAACTGAATGGCAACTACCTGAGTCACCCCTGACCTGTTCCTGGAAACCTTTCACCTACCATCTCCGTCGTACCTGAAGCTCTGAACCTCCTGAGGCGAATGTTGGAGCAAACTTCCGTCTTCTGTGGAAGAGAAACTCCCTGCTGTGCCAGTTGAAGCCAAAACTTATGTGCTCCTTTGATGATGGATGTCCTTCTTCCCTGAGAGTTCATGGGTAACATGTATGCAGGACTGACTGCTAAGATGACTGCTAGGATGACTGCTATGCAAACCATGTGCAACCCTATATGCTGTGCAAGAATGCAGATGAATGGGTTACTAATGCAGACCTAAGGGAAAATCCCTAAGGGTGGCTTGCAAAATTTTCAGAACTGGGTTTAACTGTGCGGAAGCGATAAAAATGATGGCTGACTGAATGACTGCTGGAATGAACATGCTCTAAGGCTGGCTACCCTGTAACGCTCTGATACCAATGTGACATGTGAGGGATGGTGACCGTAGTAATCACAACCTTAGTCTACACTTAACTGCACTTAATGATGTTTAAGAGACAAACAGATAGACAAGTATGTGTCAATGCAATGCAGCTATATTAAATGAATGAATGATGTTACAATGAAGATCCAAATGGATCTGTACTGCTGAATATGCTGACCATGTGCTGAGAATGCGGGCTGAACTGCTGTCCACTCTGTCCCTTGTCTCCTGGGAAGGAAACGCTGAAGGGAACTTAGGGAACAGAAGCTGAATACTGATGAATGATGAAAACGCAGACCTGAATGGCTGAACTGGCTGCGTTTTACTGATGCTGATGCTGAGGATGATGCGTTTACTGATGAAGATGCTGATGGAGATGATGCGTTAATCTGAATATGCTGATGGAGATATGCTGAAACGCATGATGTCCCAGAGGCTGATGCGCTTCACTGATCTGCTGGCTGATGGCTGAATGCTGCTATGATGAGGTGCTTATGACTGAAGGGAGATGCGTTAGCTGATGATGAGGCTGTTGGAGATGCGTTAATCTGAATGCTGTAACTGCTGCCAATGATGATGCGTTAGAGCACCATGGGCTGAATGGTACTATGCTCAACCTGAATGGCTGAATGGAGATGCTCTGCTATTTATATGCATCAGGGCTGCTGGTCGGCCAGCCTTAATGCAGTCGGCCAGCCTACTGAATGTCCACGACTGCATAAATAATGCCACTAATAGCATAAATGCCAGTCGGCTGATGTAAAATGCCCATAAAATGCCTGAATAAATCATGATAAAAAGCCTGATGATTCCTGATGATGCTAATGATGCTAGAATGAAGCCATGTCACTGTACACCTGATTGGTGTGCACGTGACATAGCCATAATGCCTCCTTGCAAGCCTCTGTGGCTGCAATATACTCGGCCTCTGTAGTAGATAAGGCTGTGCACTTCTGCATCCTGGATATCCATGACACAGCACCTCCTGTGAATGTAAAAACATAACCGGTAGTAGACTTCCGGTTATCTGGATGACCGGCATAATCTGAATCCGTGTAACCATGCACTAATGCATCCTGTTTGCCAAAGCAAATGCACATATCCTGTGTGCCCTTCAGGTATCTCATGACACCTTTCACTGCTTCCCAATGCTTCTTGCTAGGGTTGGCCATGTATCTAGAAACCACTCCCACTGCAAATGCAATGTCCGGCCTAGTAGCAACCATGGCATACATGAGACTGCCACAAGCTGAAGCATACGGAATCTTGGCCATATCAGCCTTGCCACTATCTGACTGTGGGCTGTCCATAGCACTGAGTTTCACATATGGAGGCAAAGGAGTACTAGTCTTCTTCCCCCCGTCCATATTGAACCTCTGCAAAACTTTGCCAATGTATTCCTTCTGAGACAAATACAACACATGCTGATTTCTGTCCCGAAGTATCCGCATACCCAAAATGTGATTTGCATCACCCAAATCCTTCATATCAAAGGTCTCATGCAGCCTCTTTTTCAAGGCATCCATCTCTTTACGAGATTTCCTGGCAATCAACATATCATCAACATACAAGATGAGGATCAATAGACTGCCATCCAAAGCTTTCTTGGTGTATAAGCAGTGATCTATGTCACTTCTCTTGAAATTTTGAGATTTCATGAATGTATCAAATTTATGATACCATTCCCTTGGTGCTTGTTTGAGCCCATAAAGACTCTTTTTCAGCTTGCATACAAGCTTCCTATTTCCACTCACTGCATAACCCTCTGGCTGCTGCATATATATCTCCTCATGGAGATCACCGTGAAGAAAAGTAGTCTTCACATCCATCTGAATCAAGTCCAGATCATCATGCGCAACCAAAGCTAACACAGCTCTAAGTGTGGTCATTTTGACCATTGGAGAGAAGATCTCATCAAAGTCCACACCATATTCCTGCTTGAAGCCCTTAGCCACTAGCCTGGCTTTGTACCTTGGCTTTGCATCAGGTGCAACTTTGAGCCTGAAAACCCACTTGCATGGCAAAACCTTCTTGCCTGCAGGCAAATGCACCAACTTCCATGTTCCATTTTTGTGCAGAGAATCCATCTCTGACTTCATGGCATGCTCCCAAAGAGCCTTGTCTGCCCTCTGTAAAGCCTCCTTATAACATGAGGGCTCCCCACAGTCAGTGAGCATCAAGTAGTCAACCCCTGGAACAAACCTGTCAGGGGCTCTGGAGGGTCTAGTGGACCTCCGTACCCAATGACCATCATTTGCAGGTTGCTATCCAGCCTGCATATCACCCATTGGTGGCTCCTGTTCCATGCCATAAGGCTGAAATATCATGCCCGGTATTTCTTCTAACTGTGATATATCCATAGGGATATCTTCTGCCATCTCTGGCTGTCCATTTGGACCATTTTCAGCACCATTTAAGGGCTGGTTTTCCTGCTGTAATGGCTGATTTACAGCCCTTGGTTGTTGTCCATGATATCCATCATCATCAAAGATGACTCTGCCAGGCTCCTGTTTCCTTGCAGGCTCCTTATACATGCATGTTTCATAAAAAATGACATCATTGCTGCGTATAATCTTTCTATTCACGGGATCCCAAAGTCTATACCCCATTTCACCTCTGTCACCATATCCTAGGAATATGCATTTGTGAGACTTAGGATCAAGTTTGGTGCGCATTTCCCTGCGTATGTGCACGTACGCAACGCAACCAAACACTCTCAAGTGCTTGTATGACGGAGGCTTCCCTGTCCATACTTCTTCTGGCACTTTCCCACCAAGCCTCGTGTTAGGTGACTTGTTTATAAGATGAACGGCTGTCATAACAGCTTCAGCCCAAAAACCATGAGGTAACGCAGCATGTGACAACATAGAACGGACCTTCTCTTGAATGGTCCTGTTCATCCTCTCTGCTGTCCCGTTTTGTGGAGGATCATAAGGAGTAGAGAGCTCCCTCTTGATGCCTTTAGCATCACAAAAGTCCTGAAACTGTTTGGACATATACTCTCCACCATTGTCGGAACGCAAAGCCTTCAGTGTTTTGCCAGTTTGATTCTCAACAAGAGCAACAAACTTCTGAAACACTGAGAATGTATCACTCTTCAAACGAAGGGGATAAACCCACACCTTGCGTGTGGCATCATCAATAAAAGACACAAAGTATTTTGCCCCTCCCAAAGAAAGCTGAGGCATCTCACATACATCTGTATGCGCAAGCTCTAATTGAGCATCTTTCTGTCCAAGAGCTTTCTTGTGGGAGCACTGTAGTTGCCTACCATATATACAATGCTCACAAAACTGAAAACTTGAAAACTTTAGAGAAGGCAAGTAACCCAAACGAGACAATTGCTCCATTCCCTTGACACTCATGTGTCCCAACCGGCTATGTCACATCGAAATTTCCGGCAGCTCGGTTGCATTTACATTAGCATGGTGACAAACACCTGCATGCATAAAGTAAAGAGTGTCCACCTTAGAGCCTCTGGCAACAACCAGTGAGCCCTTACTAATTTTCCACTTTCCACGACCAAATGTGGTAACATAATCAGCATCATCAAGCTGTCCACCAGTAGAAAGCAGATTCTTCTTGATCTCAGGCACATGCCTGACATCATGGAGCATAAGCTGTGAGCCATCTGAAAACACAAGCCTCACATCACCTCTGCCAAGAATCTTGCATGCATGGTTATCACCCAAATAAACCACTCCTTCATTGCCAGCAGTATACCTGACAAACAAGTCTCTGCAACCTGTGACATGAAAGGAGGCACCTGAATCAATGATCCATGAGTGCATACCATGACCACCTGTAAGAAGTGAATGGGCATCAAGTGAAGACGTAAATAGGACCTCATCCTCACTGCCACCTGCATGTGACACATTGATTTCTTCAATCTTGACTCCACTTTTGCCCTTTGGCTTTACATCTTTGGCTTCATCTTTGTCTTTGTCTTTGCCTTTTCCCTTTTCTTTTTGATCATTTTTCCATTTGTAGCATTGCTTTTTAATGTGTCCCTTCTTGCCACAATAATGGCATTCCAAATCCTTTTTGGAGCGAGATTTGCTCCTTCCCCTTTCTTGGCTTTTCCCCCTTTGCTGGGATCTCCCACGTGCATTCATTGCATTGGACTTTCCAACAGAGTTGTTTTTCCTGTTCATCTCTTCTTGAAGAAGAGCACCCTCAACATCTGCATATGACAGCATAGCATGCGAATTGCTAGTGGCTGTCCTGAATGTGTCCCAACTCTCTGGCAAAGTGCATAACAGAAAAGTGGCTTTGAACTCATCGTCCATTGCCAACTTTTGATTAATGACCTGGCTGACAATACCATTAAACTCATTTAGATGGGCTGTCATAGACGCCCCTTCCTTCATCTGAAGACCTATGAGTTTCTTCAACCAATACACTTTGCTTGAGGCACTTTGTTGGGCATACAAGTCCTGCAATCTCTGCCACATTCCCCAAGCTGTCTTCTCTTCACGAATGCTGAAAAGTAATGAGTCTGACACAGACAACATGATAGTAGATCTTGCCAGCTCATCCATATCTTCCCACTCTTCAGCAGTAAGAGAAGCGGGCATTACACCCCTTTCTTTGATAGGCTTGTGCTGCTTTTTCTGGAGCAACACATTGTAGCACTGGGTTTGCCAAATATCATAATTATGTGAGCCTTCAAGCTTCTTGATGTGAAGCAATGAAGAGCTCTCACCTGTGGTTGCCATAGCAATATGCAACCTGTCAATGCCTGACTCCCTGCAAAATGTGCAAACACTGCACCAAAAGCACACAAAGTGCTCACAGTTGTTCTCCCAAGCTTTATCTCCCACTGCGGAAGCAAGAATGCAACTTTTCTCCCACTGTTTGTGATGAAATCACCAAAATCTGGTTGCAGCAGATTTTGGACAGCACCTTAAATGTGCTCTGTTGCCCTTCCAAAGTACTGTACAGCAGTACCAAGTGCTCACCAATGATGTACCAAACCTGTACCGGCAAGTACAGCAGCTGAAATTGAACCTTTTCCTCACTCAAATCAGTGTACAGCCATGCCAAAACTTGCACAAAGCTGTGCCAAATCTGTACCAGCAGGTACAGTAGCAATAAATGCTCTCTTGGCTGTCCAAATGAGTGAAAATCAGACTTTTACAGTCCCGAACACTGCATACAACAGTCCCGAACAGAAATTGGGCAAAAGCCCCTTGACTGCAAGCTGATTTCTGAGGATCCAAGGCATAAATGTCTTGCCTGCTGCTTTGCCAAGCTTAACAAGCATAAAATCTTGAAAAGCCCCTTGATTTAAGATCAATTGCTGATCATACATGGTACATTGACGCACATGAAGGCATCCAGAGTCTTCGCGATGCTTCCCCCTGGCCACATATACATTCAATACATGAAACCCCTTGATTTACAGGCACATTGAGTGCTTATCAGGCATCAACAAATTGCCCAAAGCATCAACTGCGAGTGCCTGCATGCAAATCAACCAAATCGGCACAAAAGCCCCTTGATTTGCACTGCAATTTGCTGCAATTTTGCCCGAATGTGCGATTTCTCACATCATACAGCATGTATGACTGCTTAATTGCACAATTACATCAAAAGCCCCAAATTTCGACATCCAATTTCCTGCAAATTGATCCTGATTGTGACCAATGTCACCCAATTTTGCCAATTTTGCTCAGAAATTGAGCAATTCGGCACCTGTACCTGCTCAATTGATTGATTGTACTTGCTCAATTGCAAATCCCAAAAAAAAATTGAAGCAAGATACCTTGTAATTTCTGATTTTTTGTTGCAAAAAAAAAAATTTGGTGCTGCTATTGATGCTGATGCTGATGCTGATGCTGATGCTGCTGTGCAAGTACAGACGGCTGGGTCAATTAAGTGCACCTGTAGACGGAGAATTCAGCGCTTTGGCTACCTTGCTATAGTCTTGTCCACGACTTAGCTATGCCAACAATTAGCGCTTTATGTCACGCTCTGCATCTTCTTTTGCTGCAGGTAAGGTGGCGAACCTGGAGAACCTGACGGCGCTGAGGCACAGCTACTCCTCGCTCGCCTGAGTATGGACGCCCAGCGTTTAACACGCCTGCAGTCGACTGGTCGCTCGTAGGCGTGGTTTTACGCCTTGTGGCCAGGAACGCTTCGCTGCAATTCCTACTCGCTCGCCTGTCGACCGACGGAGCTCTTACGCCTTGGCTTACGTGTCCGCCTAATGCGTTGCTTCCCTTATGGCTTCGCCGTGCTGCTAGGTGGCCTTCGCACTACGGGTTCGCTACGAGCTCGCCTTCGCGCTACCAGCCATCCTATGCTGTCGAGCCTAGCGCAGGTAGCCAATACCATTAACTTTGAATGCGCTGGCCTTTTCTTCTTCGCTCGCCTGCCTACCAGCTGCCACGCCATCGCTCCCAGCTTCTGCAGGTTACTACAGTGCTTACGCTCCCAGCTTCTGAAGGACGCGTGTTCGATCCACGGGTATTCGCCTGGGCTCTGATACCAGTTGAATGAATGGGAGAAGAAGAATTAGGGTTTAATGTTCATGTGGGAGACATACACAGAGAGAACAAGGGAGAGAGAGAGAGAGTTGTGGGGATAAGTCAACTCATGATATGAGTGTGTGACTCCCCTATCACACATGTATATTGCACTAGTACACATAGTGCACTTAGTACATTAAAAGTACTAAGTGTACTATGTACTATAACTTATGGGCTTGTACACACTATAAGGGTGGGCATTATGCCTTTACCCCAACACTGGTGTGAAGCGGCACTAGAGGAATTGCCCTCCACTCGAAGAATCTTGGGCGAGGGTTTAGATGGGGAATAATCACAATCCGTGCGGGGGCGAAGGCGCACCAGGTGGGCACTAATCCTGTCATCTGCAAGAGAGGCAAAGAGGTACCGCAGCAGAGGTATGCATGAACACAAAGAGCAGCACCTCGAGACTGGATACTACCATCTCTTTGTCCTGGCCTCGATGGGCTGAGCCTCCAAGCCTCCAAGCTCCATTCTAGCCAAAGGCCAAAAATGGGTGAGAATATCGGTGATGCGGAGATCGTGGAGATGGTGGGAGAGCTCAACTGCCTGACCGTGAATGGCAGCTGCCACTAACTCAGGATCCCACTGTCCCCCGGGGCTGCACTGAAGGGGAAAGAGAAGATCACTGCGCCATTTTCTGGCGTAGAGGGCTTGGAGTGGTGAAAAACCACACATACCTGATCAGGGGTTACTGTCCCCTCAAATACGTCAGTCCCTTTTGTCGGGCAGACACAAGAAGAAACTGTAGTCCACAGACTATCCCTAGATCTTGGGGGCCCCACTTGGGGATTGTGGCGGGAGAGTCCTCACCGAGGAGGCAACGATGATCATCTCTACCGGCTTGGAGAATAGGTGAATCAAGCGATGGAGTGATCTTGCCGACTGCCTCCGCACCGGGTCAGGGGGTGCTGGGGGGCAACAAGAGTGCTTTGGAGAGGCCGAAAAAAGGGGGGGGGCTCTCGGATGGTAAAGGTGGGGCGGAGCGCGCTACTCTGCGGGTAAAGTCGGCAATGAGACTCGGGGAGGAGGTGGGGGAGACGACGGCGAGAGAGGGCTGAGAGGCTGGGGCGGGGTGCTGTTGAGGGGGATCCATCGGAGAGGAAAGATGGGGGGGGGATCTCGACTAGGGATCGACCGCCATACTAGATGGACTAGAGGGGCCTGCTCTGGGACTGAAGAGGGCGCGTCAGCAACGAGAATGTGCTGGGATAAATGCTCGAAACGGTTTGGCGCTCTCGGTGGCGGTGCTCGACTGCTCTGGTGGTCGTTTGGCGGCCCGGGCGCGGTCCAACCATCCGCCACTCACTGTATGTTGGGTCACCCGAAGTCAGGGCCTAGTGCTTTGTTGCCTTAGGGCTTGCCCCTCTCTCTACCCCCTGGTGAGGGGCAACACGAGAACTGGAGGGAAGGACCCCTGGAGGCGGTCTCTTGGACTGCCGCTGAGGGCAAAGCTCTCCTTAATCCTTGATCAATGCATTCCAAGAGGCATCATTCCAAGAAGGGAGCTCCTCCAACTACATTCCAAGAAGGGATCTCCTCAGCTACATGCTGTGCTTTTGCCAAAGCATGGCACTTAGCATACATGTCCACAAGAGCACTTCCCAACCTGTCTTACAATTTTGTAATGAAGTTGTTTTCCCTTGTGATCGGTTCCTATAGTGCCATAGGCTTTCAAGATGTAGGCATAGGTAGCCAAAGCTAGAGGGATGCCCTTATGCTACATGCATTCTCATAACATTTAGAGGGATGCCCTCTCGCTATATGCATTCTCATAATACAGAGGCTCGGTATAGAAATATAGTGCAGTACTGACCCTGGCGAGGCCACATAGATACGGAGAGATGGATTCCCAGCTGCCCTCATGAGAGCCGAAGCGGGGGGGGGGGGGGGGGGGGGGGGGGAACGCAGGTGCCCCTAGCGAAGGGGGGGAGCTGGGAGCGTGCACACGACTCTGGAGGTGAATTGTTTGGAATGATCTTGAGACCTTGCAACTTATACAAAGAAAACAGACGTTTTTTGTATGGTAAAGATGGTCATGGTGCTTTTGGCAACAGGGAATGGATACCATGCTGTCAAATCCCCACCGGATCTCCTCGTGGAATGCTCCTGGTATGAGACTCGAAACCTGCAAACAAACAAACAACAAAGGGGGTGCGCTTGACTCACCTCCCAACCATGACAGCCGTGGGCAAGCCCACAGTCTTGGCTATCCCCACCGAGCCACGAGCTGAGCTAACTAGGATGACGTACCGACCAATCTCCACCTCGTGACGTTCCATACCGCCACGAAGCTACCCTCGCGGGCCTCGAGATTGCTGTCGGCCTTGGCTGCGTAAACCAGGTGCACGTCTGCACTAGATCCAAGCTCCAGACCATAGAGCTCTCACAAATCACGCGAGACTCTATATGACTAATGACTAACCTTGGCCACCCTTTTATAGGCTCTTGGCCGGTCATCGGGCATCCACACTTGGGTGCCCGTCCGTCCATACTTGGGTGTCCGCCTGTTAGTCTTTCCCTAACTCAGCTCGCCAATCAGCCTGCCTAGCTGCAAGCTTTCCCAAACCTCGAAGCTAGTCTTGTGTGCATATAGCACACAATAGATACACACTGTGCACATGGCATACTCCCCTTCCTCTAAGAGCTCACTAAAAAGCCAGGGTAGTCTCTCTGAAGAGTAGTCAATGTCTCCCATGTAGCGTCCTCATCAACACGATCCTTCCACTTGATTTTGTATTCCGTGATAAGTGTATTATGCAATCTTCTTTCACGAAATCCAAGAATCTTTTCAGGTTCGTGCAGAACAAATGTCATGTCCTCGACATCTATAATTTCTTGAGGAGTAACTAACTGGTCTGTTCCACACCACCCAGTACTTCCTTAAGTCTACTGACATGAAATACAGGATGAACTTTCACATGAGAAGGCAAATCCAATTCGTATGCAACTAAACCAATCCTTTGTGTAATACGAAATGGTCCACAGTATCTAGGGGATAAATTCGGAGATCGACCTGACTGTAAAGTCTCGGAATCTTTCGGAACTCGCAAATACACCATCGTTCCTTCAGAGAACTCTCTGGGTGAACGATGTCTATTAGAATAAAATCTGTCTCGGTCTTGAGCACTTCTAATAGATTCCTTCGCAACTTGTAACATTTCTTGCATATCTTGCAAAAAATTACGTGCTGCATCATGTTGAAGTCCTGAGAATCCTACTGTAACAGGTGATCTAGGTTGAAAACCATACATAAGCATGAAAGGACTAAAACCTGTACTCGTATGCTTAGTACTGTTATATGCAAATTCTAACATAGGGAGATAATTCTCTCATGAACTCTGTCTTTTGGATACATATGCTCGAAGCATATCTTCCAAAATCTGATTCACTCTTTCAGTCTGGCCATCAGATTGAGGATGATATGAGGAACTCAAATTCAAAGTTGTTTCCAACTTCTCAAAAACAAGTTTCCAAAAATTACTCGTAAACTTCCTATCACTGACTATGTCTTGCGGTAACCCGTACAGTCTAAACAATTGCTCGATAAACTGCCGTGCTAATTGCGTAGCTGTAATAGTCTTCCGGGTCGGTAAAAATCTAGCCATTTTTGTCAAGCGATCTACCACAACCCAAATAGAATCGTAGCCTTGATGTGTTCTTGGCAATCCGGTAATAAAATCCATGGAAATACTTTCCCATTTATTACCTGGGATTTGCAAAGGATGCAACAACCCAGTCTGTCTAAAGTGTTCAGCTTTATTTGCCTGACAAATTTGACACTTGAGAACATAATCTTCTACATACCCTTTCATCTTTGGCCAATAAAAAGTGTGTTTCACTAACGATAGCGTCCTGTGTACCCGAGGGTGTCCAGCAGAAGGGGCGTCATGACACTCCTTAAGAATCTTGGACCTAATGTCCGGGATCTGTGGTACACAAATTTTGTCATTACGGAATAGTAAACCATTCCGAATCATCCAATGGCCTCCTGCAGTCTGAATGGTAGGCTGTTCAGTCATTCAGTCTTGGTCAATCATTGAGCTCTGTCCTGGATCTTCTGCCAAAATGGACCAAAATAACTATCAGTCTTGCAAAGCCCTCTCAATGACTGAAATAAGTCAGTAGAAATCTCGGTGAACGACAAAGTATTCACCTCTCTAATTCGACTAAGCGCATCTGCAACACTATTCATGGACCCTTTGCGATAACAAATCTCGAAATCAAAATCTTGCATTAACTCAGCCCAACGAGCATTCCTTCCTCTCAAATTATCCGCATCACACACATACTTGATTGACTGATGATCAGTCAATACCACAAACTTGGAGCCATATAAATAATGTCTCCAAACCTTGAGAGCATGAATCACAGCATAAAGCTCCTTCTCAAGGGTTGGCCAACGAGATTGAGTGTCGTCTAGCTTTTTACTTTCAAAAGTAACCGGTCTACCATCTTGAAATAGAGCAGCCCCGGTGGCATAGTCACTGGCATCAGTTTCATGAACATAAGGGCAACTAGGATTAGGTAATGCTTCCTTGACTTTATCTTTCAAAAGTCTGAAGGCCATATCCAAATCGTTATTCCAAGTGATAGGCTGATTTGACTTACGTCCACGAACTTTCAATAAGTCGGTCATCGGTAGTGTGAGCTGAGAGTACTCCCGCACAGATTTCCGAAGAAAAACAACAAAACCGAGAAAAGAATGAAGTTGTTTCACTGTTTGCGGTATAGGCCAGTTCAGAACCTTCTGAACTCGGTCATAGTCAATGCCCAATCCATCTCTAGTGATCTTGTGTCCCAAGTAAATGATGTCTGTCATAAAAAAACTCACATTTACTTAACTTAGCATATAGTCGATTCTGTCTTAAATAGATAAGACAATCGTGAGGTGTCTAACATGATCCTCAAGAGTACGACTATATATGAAAATATCAGCCAGGAACACCACCACAAATTTTTCCAAATGTTCACGAAAAAGATCGTTCATCATTTGCTGGAAAGTGGCTAGAGCATTGGTTAACCCAAAAGGTAATACGAGAAACTCCTAATGGCCATACCTAGTGCGAAAGGCGGTTCTTTCGACATGCCTTTCATGAATACGTATCTGGTGATAGCCGGTATGTAAATCTATCTTCGTGAAATATTTCGCTCCTGTTAATCGGTCAATCAGGTCATCTAATCTAGGGAGAGGATAACGGTTCTTAATTGTCAACTTGTTCAATCTCTTGTAATCTATACACATTCTCCAGGTGTTGTCCTTCTTTCTCCTAAGCAACACAAGTGCACCCCAAGGTGATTTACTTGGACGGATCCGGTCCATCCTCAAATAATCTTCAAGTTGTGTAGCCAACTCATCTTCCTCAGCTTGGCTCATCCTGTAAGGTGGAATACTGACAGGATGGGCACCAGGGATCAGGTCAGCACGATGATCTATTGTCCTTTCAGGTGGTAAGCCCGATGGGAGTCTTTTAGGAAATACATCTTGAAACGAATCAAGTATCTTCTGTAATTCTTTGCTTTCAAACACACTTAATTCATTGATTTCCATGGAAGGGATGAGAAATGAAGAAAGTGGAATCAATACACAATGGAAAGCGGTATACAAAGAAGAATCCATTATATTTCCTAAAATCAACTGTATTTACAAGAGGTCCCTGAGAGGGATGTATACAATCACCTAAAATACTATACTGGGTGTCCCTATGCTGAAAAGAAAAAATATGACTAGACTAATCTATCTAGACTTGAAGAGTCTTAAACCACGCAATCCCTAATAACAAGTCTACATTTTCTAGGTGCATAACATAGCATTCCAGAGTATCTTTGTAGTCCTGAATCTGGATTGGAAGCATCTTCACCTTTCGATCCCATACTTGCCTTCCCGGCAGGTAGGCGTACCTCATAGGTATGATCGTTGGGTGTCGTATCAAGACTCAATTTCTGCACAAGTTTGTAGTTAACAAAGTTGTGTGAGCTGCCAGGGTCTAGAAGAATGCGAATTCTATGGCCATTCACTTCTCCATAAACTCGGAGAAGATCATGCAAGCCAAATACTTTAGAGTTGAACAAACAATCAGAACATGTACTAGGGCGAGAAAGTACAGTAACTGACGTACCTGTCAAAGACAACTGATTAGCTGCCTTTGGCTTGGGTCTTGCGTTGGTCTTTGCACCCTTTTGCTTCGAGCACTCGTTACGCATGTGTCCTTTTTCTTCGCAGATGAAACGTCCCTTATTCTTGAGCTTTAAAGCCTTAAGGAGTCGTTTCTTCTTCACTGGTGTCGAACTTGGATTCTTCGAAGGTTGGTTCGAAGACTTTTCTTCAGTCGTGTTAGCCATAGGTGCGGAGAACTTTCTTTTATGCTTGTTCCCCTGCTCGGTAACGGGTTTAGACTTGGAAGAGACCATTGTATCATCATAGATACGAGCTGAATGAATGGCTTCGTCCAATGTTTTGCATTTGTTATTTTTAACCTGTAAACGGGATGAGTCTGGTAAACCAGCTCTACGAAGAACTCCAAAAGAGTAGTGGGATCCATCTTTGTAGCTTTCATTTGCAAGTCCCTAAACTTCTGGAGGTAGACCTCATAAGTGAGGTGCTGCGACGTCATGGTCAAAGTTGTAAACCTGGCAACAACATCATAATCATCCTCTTTCTTGAGGAATTCCTTCTTGAAGACGTCTTCGAATTGTGCCCAAGTTGTTGGCTTAGGATTGAGTTCCTTCCACCAAAGCAAAGCTTTGCCTGAGAGGAAACCTGCTGCTAACTGGATCTTTTTTCCATCATTATATGGATGAAACTGAAAATGGACCTGCCACTTATGTAGCCATGTGTCCTCGATCTCCTTCGTACGCTACTTTTTCTCACCCCCGAACGGTTCCGGAGTAATATTGGGGCCTAAAGCAGAGGCCAAGGTATCTATATCCGAAAGAGTAGAGAGGGTAGTGGTCAAGAGAGAGATGGAGTTCTGCAAAGCTTGCATGTGGGTGGCGATTTGTGCCTGATGTTCCGACGAAGAAGCTTCGAGAGCAACTTCGAACTCTTGGAAATCTGATTCTGACACATAATCGTCAAAAAGATCAGCATTGGTATCTTCCGTAGCCGGCAAGCCTTCGCGTTTGACAAGGGGCTCCAACTCCGATTCTTGGGTTGTCATCGTGACGAGGGCAAGTGGAGAGAAAATTCGATCTTTGCACAATAAAAGTGCGAGGGAACTTGAGAGCTTCAGAGCTTGAAAACCACTTAAGGGGTTTATATAACCTTCCCCAAAAGCAACGTGAGCTTTTGCTTTTGTGTGTTTAATATATATATATATATATATATTGGTTTCTTAGAAAAAAAAAACACATCTTTAAACCTTAGATGGGTCTTTAAACCCTTTAATAAGGTTTAACCCAAAAAAAAGGAAAGCACAGCGTATGTTTGTTTTTTTTTTCAAAAGAAAATAAAAGCTAAAATCGACGCTGGTATGCTTTTGTGTTTTTTTTCCTTCGCTCACCTGGATTTAGCGCCACACGACGCCTGCGTGGGACTGAAGTCGCCGCCGCTTGCGCACGTGCCTTGCTGCTAGCGCATAGGTGTGGCCGACTGCGCAACTACTGTTTGTCCACGCTGCAGGCTGCGCACATGCTTTGCCGATTGCGCCTAGGCGTGGCTGCCTGCCTGCCACATCGACAGCACACGTGCACTCTCATCCACCTGGCTGGTGCTGTTGACTGCGCACTGGTGATGCCCGCCTATACGCCTACGCCCACGCCCACTGCCTGTGTGCAAGACCCGGCCAGCAGCACCCGACCCTGCGCATACAACAGTCGGCGTCCTCTCTCTCTCTCTCTCTCTCTCTCTCTCTCTCTCTCGCGTGCAACCAAAAGCAAACGTGCTTTTTTTTTTCTGTTTTCTCTCAACAGTTCATGCGATTGCACAAACACCTTCAGCCTTCTTCTTGCAAAGCAAAACAACCCTACCATCTACCTACACCCTCATCACGGGTTTCTTTGATGAAAAAGCACATACTAACTGAAAAAACAGCAGCATGCATATAAAAAACAGCAAGCTTCTCGAACTCATACCTTTTCTTCGACCTCGTCTTCTCTACCTACCGACTTGCTCGTTCAGGAGGCACGCTCTGATACCACTGTCAAATCCCCACCGGATCTCCTTGTGGAACACTCCTGGTACGAGACTCGAAACCTGCAAACAAACAAACAACAAAGGGGGTGCAAGCCTGACTCACCTCCCAACCATGACAGCCGTGGGCAAGCCCACAGTCTTGGCTGTCTCCACCGAGCCACAAGCTGAGCTAACTAGGATGACGTACCGACCAATCTCCACCTCGCGACGTCCCATACCGCCACGAAGCTACCCTCGCGGGCCTCGAGATTGCTGTCGGCCTCGGCTGCGTAAAGCAAGTGCACGTCTGCACTAGATCCAGGCTCTAGGCCATAGAGCTCTCACAAATCAGGCGAGACTCTATATGACTAATGACTAACCTTGGCCACCCTTTTATAGGCTCTTGGCCGGTCATCGGGCGTCCACACTTGGGTGCCCGCCCGTCGATACTTGGGTGCCCGCCCGTTAGTCTTTCCCTAACTCAGCTCACCAATCAGCCTGCCTAGCTCCAAGCTTCCCCAAACCTTGAAGCTAGTCTTGTGTGCGTATAGCACACGATAGATACACACTGTGCACATGACACATGCTCAGAAGCTCAGAAATCACATTAAGCAATCATAATGCTCTTTTTTGCCCCTTTACAGGAGAGCCTGCACAATCATCCGACGCATGTAGTAACTCATGAAGAAAAGGTTCACGAGGATGTCAGTGACAAAAGCATTAGCATTGAAAATGGGAAAGTGAAGGAACATGTGGTTGAGGTTTCCAAAAATGAAACCATTTGGAGAAACTGGGGAATGGTCGCTGCAATTTCTGTGTACTGTTTTTGGGCGCTACATTCTATGGCATATTCAGAGGTGAGCACTGAATGTGCTCTTTACAGTTCTTATCTTCTTATTGGGAAAATGTCTTCCAACATCGAAACATGATTTAATGTCTGCAGATCTTTTCGTTGTGGGTTGTAAGCCCTAAGGTTTATGGTGGATTAGGATTTACAACCTCCGAAGTGGGTGAAGTGCTTGCTGTAACTGGTAAGATGGCATATATGCGGGACACGTACATAGCTGGGATGAAGAGTTGGCCACAAAGTGCTGCATTATCTGCTTGATTGTCTGGTCTGTTTTGTGTCTGCACATGTGCGTCACATGCTCACGTGTCTTGTCTGACTCAAATTTTTTGATGTTTTGTAAAGAGTGCATGCACATTTTTGTGTGTCTTTCTTACTTAAAGTTTCTTGATGTTTTGTAAGGAGCTGCGCTTCTCCTGTTTCAGCTTTTCATATTTCCCCGACTGGCAAATGTTTTTGGAGCTATTCCAATAGTTCAGGTGCCAGTGGTAAGAGCCAAAATATTGATAAGTGTGATAATATATATGAAGTGTCTTGCCCAATATGCTTTCAAGATGATATGATATTTTTCAATGGATTTTAATTTTTAATGGTGTCTGTGTATGCTTGTGAGATGGCAAAGTCTTGCTTTAGTATCTCATTTGTTAATGCTACCCTTTTTCATTTGCTTTTTTTCTTGGCTTTAAAACTTTTCAGGTCTTGACTATAGGTCTGATTGCAATGTATCCATTAATAGCAAGGTTTAGTGGGATCACACTCTGGGCAATGCTCATTTCTGCAGCTGTTGTTAAGAATCTATTGTCTGTATGTACTCTCTCTCTCTCTCTCTCTCTCTCTCTCTCTCTCTCTCTCTCATGGATGCACGTGCAGGCTTGGATTTCAGTTATCATCCTTCAGCTAATTTGGCTTGATAGCTTGTGATAACCAAATCCAACGTAATGCCATTTTTCTCCATGAAGCATAGTGTTTGTATTTGAAAAACCAGTTTAATTTATGGTGGAACAATTGCTTCAGTCTCTGCCATGCATTAGTGTGGGTTTCAATCTTTTACAACAGATGACATCTTCCAAACAGCTTATCTTTGGGTATTAAACTTTGTTATGTATGGAACTATGATAGCATGCATGATAAAACTAGGGTCACTTAAATACCAAAACCTCCAATATACCCTCGCAAGGTCAGTTCTATTCAAAGTGTAAGACAACTGAGGTCTGGTGCATTTTGAACATGCTTGCCCTCTAGTACTCAGTTTCAGGTATTTGTGAAGCTGCTCAACATGGACATCCTCTAGATTAATATCTTTCGGACTTGGGTTGACCCCTCTTATCTACAAGGTTCTCACCATTGAATAGAGTGTGGAAAATCTGTATCTTGCTTTTTCTGTAGCCCAGCATGATACTTTTGTGGTTGCTTGGCTACTGGATGACTAAGTGTGAGGAAAAGGAGAAACAAGGAAGGAATACATGAAATGCACATCAAGGAAACCCAAGAAAAGTGTCACAACTAAGGAGGATGATTCAAGCGACACCTCATAGGACACCCCAGTGACAGCTGGATGACTAAGTGTGAAGAAAAGGAGTAACAAGGAAGGAGCACATGAAATGCACATCAAATTAGTCCTCTATGCCACTAAAACATTAAGTCCCATTGAGGATGTCCTTATGGGAGCCCATTATATACACACCTTCTGATTGAGACAAACTATGGATGTATAGCCGATTGAGGATTGATTGGCTAAAGTTACATTTTAAGGTGATTATAGCATACTCACCCTTTGTAAATTTAGCTCTGTTATGGATATTGTTTGCCTTTTTTTTTTCCCAAGAAAAATACTGCTGTAGCATGCATCTATATCTAGGTTTTCTGATTGATATTTTGGCAAATTCCTTCTAAATGTTTTTACTGTACGCAGATATGTGTTGTGACTGGAGCATTCATATTGATTAACAACTCTGTGGTATGTGTCTTTTTTTGAAAGTTCCTTTGAATTTGTTAGTTCTTTAATGTGTTTGTGCCCTTTGGCTTTTTTGGCATTCACTACTGAATCAAATTGGCTGGCAAACTGGGATCTAGGTGATCACATAGAGAGTCTGTAATAGAGATTTGGATTTTGTATGTTTCAGTAAGAGCTTTATTAAGGTGGACGTGGTTCCCTTTGGCTTTCACTCGAGTTCGAGCAAACCTATAGCTTGTATGATAGAATTGAGAATTCCTCAATAGAATTGGATCAAAATACCATAAAGAGATCATTTTTTTTTTGTTTTTCTTGGGGGAATAAGATGGGCACCCTTAACTTGCCTCATTTCCTTTAAAAGTCATCATTCCCTTTTGGCACTCATTATTAATACTTCCATCCCTTGTCTGCCCATTTGGTTACCAAAAGCAATGCTGATCATAAAGTGCACCCACACATAACGAACATAAAAAATACTGAGACTTACTAGATTAGCTCCTAACTAGCCATACCTGTCTGACAGTTGTAGATCCAATTGTCTTAACCGATTTCACTTTATATTTGGAAATTGTTACTATGAGAAAAGCAACTAGCACACCAGATTGGGATCCAATCAAAGCCTCCCCCAAGCTGATCTGGGTTATATGATTGATTCATATGTGGTACATTCTTGGCTTCATTCCCGTCTCTTGACTAACCTTTAGGGTGCCCGATATCAAGGTTGTTCAACCAGTGCAATAATCCAGCACCGGATTCTCTGTTTTTGCGATTCCCAATGGAATCTGATGTGGGTGCTGGAATACAGCTTGTACATCGTCAACAGTGCTGGAATACCTACATCAAGGTTGTTCAACCAGTGCAACAATCGAGCACCGGACTCCCTGTTTTTGCGATTCCAAATGGAATCTGATGTGGGTGCTGGAATACAGCCTGTACATCGTCAACAGTGCTGGAATACAGCATGTACCTCGCCATCCCTCCGAGAATATGACCTGTACATTGCCATCAGTGCTGAAATGAATGACCTTGACGCCGTCCAGGAATGTCTTTGGTGAAAGGGCTCCTGGCTGCCATTAGTTGCCCTTTGCCAGAAAATTGGGTCCCCAATGGTTGTCCCCCTTCTCTTCACTCCTCATCTGCCCATTTGCTTACCAAATACAATGTTTATCATAAAGCACACCCACACATTATGAACTTAAAAGACTTATTGGATTAGTTCCTAACTAGCCATACGTGTCTGAGAGTTGTAGATCCAATTGAATAGAGGCCTTTGCTGAAAAATATTGAACCAATTCCTCCATTATATTTGGAAAGAGTTACTATGAGAAAATAAAAGCAATGAGCACACCATTTTGGAGCCAATCAAAACCTCCCCTTAGTTGACCTGGGTCATGTTAATGATTTATAAGTGGTACATTCTGGGCTTCATTTCCTGTCCTGTTTAATTCATGGTAGGTATTCTTGGAGTCTGTCAGGCTTACCGAGCAAATAAAATTGTTCCTAGTTTCCTTTTATCTATAAACTTGTATAAACTTCCCCATGTGGCTTGCTTTTACATTAACTTCATTGAGTTTGTTCCTTCTCATGAGATGTCATCTTCAAACCTTGTCTTCTATCCTGATCCCTAACAACAACGGAAAAATATCACGGGTAAGCTGCCCTTGACAGGGTAGTTTCTTCTAGGGAGAGTGCACCATGCATTTAAAGAGGTTCTCGGGACTAGAGCAGACTCAAAACACCCTAACCTTGGCGAGATTGGGGGAAGGGTCATGGTGATTCAAACTGAACAAGGGAAGGCAAGGCTCTGAGGAGGTCTGTGAAACTTGGAGAAGTGTAAGGTATCCTGCGCTCATAGATCTCCCACAGATCCTCGTGGTTTCATGTGTAGATGCACACGGGCACATACATACCCACACCCATGTGCACACACAAACAAAAAAAGCGAGATAATGAACTAGGACAGTTTGTGCTTTTGTCTTTACAGAGTGTTCACTGCTTTAGAATCTGATAATGAAAGCTTCCTCACAGGTAAGTGCACAACGAGGAGTTGCAAATGGAGTTTCGACAAGCTTTATGTCACTTTTTAAAGCTGTTGGGCCTGCAAGTGCAGGAGCAATGTAAGTAGAGTTATGGGAGTTCGCATTTCTTGTGTAGTAATGGTTTTTAATCTTTTGTTCGTGCTAATTTCCTCTTTATGGGAAGGCATGTAAAGGGAGTTGGATGGACTACAAACACTGTATGAGTAGCAGGATATGAAGGTAAACCTTGGGAAAGAACCAAGATATCAACTTCCATACCTCTCGGGTGGGAATGAATATGCATAACTTCACATACAAAAGGGAACCAGTAGAGATTGCCAACTCCTCCACACCTACGGGTGGGTCTTGACTTGGTAAGGGAAAGAGTTTTTTTGCACTGTTGGCGGGCCCATTATTTTTTCCAGAAAAGAGACTTCCATTAAGTAGTATAAAATCATACAAAGGGAGATCTCAAACCAAGAGGTAGGGAGACCTCAATCAATCGGGGTACTATGCTGCCATAAAAGCCCTATAGGAGTGGAGGAGAAGAAAATACCATGGTTCCACTCTCTCATAAATCTGCTGCGTTTTGTTTGCGCAGCTCTAGAAGATCCCTGTATACGGGCCCAGGTGGCCAAAATAGCATGAATAATGTCACTCCATATACTGCAGATACAATGGGTGTCATAAACATGAATACCCTTGAAGGCCTCTGAGCATCTGGTCTTCCATATATGCCATGCTGTGACACTAGCAATAGTCTCCCAGGTGGTGTCAATACTCAGCCGAGGTTGTGCACATCCAACTGGTTGCCATCGTCATCGCCGTCCAGTTCTTCCGGCCTCCGTCACTGTTCTTCATCCGCGCCTGGCTTGTTGCCCACACTGGTTGCCGCACTCGACCAGGTTGCCTGTGCCTGACGTATCTCGCCGACCTGCCCGCACTGTCCAGTTCGTCCGGCCTGCCCGTGGTGCTTTGAGCCATATCACTTCTTGCAAAGATGTATTTCAACACTTGGTTTATGCTTCTGATGGCCACACTGTATCATGTGCAAATCATTCTACTTATCCAATGAAAGGGATAGGCAAGGTCATGCTTTTTGCAGCCAATGATGCAAATGTATGCATGACAAATGTATTGTATGTTCCAAGGATAAAGAAAAATCTGCTCTCTGTCTCAGCCATAACCGATCAAGGTTTGGTGGTTTGCAGATAAGAAGTGTTTAGTCAAGGGCCCGTTAAGGGGTTATGCTAAGTTGGACGGCTATAACAAGTGTCCAATACAATGGCTTCCCACACTCCTGCTATGCATGATGCAGAGCTATGGCATGCTCGTTTTGGGCATGTAAACTTTGGGAGTTTGATGCTTTGCAGAAGCATCATATGGTTGACAATAGTCTGCCTCTTGAGTCTTCATCAAGGCTTGTATAAGCTAGTGCTATAACAAGTGTCCATATGATGCACATACAATGGCTGCCCACACTCGTGCTATGCATGATGTAGAGCTATAGCATGCTCGTTTTGGGCATGTAAACTTTGGGAGTTTGATGCTTTTGCAGAAGCATCATATGGTTGACAATATGCCGCCTCTCGAGGGAAAGATGCACCGAAAACCATTTCCCAACCATGGAGCTGTTAGAGCTAAAAATAAATTACAGCTCATACATAGTGATATATGTGGTCCGATGTGGACACCATCCATGGGGGGGCATCTTTACTTTGTCACATTCGTTGATGACTGCTCAAGGTTTGCTTGGGTATATCCTTTGAAAGCAAAAGCAGATGTGTTCACATGCTTTCAATACTTTGTGGCAATGGTTGAAAATATGTTTGGATGTAAAGTACATACACTCTACTCAGATAGAGGGGGAGAATACGTGGCTAATGCATTCAAGGATTATTCGCTTGAGAAAAGCATCAAACATCAGTGCACTATGCCTTATACAGCGTAGCATAATGGTGTAGTAGAGAGAAAGCACAGGTCTCTCATGGAGATGGCAAGATGTATGGTGAAAGCACAAAAGTTCCCTAATACTTTTTGAATGGAAGCCATCATGTGTTGAAAAGGTGCCGACCATAACACCTTTGAGGCTTGGTACAACAGAAAGCCAAAAGTGGATTATATGCGTACATTTCGGTGTTTGGCATATGTTCATGTGCTAGAGCAACTTAGAACAAAGCTAGATGATAAAGCATTCAAATGCATCTTTGTTGGCAAGGGACAGTAATGAGAGTACGAGTTACTATCTCTATAATCTAGTGACACGCCGGATTTTTGTCAATAGAGATGTGGTATTTGTTGAAAACTCAATTCAGACCATGCTCAGCTTGTATAAAAGTCATGATACAGGCTCACATGACATGTTTGATGGGCTTTTATCCATAGCCATTAGTGGGGATTAAGTTCAGCGAGCCCCTATTCAGGATATGCCTCAAGTTGAGGAAGATGTAAGACATACGGAACAACCAGCAAATGAGCCCCCTTCTATGGAAGAGATTGAAGATGTTGTCAGGGAAGAGCAAACAGCCATGCAAGGAGCCAAATCTGTGCCTAGATGGTTATTGAAAACCTTGCAAGGTAGCAAAATTTCAGCTCCATTGATAGGAAGAACAAGGGCTTGTGCATGGGGAGTCTACATTATCTTTGATTCAGAAGAGCCTTCTTCTTACAAAGAAGCACAAGAGAATGAGGAGTTGGTGCAAGCCATGCCGGATGAGATCATGAAGAATAATACATGGGATCTTGTGGACTTCTTAGAGATGGCAAGAATGTCATTGGAACAAAGTGGGTGTATAAAGTAAAAAGAAATTCCGATGGTACCATTGACAGGTACAAAGTAAGACTTGTGACTAAAGGCTATTCTCAGAAAGAGGGAATAGATTATGAGGAGACTTGCTTCTACTTCCTGGATGACTACAATCCTTTTAGTGATTGCATTGGTTGCACAAAATGGATGGAAAGTGCATAAGCATATGGACATCAAGACTACATTCTTGAATGGGGATTTGCAAGAGGAAGTATATGTAAATTAGCCCATTGGTTTTGAAGTTCCTGGCGAGGAACATTAAGCAAGCAGGTTACACACAACATTGTATGGTTTGAAGCAAGCTCCAAGAGCTTGGTATGATAACATACATGCTCATTTGACTAGCAAGGGTTATTTGAAAGCACCTTGTAGTATGTGAAGAAAACTGATGCCAATATTCTCATCATCATCTTGTATGTAGATGACATGCTGATAATAGGGGCTTGTGAAGAAGAAATTTCAGATTTCAAGGCTGATTTGAAAGCTGAATTTGATATGTCAGATTTGGGACCTTTACGTTACTAGCTTGGCATTCGATTTATGCACAGAGATGATGGCATTGTTATGCAACAAACTAAGTACATAAAAAGTTTGTTGAAAAGTTTTCACATGGATTAGTGCAAGCTGCTTTCTACTTGAGTAGAACTAGGCTTACGGCTTTGCATGCACGACATTGATGAACCTTTTGGAGCTGGCATTTATAGCCAGGCAGTGGAATGCCTCATTTACTTTTGCAACATGAGGCTTGACATAGCTTTTGGGGTGTCTCTGTTGAGCAAATTCATGTATAGCCCAAGCACAAAGCATTGGCAAGTTGTGAAACACATTTTCCGTTATCTAAAGGGTCCCCTGGATCTTGGTTTGTTCTATCCCGCGGAGAGGGATAGGGGTAGCTTGCAATTTTATGCGTACAGTGCTTCAGACTGGGCTGGTGATTATGATACCAGGCAATCCACCAATGGGAAGTGTTTTTTTCTTGGTAGTTCATGCATATCTTGGTTGAGTAAAAAGCAACCCACTGATGCCACATCTACCTAAGGCTGAGTAGTGGGCAGCCTTCACTACTACGGTAGATTGTGTATGGTTGAGGAGATTATTGGTTGATCTTCGTGAATGTTAGCAGACACCCATTTTTTTTTTCCGAGAAAAGATCCTTTCATTAGTTATATAATAAAAAACGCCCGTAGGGCTACAACAGATCTCTCCTGCTCATAAGAGAAACAGAGCAGGAGAGAATACAGCATGGCAGCCCGGGAGACTCTCCCTAGGTGCTGCAAAATACAAGCATCAGTACAAAGGACTGAGAGGCTAAATCATACAATAGGGGGGGGAAAGAGCCAAACAGGTGGCCTGTAGTGCCAATGGGGGGATCCCGTGTGTAAGGTGTAGAAGGGGCCACAACGCCAAGTGGTGTGAAAGGCCTGGCGCCGCAAGATCGCCTCATCCGAGTCTCCCCGGCGGATGCGGTCGTACTGTCCTCGCAGGGTGTGGATCAACTCCTGCCAAATCCCCCGTACAGTCTCTGCTGGTGGCTCCAATCTCCCCTCAAAGGCCGTAAAGCACCGGGCCCCCCAGGTGAACCAGATGGTGAGGCTGCTGAGGAGCTCCCATCGTAAATCCCGCTCCTGTGTCCAGCTGGCGGACGAGAAATCCGGTGCCGGAACCAGGCGAGGCTGGCCCCTAATAAATCTGATGGCCTGACTGCCCTGCTCCGTCTCATAGCCCATAGCAGGCCCTGACGAAGTCGACCAAGCAGCGGCACCCCACGTAAACATACCCTCTGGAGAGAGGGGAGCCAGAATACGCAGCATCCGCAGCCAGATCTGCTGCGCCTGAGGGCAATCCCAAAGGCAGTGTCTCTGTGTCTCCATAGGGTGGCCGCATCGGACGTAGGCCGCCGGAAGACCGCTGTAAACAAGCCAAGTGCCAACTGCTGAGCCCCTGTGGGCGACCAGCCACTGAAAAGTCGAGATCCTGCGGGCCTATCGACTAGCCCAGAGCCGAGCCCAAAAATCCTCCAGAAACTCCTATGAGAGTCCCTGTAGCCGCCAATGCCCCGCTGCCGCTGGAGAGACCGTCCTCCTTGCCGTCAAAATATGCCGCCCCAGCCGAACAGTATACTGGAAAAAGGTAATCTCTGTGGCCTCGAGGGATGCATAAGGATCGTGCCACTCGTACTCCCCGGGGTCCCACTGTAGCCGGGCCAAGGGGCGCGCTGCATATGCCCATGTGCGCCAATCCGGGAGCACATCAGCAGGATCGGGGTCTATATGCCACTTCCGAGAAGCGGCGGCCACTACCCTAATCCTCTGAAAGGTGCACTCTACAACCAAAGGCGACTCCACCTCCACTCGCTGGAGTCTGCCCTCATCCTGAATCTCATAGTAGAGGCAACTGCCATCCTCTGTGCAAGCCTTGACAGCAATCAGGATCTCCAACTGTGTAAAGGCTCCCATCCACCGTGGGGTCACTGGCTCGAGAGGCGTGAACCACTCCTCTGTGAGTGTGCCAGTCTCCAAAACTACGAGCTGGGCCTGCCGCTAGAGGCCCCCAGGCTAAACGAGGCCGAGAACCCAGCATATGACCCTGCTCTGTGCGAACCGCTGGGCTCCAGATGAGCGGCTGTCTGGCCCGCTCCTCAACACAAGAAGGAGGCCCGCTCCAGATGATCGACTGGATCTATAATGCCCAAACCTCCCTGAGCCAGCGGAAGTGTAATAACTGCCCATGCAACCTTTGCCCGAGCTGGCTGACCGTCACGCCCAGACCACAGAAAGTTCCTGATCAGCCTCTGTACCTGGCTGATGCAAGAGCTCGAGAAGATCCAGCAAGACGTAATGTACCACATGGTCGCTAACAGCACCTGATTTGCCACCACCACCCTCCCAGCCAAGGATAGTCGAGCTGTACTCCAATACAAAAGCTTCTTCCGAATGCTCAGAAGAAGCGGGGCAATCTGCTGCTCAGGTGACAAATCTAGGCCAATCTGGCATCCCAAATATCGCACTGCTGTGCCTGGAGGAATCCATCTGAAACCGGGGTCCGGGCTCCATGCCGGAGTGGGAGCACTACTGATCCAAAAGGCCACTGTCTTGCGCCAATTGATCAATGCTCCCGAAGCTGCACTAAAAACCTGGAGCGACTGCTCTACCCGAAGGAGATTGGCCTCTTGGCCATGCAAAAATAAGCCCGTGTCGTCTGTAAACTCAGCATCAAGCAAGTCCTCCCCCCGGACTGGGAGCTGTAGTCCTCTCAAACCAACCTCCTCTGCCGTCAAATACATGCTCATAGCCTCCGCAAAGAAGAGAAAAAGAAAAGGGGCGAGGGGACACCCCTGACGGACTGATCTGGTCAGCTCAAAACTCGGCCCCCGTCCTCCTGCAATCAACACCTGGCTGCGAGCTGTGGAATACAGAGCCATCCTGGCTCAAAGCCCAAGCGAAAGCCCAGGCGAAGCATAGTGCCCTCTAAGAAACCCCAATCAACTCTATCGTATGCCTTCTCAAAATCGAGAAGCATCACGACCAAGTCCTTGCCAAGAAATCTAGCTCTGGCCGTCGCCTCCCAGAAAGTAAAGATGTTGTCAAGGATACTGCGCTCCTTGACAAATCCTGTCTGAGTAGCATGAATCAACTCCCCCAGGAAGGGCTGGATCCTCAAACTCAAGGCCTTTGCTAAGACCTTGTAGACAGTATTGAGGATCGTAATAGGCCTCCAATGCCGAATATCATCTGATACTCCCTCCCCCTTGGGGATAAGATAAATCAAGCCCTCTGAAAAGCTCTGCGGCATCACCCCAGTGTCCAAAACATGCTGAAAGCCCCTGCGGAGGCCTGGCCCCAAAAGGTCCCAATAGCGCATAAAAAAGGCCGGCGTCAGTCCGTCCTCTTCTGGGCAACTATGTCGCGGCAAGACCCTCAAGGCCTCGGCAAGCTCAATCTCTGAAAGAGGCGCACCAAGAACTGAACGCATACGATCTGTGACCCTCCTCTGCACGTGGGCCCACACAGTCTGTCTGCAAGCATCTCTGCCCTCAGTGGCTGGCTCCGCTGAAAGCAGGTCTCTATAAAGGCTCTGATCTCCCCGGGCTCAGTAGCTACCGAACCATCCGGTCTACCAAGCTGGCGGACTCCTGCCCGAGCATGGCGGGGTCGAGTGATCTCAAAAAACTCACCAGTCACTCTATCACCAAGCTGCGTCCACTGAGAGGCCTGACGACGATAGTAAAACTCATGTCTCTGCTCCTCTGCCTCTCTAACCTCCTGGCGTGCCTGGCTCAGCTGGGACGCCAACCACTCACATGCCGGCTGCTGCTCCTGGAGGCGTTGTAACGAGGCAAGGGTGCGTCTCAGCCGATGCTCCCTCTCGCGAATCTCTCCCAGCCGTGTCAAAGCTGCAGCGTGCAAAAAAGAGCTAAGCTCGATGAGTCCCTGGGCACACTGGCCTGCTGCATCCTGGTCAGAGCACTGACTATCATGCCAGATCCTCTCAATGTCCTCAGCGAGACTGGGATCTGTAAGTACCCTCTCTGGGATCCTCAACTGCAAGCTGGGCTCCCGTGTCCTCTCCTCCCATGTCAGGATAACTGGCGCATGATCTGAAAATGAGGTGCCAGCGAGAATGCCGACGGAGCCCCCTCGCTCCCCTAACCAGTCGCCCACATAAAAGCGATCAATCCGTGATAGATTAGTCCCTCCCTGTCGGCGATCCGACCGAGAGAAACTAAGACTGTCCTGAGAACGGGAGAAGGCCCCATGCTGCCATGCATCAGTGATCCTCAGTGTCATGCAAAACCGGTCCCAAGCTGCAAGCTCCGTGCCGTGCACTGTAACATGACTGCCTCCCACCCTATCGGCCGGGTCCTCAAGCATGTTGAAGTCTCCCCCGACACACCAATGTGTGGCCTCTGGCAATGCATCCGTAACCTGGGTCCAGAACTCTGCTCTGGCACTAGCATGATTAGGCGCATAGACGTTGAGCACGCCCAATAGCTCATCATGCATCCTCAGAATGACATACTGTGCTCTACCAGGCACAATGATCCCTCGATCCACAATGGCCTGGCGCCATACATCTGCAATGACCATGCAAACTCCTCCCTGTCCACCCAAAGGACCAAACCCTGCAGACCAAAAGGTATCCCATCTACCAGGCATCACCGAACCATATCTCCGGATCGTGCTCTCACCCAAGTGGTGCTCCTGCATCATCAAAATATCAATGCTGCCACCAACCAGGCATCTCTGAAGCTCCTGCCTCAAGCAACCTCGATAGCGTATAAAATGTGCTCCGCCCAGGCCCTGTACATTCCATGAGATGATCCTCATGGATGACCTGCTGAGGTAGATGCTGTCTCAGCCGTGCGGCGGGCCTTCGCAAGCGGCTTGGATGGAGAGTAGTCCCCATCCGAGCGGCTGCGAATCTGCCCACCCGGTGTACTGCAAGAATCCCGGATCAGGCGCCAGTGGCTGTGGCCCATGGCTACTGCCTCTCGCTCTGACAGAGCAACCTCGTGTATACATACATATCCAGGGTCGCGTGCTAAGTCTGCAACTATACGCACGACCAAATGACGAATCCCTGAGGCATCCACACTCCCGGGATCCAAGAAAAAATGAGCCAACTCCCAGAGCCGGCCTATCACATCTGTCACCTCCAGGTCGCTCACATGATGAGAAAACTCAACTACCTGAGTCTTCAAAGTGCTAATAGCGAGCTCTAGAGTCCACTCCCGGTCGCAAGGGCCACAGAGAGGGAACGAGAAGGCCACTGCTGAATCAAGTGCCTCCTCCCCGTGGGCTCCCTGCGGGCCGGAGGTATCACTACATGAACTCGGATGGGAGCTGGCTCATGGGGGCCCTCTGCTCCAAAAAGCCGAGTGAAGGCGTAACCGAAAGCCTCCGATCGCTGTCTAACACCGAGGCGACTCAGCCGACTGCAGATAGATGATATCCGTGAAGCCCGGATCGGCATGGTGGGTCTCCTCTGTGGCTTGAGCGAGGTCGGTGCTCAGCGCCCTCCGGACTGCGGGCGAGCGCCAAGGGACTGCCAGGGTCTCCCGGGAAGGCGAGGCGGGTGGGGGAGGAGGGGGGGGCGAGGGGGGCGGAGAGGGAGCCGCTGCCGAGACCGGAGCGGGCGGAGGCGAAGGTGGAAGCGAGGCAGTGGGAGGGGATGGGGGTGGGGGTGGGGGGGTGAAGGAGGGGGTGCTGGCATCTCCTGGTCCTCAGTCGCCGCAGGGGTCTCCTCCTGGAGGGGAGCAAAGCTGTTTCTCACGGGAACCCAGTGAGGCTGAGACTGTGGGCTGCTGCTGCAGCGGTCTCTGTGCGTGCTGCTGTGACTGTCTCCCTCGGCGGCGCCCCTGTCCAGGCTGCCACTCCGAGGTCTCTGTGGCTTGGGCAGGTGTCCCGGAGGTAGCCTACCGTGCCGCATCTGTGGGCGGGCCATCAGGGGCCTGCTGCTGTGGTGAGGGTCGAGGTCTCCTGCGAGGGGGTGAGTGAGTGAGTGAGTGAGAGAGAAAGAAAGAAAGAAAGGAAGCTGTATTAACGTCTACTAGAGGCCGAACTCGACCTATGAGACAAATCAATGTACAACTGTCAATGTCTTCTGGATGTCCAGAAAAAAAAGGACAAAATGAACATGAAATAAAGTATCAAAGTACTGAGCTAGTGGGGGGGTGTGATGGATGGAGCACTATTGCTAGAGGCTCAGTATGCAACCTTTATGCGTAGGGTATACAAGAATGCAATGCAAATCTGTCTAGCTCCAACGAGTACCATAATGGGGGTGTAATATGTGATACATAGGCGATGGCGAGGCAAAAATACCTCAGAGCATGATCTCCAGGTGTGAGTGTAAGTGAGCTAGCCGCTCCTGGATATGGTGCTGATGTCGAGCCCGTATCTCTGTGATCTCCCTCTGATGTAGTCTGGTAGCCTGGTGCTCTCGGTCTCTGTTTGGCTCGGAGGTCCGCAGTGCGCTGAAGTGTAACCCCCTCTTGTGTTAGGGTAGGCACTGGGATAGATCTCTGGAAGAAATCAGTGAGGTGGAGCTGTCACCCACCTCTCCTTGTGGTATGAGTCCATATTAGTGTCTCTCTGTGGCGCTGTCTCTCTAACAAGCAAATCTGTGCTGGTTTGCGGACTCCATGATCTGGCGGAGTGAGGGATGTCCACTGAAGATGGTGGTGTATCTCTCTCTAATGACACTATATGCTTTGCATCTGCATACATAATGTTCCTCACTCTCAACCTCCTCCTGGCATAGTCTGCATATCCTCTCTGCTGCTCTAGGGATCCGTGGTGCCCTACCTGCCTCAATCTCAAGCTGGTGTGATGACACTCTGAGCTGGCCAATCGCCACTCGGGCACTGTGAGGCATGTACACATCCATGTATCCTGGTCTCTGTAAGAATCCATCCGTTGAGATGCGCATAAACTGATCTTTGTAGTATAGCATCTTCGGCGGTAGAGGCTGACTGGGTGTAATCCAAGTCTCTTGAGTGTATCGCTGCCATAAATCTTGCCGAAGGACTCTATTCCTCTCACTGTGAGAGAGCTGGATGTGTGGTGCATGTATATCATACTGGAAAGGTGGCAGGTGATCTATGTCGAGATGATGCTGAGTGAGCCACTGTATCATCTGTGAATACCATGATCTCCTATCTCCACTCTCTGCGAGCTGCCTGGATGCCTCAAAAGCTCTATGTGAGAGTCGATCTGATGGCATATCCCTGATCCTCTGTATGAAGCAGTTCGTCTGGAAGAGGGCCTCTACTAGCATAGGAGGTGCAGCAAACTCCGTCCAGACAATGTCATGTGGGACGGATTGTTTGCTGCGGATCATCCGTGAGAGCATGAGAATCTGAGGCCTCTCTATCTGAGACTATGTGGAGGTGGTGAGCCGAGGTGCACATACTGCTGCAACATACATCAAAGCAGGGGTGGCTAGTGTGTCAAACAACCACCCCTTCGTGCGGGGCTCGTGGAAGTGTGCCTGGTGACACTGTCTCTCTAGCATGGCCAAAGCTGCATACCCTCATGTGAGTTTATCCCTGGCTGCCTGTGCCATAGTAAATCTTCCTGGCGGAGTCGTAAATGTAATCCCCAGGTACACATATGAGTCTACCACCTCGACCTGTCCTCTAGCCAGTGTGAAGATGGCCTGTCGTCGAACTGGCCTTGAGGTGTGGAAAATCATGGCCTTGGTTTTCCCAAGGTTCACTGTAAGCCCCCTCTGTGTGCACAGAAGTCATCTAGTGCATGGAGATGGTGCTGTAGTCCCATCCGCGACTCAGAGACCAGAATAATATCATCTGCATATAGCATAATGTGGATTGTGGTACTTGAGATGTCTACTCCGTCCCCACCACTGTGACTAATGAAGTCAGCCACCTCATCGATGTATAGCCCAAATAGTGTAGGAGAGAGTGGGCATCCTTGCTTCACACCTATGGTGCTAGCAATAACATCAGATAGCCCCCCGGGCATCGTATGCGCCCAAGGACCTGCACATATAAAGCATAGATGCCCCGAACCATCTCTGATGGGATCCCCAATGACTGTAGGCACTGGAAGAGTCTCTCTCGTGGCACCGTGTCAAATGCTTTGGGGAATTCCACAAAGCAGCAGTATAATCTCTTCTCCCGCGCCCTAGCCTGGTCAATTAGACATCTCAGAGTGAATATATTGTCAATAGCGGAGAAAGCTCGTCAGAATCCAGCCTGCCCTGGTGCTCGCAGTCCCTCCTTCTCTGCATATGAGCTCAACTCTGCCTCGAGCACTGCGACATAAAGTTTGGCCAATGTATGACCAATCATGATAGTCCTGTAGTTGCTAGGGTCTAGCATGTCTCCCGCTTTGTGGAGAGGCACGCTGGTGTGCATAGTCCACTCAGCTGGTAGGCCCTCCACTAGTGCCCTATTAATGCGGTGAGCAACAAAGGGTCCCAGTGTGTCAGCTGCATAAATAAGATGCTCACTCTGTATACCTGTGTGGTCAGCTGATCTCCCATGCTGTAACCGGCGAATAGTTCTCTCTACCATCGAGGCGGTAAAGAAAGTAGAGTTGGTAGGGCGGGACTCTTGTGGCTGTGGTATGGGCGGTTGCTGAGGGATATGGTAGAGGCTCTTTGCATATGTGTGCCGTGTGTGTGGATCCTCAATTGGGGTACAAGGGCGAGGCTCTCTTATCTTGCGCCATGCAGTGGTTGCATCTCTGCTCATGAGTAGGTGGTATATATCCCAATACTGTGCCTCCTCATATGCACGCCTCTTACGACGCGTGAGGGTCCTCATCTGTCGGCTCGCCTGTCTCTGTGTAATGGTCCCCAATGCTCTCTAGGCACGGAGGTGTCTATATAGCTCTCTGCACTCATCATCATACCACCAATTCTGGGGCATGCTCCGAGTTCTATCTGTGTGTGCAATGTGTGTATGATGGGGGAAGCTGCGGGTGGCGGCCGTATATGTAGTAGAGATGACAACTGGGTGGTGAGTGTGTCTAGAGGTGACAGGGGATCCATCTGGAATAGCCCGTCATATACATGATGCTCATATATGTCTGCCAAGTCATGGGTGAAGTAGAAAGTTGTATGCGATGCTTGTGTGGGCTGTGTGGGTGCTGGTGTGGAGCTCGCCAGTGACAGTAAGAGATACGTGTGATCCGCACCAATAGGACGGGGGGATGGTGAAAGATTTCACTGCCTATGTGGTCTCCGTGGACCCCATGATGTAGTCCACTGTGGTACCCCCCCTGATCGTGGAAAGCATGTCAGTGCTCCTGAATCGTGCCACTGTCTCATCCCATTATAAATAACGAGATGGTGTCGCACTCCCAGCTCAAGTAAGTGATGACCATATCTGGTGTTATCCGGCCCCATGTCCTCTGACACCCTGCAAGCTCCCATGTCCTCCACCTCTAGTGTGTGCATCACCTCGGGGTGCTCGAAATCATAAATGTTGCACTGTCGTTTCTGTGTCCGTGCATTGAAGTCCCCCATAAGGAGGACTTCCCCAGGTTGGATAGTGTATGATCTCATCTGAAAGGGCTGCATATGGTGACTCTCCCAATGGCCCTGTGTCCTCCTCCCCGCCTCTACTCTCATCCTCTACTGTCATGGCATATCTCGATCCTCTAGGAGAGAAGTAGCATAGAGCAATGTATAACACCCTGTCTGCTATGAGCTGCAGTCTAATCCACATGTATCTAGCCTCCTGGTCACGTGCTACCACTTGTAGACGCTCCTGTAGCTCTCGCTTGAAGAGTACCGCTATACCTCCAGATCCTCTCGATGCGCTCTGCCGTGTGGTCCCCCTGTATGTAAACTCCCACTCATAGCCCTCTACTTTTGGTAGCCCCCTCTCTGGGCTCTGGTGCATCTCTGTAAGTAGTATGATGTCCCGTCCCTCCGTGACCTCCTCCATCCTCCCAGGATGTGTCCAAAGTGCTCCATTGCAGTTCCACACTGCTATGTTTGCGAACAGGGAGACGGGCAGGGAGAGAGAGAGAAATGAAATGAAATGTTATATTAACGTCTTCAAAAGGCCATAATGACCTATGAGACCAAAAAGTTACATCATGGTGGATCTGATACAATGTCTGGATAAAAAACCAAAAAATGTAAAAATAAAGATGATACTACTGGCACCTAGAAAATGAAACTGGAACTGGAAGGTAAACAGAAACCCTTATAGGGTGTGAATATAGTGAGGGGGGGGGGGGGGGGGGGGTACGCTATGGAGGTGAGTGGAGTACATTGAGGGGATACAATATCATGCGGGACGGGGGGGTCACTATGGAGGTGCCTCCATCTCATAATATGTGCCGCATCGGACGTTGGCGGATCTCCTCAATATCCTGTGTGGTCAGCACCCTGACTGGGTGTCCCGCATGTCTCGCAAGAATAATCCGAATCCGCTGTTGCAACCTCTGTCTATGTTGGGATGCCCTCCTCCGTAGTCGTGGGCATCTGGACCACCCAAGCTCAATCGCACGATCAATCTGTGTACCGCTGGTGTGGGCGGTATCCATGTCTTGCTGCTGTTGTGGTCCATCTGGCGCAGTGATGGCTGGACTAAAGAAGTTTGTAATGTGCCTCTCTCTGTGCGCCTAAGTAGGCTATCTCTATATCTCCGCAGCTCAAGCAAGAACAATCCCAAACACCTCTGGTCCTGGTACCCCATGACTTTGGAAAGTGGTCCAAAACCCTCTCTGAATAAACAGTGGAAACGACCACGTATCTCATAGTATGCAGTACAATGGCATATATAATGCAGCTCTGTCTCTGGCTCCCCATGGCATATTCGGCATATCCTGGCCTTAGCTGGTATACCTCTATATCGGCCAATCTCAATCTCAAGCTGGTGTGAGGATGTGCGAATCTGACCAATAGCACATCGTACTGCATGAGACAAGTGTACATCCATGTAAGTGGGTCTGATCACAAAACCATCTGCTGTGAGCTGAAGAAAATGCTCTCTGTAGAAAGCCATCTTCGTGCCCAGCTCCTTAGTCGGCTGTATCCATGTCCTCCTAATGTCCAGCTGAACTAAATCCTGACGGATGAGTTTGGTAATCTCTGTCCGTGTGAGAGTGAGAGAGGGTGCCTCCAGAGAATATTGGAAGGGAGGCAATCTGTCCATGCTAAAACCATGTGCCTGGAACCAAGATGTCATCTGTCCATACCAACAAGCCGTGTCTCCCTGTAAAGCTAACTGTCGGGAGGACTCAAGGGCGAGGCGTGGATACCTGTCTCAGGGGAGATCCCACAAGCCATGTATGTAGGAGACTGATCTCGTAAGAGCCTCAATCACCAGAGGGGCAGCCGCCAGCTCTGCTCGAATAATCTCATGAGGTACCACGGCCTTGGCTCTAATAATCCTAGCAATCATAGATACCAAAGGCCTCTCCATACCTCTCCACCCGCCTGCGCTGTGATGGCCCACTGAAGGTCCCCATATCTGCACTCCATAAAGCATAGCTGATGTCACTAGAGTGTCAAAAAGCCAAAGTTTCGTTCGAGGTTCCTGAAACTGAACCTGCGAACACATCCTCTCCAAACCACCCAGGGCTGCATGTGCTCTAGTCAATCTAGTCTCTGCTGCTCTCCTCATCGAAAACACTGGCCCACTGAATACTACCCCAAGATATGTATATGCATCTGTATACTCCACAATCTCCTGCCCATATGTAAATGTGGGAGCTGATTGCCTAACCCACTGTGGCGTGGTGTTAAACACCATAACCTTGGTTTTGCCAAGGTTGACAGATAATCCACTATCATGTGCAAACTCATGTAAAGCATCCAGATGACGCTGCATGCCCTCAGGGGAGTCAGAGATCAACACAATATCATCAGCATATAACAATAGTGGGATCCATGTACCTGCTAGTTGGGCTCCTCTGTCCCCCAATCTCTCAATGTAGTCAGAAGCCTCATCCACATACATACCAAACAATGAAGGAGATAACGGGCAACCTTGCTTCACTCCTATAGTGGAGTGAACCAAAGTAGAGACCCCCTTTGGGGTGCGTACCTGTCCTGCAACTGATCTATATAAAGCCATAATCCCCCATATGAGCTCTGTGGGTACCCCCATCTCCTGTAATCGCCTCATCAATCTGGCTCTGGGCACTGTATCAAATGCTTTGCGGAAGTCCACAAAGCTACAATAAATCCGTCGCCCATGCGACCTGCCCTCCTCAATAATGGCCCGCAGAGTCAAGATGTGGTCAAGAGTAGAGAAACCTCTCCTGAACCCTGCCTGTCCCTCTGCTCGAATGCCCTCTCTCTCTGCCCATCTACTCAACTGCTGCTCAAGAATGGATGCATACAATCGTGCTAGTGTGTGACCAATCATAATAGTGCGATAATTCTGTGGCTCCATAGGGTCCCCTGACTTGAAGATAGGCACGATGGTGGACCTACTCCAAGTCTCGGGTAAGCCTTCACACACAGCATGATTGAACATCACTGCTAGAAGCTCTGCCAGCATGTCTCTCGCATGAATAAAGTGCTCAGCGACCAATCCATCATGATCATATGCTCTCCCAATCTTCATCCTATCAATGGCCTTCCTTACCATCTCTGCGGTAAAGAAAGTAGAGAGAGAGAGAGAGAGAGAGAGAGAGAGAGAGAGAGAGAGAGAGAGAGAGAGAGAGAGAGAGAGAGAGAGAGGGAGGGAGGGAGGGATCTGATACAATGTCTGTAAGAAAAGCTAAAACAACTAACTGAAACTGAAACAACAACTATGAGGAAAAGTAAGTTACTAGGAAAACTCTAGCAACAAAGGTAAGCATCATATACATCACTATCCAAAGATGTCTCTCATCGGTCCTCTGACTGGCCGTCTCCCATGTCGTGCTAGTATAGTCTTGATCCTCTGTTGTAGTCTCCGCCGGTGTCAAGATGGGCCTCTCATCTTGGGGCGCCTAGACCGCCCCAGCTCTATAGCCCGATCAATCAGTGTACCTCTGGTGCGGCTATACTCTGGGGCTAGCTGCAATGCTCGCTAGCGTGACTGCTCAATCTCTGGTCAAAAGAAGTCTGTAATCTGCCTTTGTAGGTGTCTCTCCCTCTTTGATCCCCTCCCTCTCAAGAGACCCTCTCTATGTCTACGTAGCTCCAGCAAGTATAATCCGAGGCATCTCTGATCCTGGTATCTCATGACTCTGGAAAGTGGTCTGAAACCCTCTCCGAACAGGCAGTGAAAACGGCCTCGTATCTCATAATATACTGGACAGTGACATATGTAATGTAACTCTGTCTCTGGCTCCATCTGGCACAACTGACAAATCCTGGCCTGAGTTGATACTCCTCTGAATCTGCCAGTCTCAATCTCTAGCTGGTGTGAGGATGTGCGCATCTGACCAATAGCACACCGTACCCCATGAGAAAGATGAGTATCCATGTAGCTGGGTCTAATCACAAACCCATCCTCCGTGAGCTGGAGAAGATGATCTCTATAGAAAGCCATCTTCGTACCAAGCTCGTGTGTCGGCTGTGTCCATGGCCTCCTAGTGTCCAGCTGAGTCAGGTCTGCCTGATAAGTCTAGTAATCTCTGCCCGTGTGAGAGAGAGGGAGGGTGCATCCAGGGAGTACTGAAATGGAGGTAGCCTGTCCATACTAAAGCCATGCAGTTGGAACCAAGCTGTCATCTGTGCATACCAACATGATCCGTCTCCCTGTGATGCCAACTGTCGTGAAGACTCCAGGGCTAAGCGAGCATATCTGTCTCTAGGGAGAGCCCAAGTGATATGTAAAGGAGACCGATCGAGTGAGTGCCTCTACCACCAATGGGGGGGCAGCCATCTCTGCACGGATAATATTATGTGGTACGGAGGCCTTAGCCCTAAACATCCAGGAAATCATAGAAACCAAGGGCCTCTCCATGCATCTCCATCCATCAGTGCTTCCAGCTCGGCTGTGGTGATCCACTGAGGGTCCACATATCTCCACTCCATACAGCATGGCTGAAGTGATCAAAGTGTCAAAGAGTCAGAGCTTTGTTCGAGGTTCCTGAAACTGAACCTGCGAACACATCCTCTCTAGTCTTCCCAATGCTGCATAAGCTCTGGTCAATCTGGTCTCCGCTGCTCTCCTCAAGGAAAATAGTGGGCCACTAAAAACCACACCAAGGTAAGTGCTGACCTCCTAACCCACTGTGCTGTGGTGTTAAACACCATCACCTTGGTTTTACCAAGGTTAACAGACAATCCACTGTCCTGTGCAAACGTGTGCAATGCATCCAAATGACGTTGCATCCCCTCTGGAGAATCTGAGATCAACACAATATCATCAGCATACAATAACAACGGAATCCATGTCCTTGCTGGCTGTGCTCCTCTGTCACCCTCCCGCTCTACATAGTCCGAAACCTCATCCACATACATCCCAAATAAGGTGGGAGAAAGGGGGCAGCCTTGTTTCACCCCAATATTTTAGTGAACCATCTCAGATATACCCTGAGTAGTACGTACCTGCCCCACAACTGTCGTGTATAAAGCCATGAGTCCCCAAATCAGCTTTGTGGGCACTCCCATCTCCTGTAGTCTGCGCATCAGTCTGGCTCTTGGTACTGTGTCAAAAGCTTTGCGGAAATCCACAAAGCAACGATAAATCCTCGTGCCATATGATCTGCCCTCCTCAATAATAGCTCTGAGTGTCAAGATATGGTCAAGAGTAGAGAAACCTCTCTTGAACCCTGCCTGCCCTGATGCACGTATGCCCTCTCTCTCTGCCCATCTACTCAACTCTTGCTCAAGAATAGATGCTTATAATCTAGCCAATGTGTGACCAATCATGATGGTACGATAATTCCCAAGAAGCATGGGATCCCTTGACTTGAAGATAGGCACAATCGTGGACATATTCCAAGTCTCAAGAAAACCCTCACACATGGCTCGGTTAAACATCATAGCAATAAGCTCTGCAAGCATATCTCTGGCATGAATAAAGTGCTCTGCTACCAAACCATCATGATCATATGCTCTCCCAGTCCTCATCGTGTCAATAGCTTTCCTTACCATCTTAGCAGTAAAGAAAGCACATGTCTCTGGGCATGGCTCCGATGGGTCTGGCAGGGGCGGCTGTCCTGGTGCTATGTACAGGGACGCTGCATACTCACCCCAAATCTCTGTGGAGGTAATGGCTGGTGATGGTGAATGCTCATGGAATAGTCTCCATGCCTCGCCTGAGTCCTGACTCATAAATAACTCATACAAATCCCTCTCTAACTGAGCAAGATAAGCCCTCTTCTTCCGTCGCACTAGGCGCCGGAAGGTAATCCGTGACTGTCTGTGAGTGGTAACACCCATGAGCACCTCTCTCTATAATCTGATCCTCATCTCTCTGCACTCCTCATCATACCAGCTATTTTGGGGCATGTTCCCAGATCGTCTCCGTGTAGGCTGACTATGGGGATATGCCTCTGATGCTGCAGCATGAAGCGTCGCTATCAATATCTGAGTGAGCTCATCTAATGGCCGTCCCGGCTCCTCGGCACATAAGCGTCTGTATATCTCATCCGTGTACACGGTGTCAGTCTCCCTCGTAAAGGTATAACGAGAGTGTGTCCCAATGGAGCTGTGCTGAACTGAAATGTGAGAGTGAAGGACAAGATAGCATGATCCACTGCTACTCCAACCGGCCTAGTGCCTACCATAAAATCCTGAAAAGAGGGAATGAGAGTGGGCTGAGCCATAACATAGTCCATTGTACTAGCACCATGCCGATGTGGAAAGCTAGTGAAACCGCCCGCTGTCGGGAATCTCTGTAGGCCATTCAGGATGGCCAATCCATGTGCAGTCCCGATGTCTATCAATACCGCCCATACTCAGTGTGTTCCTCATCCTGTGAGAGTCTAGATAGGCTTATGTCCCTAACATCAAGCTCCCTCAACATCTCCTCTGAGGTATCATAAAATACTGTCTGGTTATGGGCGGTCCTGGCATTGAAGTTCTCCAAGAGAATGATGTCACCATCCCTGGAGAACTCCCAAATGTCATCATCCAAAATAGAAAAGGGAGGCTGCCCTCTAGGTGATGCATACACTGATGTACTAGGAGCAAAATAGCATATAGCAATGTAGAGATATCTGCCCGTCTCTGCCCTCAGTCTAACCCACATGTACCTAGCCTGCTCATCTCTGCGGACTATATGTATCAGTGGCTGCAGCTCCTCTCTAAACAATACTGCCAGTCCTCCTGAGCCCCGTCCTCTATGCTTTGAACGAGTCTCCTGTCTACAAGCTGTCTCCCATCAGTATTCCCTTTCTCTCGGGCTGCCCTTATCTCGGGCATAACTTCTTTCATGTGGGCAAGTTGCGAGAGAGTGAGGTCATCTCCAAGAAATATTCCCGTCTTCTTGAGTGTAGGACGTCTCTTCAAGAAGTCCTTCTTCGCTTCCATGGAGGGGAAACGAATGATAAGTGCTCTCTCTTTAGAAGATTCGCCACTACCTTCTCTCTTCTTTCCCACTCTCCATGCCTTTGTGTGTGTGGCTTCAATGCCCATCATAGAGAAGAGCTCCTTGGTTTCCCCTTCCGCATCATCACGGTCTTTCAGACCGGACACTTGTACATGTAAGGTCCAGGTCTTCCTCCTTTGCTTCTCTTCAAGGGTCATGTTGATGATGGTGGGAGTGGGGATGGGTGGCGATTCTTTACCTTTCCCTTTCTTGGCGACCTCAATCCATTTCTCCTCCTCGTCCATCTTCTTTTGTGTCTCTGTGATCACCTCCACCCATGAAGATGTCTTCTCTTTATGTTGCTCCTCCTCTCGAATGATCCTCATTTGTTCCTTGATGGTATTCAGCTCTTCAATAAAGGAGGGCTGAAATTTTCCATCCTCAAGCTTGCCTTGTGAAGTGGCTTCCAACTCCTTTTTGAGGGCTGAGATTTCAGCCGCTTGACTTTTAGCATGCAATATGGCCTTCACTAGTTCCTCCTTTAAGGCTGAAATCTCGGCCTCTTGCCTCGATGTTCTCTCTTCGAGCTCTTGGATTTTGTCAAATCCCTTCTCGAGTTTGGAGAGGCGGTTTATGATTGTGGTAACGGAAGAGTCGACCATCTTCTTGTTTTCTTTGATAATTGTGCTGAGCTTGTCCTCCACCTTCACGAGCTCCTCTTTAACTCCGGTGTTGGCCATGACTTTTTGTGGTACTTCCCATAGCCAATGGACTGGAAATTAATCCATGACACCTGCGCGCAGCGTGAAACAACAGCAGCAGAGGGGGGGGGGGTGGGGGGAGTCAAGCCATGTAGAGAAAAGAGAGAGAGAGAGTGTTATGTTGCTGCCTCGGGGGCCTGAGGAAGGGTGGGTGGGAAAAGACAGGACGAGGGGCTATCAGACAGCTAGACGGCCCAGGGAGCAGGCGGCGGCGAGAGAGAGAGAGGAGCACCGAACAATGACAGTTGTGAATAGAGAATAGCGGGGAGAAGGCGGCGGCGAGCAGGGGCGGCCCAAGGAGAAGGCGGCGGCGACAGTAGCAAACAGAGGTGAGCGAGAGAGAGAGAGCTATCAGATAGCTAGACGGCCCACAGAGAGAGAGAGAGAGAGAGAGAGAGAGAGAGAGAGAGAGAGAGAGAGAGAGAGAGAGAGAGAGAGAGAGAGAGAGGAGCAGCGAACAGAGGAGAGAGAGAGAGAGAGAGAGGAGCAGCGAACAGAGGAGAGAGAGAGAGAGAGAGAGAGAGAGAGAGAGGAGCAGTGAACAACGACAGTAGCGAACAGAGAACAGCAGGGAGAAGGCGGCGGCGAGCAGGGGCGGCCCAAGGAGAAGGCGGCGGCGACAGTAGCAAACAGAGGCGGCCAGAGAGAGAGAAAGAGAGTAAAAGCACCTGCGCAGCCAACAGTCCTGCAACCGCCTACAAACCTGCTGTCGGCGGAGAGAGAGAGAGAGAGAGAGAGAGAGAGAGAGAGAGAGAGAGAGAGTGGGCAACACTGCCTTTGGGATTTCCCCAAGGCCTAGTAGGTATGTCAGGGCATCCCTAACGCTTCACATGATTTGGTCGAGCGCCGCCTGCACAATCACGTGGGTGGAGTCGCCTGGATAGTAAAGGCAGCCTGGGCCCTATTTTATGAGGATGACAGGAGTGGCTTTGCTTGGTTCTTACCATAGTAACATGAAACGTTTCGTCCGTTTCGCCATTTCCTCGTTTCGAAGGTTTCGTTTCGTCTATTTTGGACGAAACGTAAAGGTTTCGAAATGATACTTCTTATATACACATACCAAATTTATAACATAGCCAACAGAAAGATGAAGATGCATTTTTTGGGACTAGTGGGTATGAAATTCATGATTTTGGGAGTAGGTTTTTTGGTATTGTCAAAATTTGGGCAAGAAAAGGAGAGAAAGAAAGGAGGAAAGAAACAAGTTGGAAGGGAAGAGGGAGGCGAGAAGAAAAGGGAAGGAGGTGAGAAGAAAAGGAGAGAACGTTGGAAGACAAGAAAAGGAGAGAAAGAGGAGGGAAGAGGAAGGGTGGACCGTGGAGGAGAAGAGAGAAAGAGGAAGAGGAGGCGTGGAGGAGAAGAAGTGAAGGAGCGAAAAGGAGGAGTGGACGAGGAGAAGAGGCGGAGCAACAGGTTGCAGCCGAGAAGAAGTGTCGGATGCGTGAAGTGGCAAATGGGCAGCAAACAAAGATGGAAACGACGGCAAAAATCGCATTTGCAAAAAAAAACCCCCCCCCCCGCCCGTTCTTTAAGCTTCACTTTACATTTGGGCGAAACACCGTTTCGATGGGCAGGTTTCGTTTTGGTTCGAAACGTTTCGTGCCGTTTCGAGAGAGCGAAACGGGTTTTTATGTTACTATGGTTCTTACCCATCTCCGCAACTCCGTGGTCACAGTGGCCACTGCCCCGGTTCGACCATGGGAGCCCAAGACAGGCATCGGCCAGAGATGGCAGCTTGGAATATCTGGCATGCTTGGTGCAGGAAGACCATTGATGGACTAACTACCCCACCTGTGGAGACCATCCGAGCCATTGGGTGGCAACAAGCATTAGGAAAGGGAGAACACCACCGGTTGATGGAAGAAACCTCCAATGCCCATGTAAATGTCCACATAAGCCGGAATAGGGCGATCCATTGCCCACGGAATGTAAATCTTCAAACCCAAATATGGAAACTGGTGCTCAGGAATAAACAACACGCTTTTCAATTGAGCTGTAATGCTATGCAAGTGCCCTCTAAGATACATATGCAAAGCCTGAAAGGTGACCCACACTGGACAAAAAGAGAGGAGCTGCTCCTCTGGGAGGAACTGAGGCGTCCATGGCATAGCAAAAGCAAAGAATCTGTTCCCCCAGCATCCTCCTCGGCAAACTGAGTCATAGACCCTCTTTAGGCGCAGTTGACAAGGTAAAATCCTTCCCAAGTTTTGGGCAAGGGCTACCACCCATGCCTTCAAGGAGGCCACAGACACGAGTTTTCTCATGAAGTACAGCAAGACCCCAGGTTTACATGCCTCTCAAGGCATTCAACAGCAGTCGGAGCACCAAACTTTACGTTTATCGCCTTACCAGAGGGATCTGATTAGACTCTCTCTGTTGACCTGTTTCAGATTAGCCGTGCTAGCCAACGAAGCTTCTAGCCCTGCTAGCCGATGAAGCTTCCAGCCCTTCTACAGTTTGCTTGGGTGCCCAAAGATTAGCCTTAGCCAACTTGCAAGGAGAGTCCACCGCTGGGTCTCCAGCTCCCCCCCTCTTTTGCAACGCCGAGATCGCTAAATACAAACTGCTCCTTACTTTGTGATGATATCATCTCCACTTCCTCCTTTTTGAACTCGCAGCTCACCATCTCCATCTTCTGCTCGTCAAACTCCCTTTCCTCGCCAGCAGCTTGTCCATCATCTGACTCCATCTTGGGTCTGCAGGCATGCGATCTTGCAATCCAGTGCCCCTTGTCCATCATCTGACTTCCTGTCAGCTCCACCCTCTTGGGTCTGCAGGCAAACAATCTTGCCGTCTATCTAGACCACCATGGCTCCCAGTCCATTGTCTAACAATTCAGCTACATCTATATGCTGCAAAAATTGGTGGAAACAAATGTCTGCTCATGCTTAACATCTGTATGGCTACAATGTGAACATGATTCACAGAACAACATATAAAGCATGAAGCAAATGATATTTGGTTTGATGGTTAACTTCTTGAAATTGGATGTGGCTACAATGTGAACATGATTCACAGAACAACATATAAAGCATGAAGCAAATGATATTTGGTTTGATGGTTAACTTCTTGAAATTGGATGGTTTACAAGCTCTTACATACCCATGAACTTCGTGCAATTGGGTCACAGATTCTCTTGGGCTCAGGAACGGATGGATACATCTTTTCTTCCAGGTTTGTTTATCCATTCTCGTCACCTTTTGTGCACACTTGAACTGTTGTAATGCTATGTGAGCGTAGCGTTGAGGCATTGCTTTGCAAGCATGTGGGATATGTTTTTTTAATGGAATGTTCTGTGCTTGATCACCCTCATATTTGACCTCCATGCTTTTTGACATGTAGAGTTGCTGGTGTTACAGGCATGTGGATGGTGTTTTCAATCTTGAGTGTCCTCTCCTTCATTGCCCTTGTACCAACTTTTGAACCATTACTACCACGCTCTCTTAACAACCCCCTACCTGAAGAGTGATAAGTCACTTTTCATTCCTAGTAGTCCCTGCCGGCTCTCAATGTTGGAATGGCACCACTAAATCAGATGCATGTGTTTGACAGGTGTTTTACATGGCCTTTTTGTGAGCACACAGCCTTGAATTACATATGCCTTAAAAGGCATATGATTGGTACCACAAACAAACATATATTTGGGTGATGCTATGCTTAAATCAACCTCAGATTTGTGTAGAATTGTTTACATCAAAAGCTAACTTCAAAAGTCGAAATGCTTTCAAGTTTTAGGCACTTGGAATGCATGGCTTATGTGATGGCACAACGGCGTCTTTATAGACACATCAGCAGGAGTTGGATGGGGGAGATCCCCACCCATGAGGGTCAGGCGGGTCCTAAATTCTCCCTGCAAGTTTGTAGATTTGTGTTAAGGTATGCTTCTCTACAAGCTTTCTTCGTGTAGTTAAGTTTGCTGTTAACATGTATCGATATGAACTACTAAAACAGAAGTATCTAGACAGTGAGTGTTGATGTATTTTTACTTCCAGCCCACTTACTGCCTTCACCTACATCTCTGTAGACTAGGCCAGATTCTCTCAGAAGGCCAAGAGACCACAGAAGGTATGAGAGTTCACATTGAGAATGAAGTGATACATGGCTGCATTTGGATTTGATTTTGCTGCATAACTTGTTTTCAATCCCACTCTCTGAGTTCCTTTTCCAAATTATCATAATGACTTGATGTTGGTTTAGTAACATTTCTTAACATCGCTAAACAACATTCAACATCAATTCATGATGTTCTTAATAGAAATATCTTATCAACTGGCTAACCATAAGGGGGTTTCCCCTCTAGAGCTGAAGTTGATTCATTGGCCCAAGATTTAATTATGTGCACTAATTCAAACCCTAATGTTCAGTAAACATACCTCTCTAATGTATCTAAGATTACTCCTTAATCATTAAACTAGCTTGTATACTAACATTATCTGCTGTATTTGAAGATTAAGAAATGTCAATGGGTAGCTGCCGTCTCTTTCTCCATCTGCTTTTTTTGCGACTCAATTGCAACGAACTATAACTGTCATAAGTCCCACCGTTGGTCGTATATGCCCTTGTGTTGCATTCTACGGTAATACCTCTCTCTCTCTCTCTCTCACACACACACACACACACACACAAAATACCGATTTTTGTGACCCTACCCTTAACGCCCATTTTTGGCCTATGCCAACCCTACAAATAGGTTTGTCTTCATTGTTATCCATGGTCATGAACCTTTTTTTAAAACATACATGCATTTCAACTTGACCTGCATGCACTTTAAATTACATGAGTATTTAAGAGCGTAAGTGTTGGTATGTAATAGATTTTCTCTACTTTGTCAACACGACGTCTTATTAATATCTAAATGAGGAAAGGTCATCATTCACTGTTAACTAGTACTCAACTTGCGCGTTGTTGCGGTATGTAAAGGACATTAAGAAGCGAAACGCAAGACTGGAACCCGGAATACAAAGGGTCAATCAGAATGCAAAGTGTCAATCGAAGGGATATTTTTCTCTTGTTTTTTAAAAATCCAAGATTTCTTTATTCTCTCCTCTCCTTGTGCCTTCGTTGTCCATGGTTAATATGTATTCATTGTTAATAAGTCTCTAACAAATTTCAGGTGCCTTAATAGTTTGTTATATAATAAAGGATCTACTTATTTTTAAGGGCCAACTTACAATTTTTTATTACATGTGTTCATAAGTTTCAAATAGAGAAGCCCACATGAATGATCTTTATCTTGAACTTTCTATTTGGCCATCTCATATCCACAATAGACTCCTCATTTGAGTCTTGTAAAGAACCTTATTCAGTTTAACGTTGAGGTCGTGTTTGGGCATTTTTTGGTCCTTCCTTTTGGTATGATTAGGTGTGGATTGCCATGTTCAGACTCTATATGCAACATCTTGGTCATTGGATGGTGTTGGTTTTTCTATCTTATAAAAAAAAAACTTCTTGTAACATGTGTAAGGTGTAAATTTGCTATTTTGAGAGGTATTAAATATAAATTGTTTTTTGGTTGAGTTATGGCTTGTGGCTCATTTAATTTAAGCTTTGAACACTTACGTCACAAGCTTACTCCTTTTTTTAATATTGTTTACATTGGTTTGTGTGAAGTTGAAAGATTCCTTCAATAGAATTTGTTAGTTTCTATAAATGAGGGTGAACGTCTTCGTTGTTCTTGGATGACTTTGGCTATCAAATACTTTTGCTACCTAGCTGTTAAGCTAATTAGCACTAGCTTTCTTTTCATGTTTTCGCCAAAATGAAAAGTCAAGCCATACACTAAGAGGTGGCTAGCTTGGAGTTATCTCATACATTTAAAAGCTAGACATAACTGACATTGGGTTTCATAGGACAATAATCACAGGACTTTGAGGTCACGGTGTATGGGAGACATTTCTTAGAGCTGGGAGTTGCGCATGGTCTTGTTGCCTAACGAGATGACCCAATGGCCCTCCTTCGATGCTCTCACTTGCATCACTTACTCGGGAAGTACCATCACCTTGGACTCCTTAATGAGGTCTCTAACTTCGTTAGTTCTCCATCCCGCCACCTCGCTTTGAAGCCAACCATGCGTACCTCTCTTTCACTCTTACGTAAAGACCACCCATCCCGTCACTCCCCAACCCCCGCATCTCACATTACACCTAGGTCCTTTTTTATCATGAGCTTGACCATGTTTACTATTGCCACCTCCATGATATGGATCCTTCTGTCCCTCTACCCGCTTTCACATCATAGCTCACCAATATTATCCATGCATTGTTGCTTTTTTCATCTACACATGCAACAGTCTACAATGCCCCATAATTGTTGGTATAATGATGAATGTTGAGCCGCACACTCTCGTCTTAAGCATGAGGTACTCATCACAAATCACGAAGTGCCAAGAGCAATAGATTTCTCAGCACCTCACCTAATACAAGAAACATACATCTATGCTTGGAAAGAGAATGAATTGTATTGACTCATCTTAGGATAGGATTGAACTACAAAAATACTTGGAGAAAACTCTGGGAACATCGGCTCCCCACACCTATCACTTACCTCGACACGGGCCACCTTTGCCCCCATATTTAGATCTTTGCCCACCATCTCCACCTTCTTCACAAAGTGTATGGTCCCCAAGGCCATTCGTACACTATCGAATGGGTGGGCTTAAGATCTTGCCGTGGATGATACCATGGTACATCTCACATGCTGAAACACGAGGGTGCACCAATTGGTCTCTTAGAGCCTTTTTTTAAGATTTCGACCCTCTTGGTCTACTAATTCCATTATCCCCATCCTCAAAGATGGAGATCCACGTAATCTTAATAACTACAGCATAATCATGATTTGGCCTCACATTGTCTAAAACTCTATGGATCAATGCTGGAAGTGGAGCTTAGTTCTTTTGCAAAGAGACAGGGATGCAAAGCCTCAAGATAGTTAGGCTTTCATCGTTGGAGCTACTCTACCCTTGGCCACGTCTTAACTTTCTGTTCCCATCATCAACGGAGCACATAGCATAACATCAAAGGATTTACTACTACTTTGTGGATTTTTGCAAAGCTTTTAATACTGTACACACTGAGCCCACTTATACACTATCTATAGGAGATCGGACTCACATATGCTATGGTTTGGAGCATCATCACCTTCTATGAGTCCATCATCAGATGGGTGAGCCCTAGGAGGTATGTTGTAGGAGATTTCCAACACTATTTGGGTGAAACAGGGTTGCCCTCTATCATTTGTTGAGCTCTCAAGTGTTGCTAAAAGATTAGGCAAGCTGTCCACATTGGCAAGCATATTGACCCCCCTACCAATCTTTGCAAATGACGTCGCCCTCCTTTCAGATTTAGCCAAGGGACTTCACGGACGTTTGGTTGCCTTATAGGATTTTTGCACTTAGTGGGACCTTACCATTAACCTTGGTAAAATCAAGGCAGTAGTCTTCGATACATCTCGCTCTTTCACATCTAGATTAAGCTTCACCTGTGCAGAAGCTTAATCTAGATGGGACCTTACCATTAACCTTGGTAAAATCAAGGCAATAGTCTTCGATACATCTTGCTCTTTCACATCTAGATTAAGCTTCACCTGCAGAAGGGATCCTATAGAGTTTTTCTCATCCTATGTCTACCTTGGTGTCACTTTCAATGGCCCATGTTTCACCATGGTTTGCTTAGCACATGTCAAAATAACACAAGGATATGCATACTTGAACGGTAGTGCTTCAAGGCACATATCTAGGAGCTCAAGATGGAGGGTTGGCTTTTTGGAACTAGCTTTTTGACACCCTCGTCACACCACCCTTGATGTATGGAGTAAGTTTCTTTGGGGGCATATTTATTTGATGAGGATTGGCATCAAGTTGAGAAGCCCTCGATCATGGTGTTCTCCCATATGATCCCGTAGGCAAGCCATCAGTCCCCATATGATCCACATCAAACCATCATTAGTCCTACTACACGATATTGTCTAAGCAGAGTTTGTTGCAGCCCTAATGGTAGTGGATGCACTCTTCCAGAAGTGACATACCTCCATCACATATCGGTGGGATGGATCCCCATAGGTGACAAGGGTTGTCTTGGAGTTAAGACAACTAGCACTCGAGGGCCACTTTGGAGTATGGTGTGTTCGAGTTTCCACTTGGTTCGCAGGATATGGGCTCCACATGGACCACCTAACACCCCACCATATCTTTGACATGCTTCACCATCATTAAACTACCTTTCCACATGATGTAGCTGAGGGAGACCACACGGCCATATAGTGTGCATGCGGTTGAGTGCGTTTATAGAGTGTACACATGTAGTTGTGTGTTTAGAGAGTGTACATGTGGTTGAGTGTGTTTATAGTGTGTACACATGTAGTTGCGTGTGTTTATAGAGTGTACACGTGCAGTTGTGTGTTAAGAGAGTACATGTGTAGTTGTGTGTGTTTTAGAGAGTGTAAATGTGTGGTTGTGTGTATTTAGAGAGTGTGCAAGTGTAGGTGTGTTTTATTGATTTTTATTTTGTTTTGGTTTTCGAAACTTAAAAACATGCAATAGTGTGTGTTTAGAGAGAGTGTATGTGTAGTTGTGTGTGTTTTAGAGAGTGTAAACGTGCGGTTGTGTGCATTTAGAGAGTGTGCAAGTGTAGGTGTGTGTGTTTTGTTGATTTTTATTTTGTTTTGGTTTTTTAAACTTAAGTTCTTAGATATTCCCATGTATATGCATGTAGAAAAAGCAAAAGCCTAAGGGAGATCACTTTACACATATTAAAAGTAACTCTTAAGATTACTTTGATTCATACCAAAGTTCTTGATCGTAGTTCTTGCATGGATTGTAACTTTAACATGGCAATTTTCAAATCCAATGATCTCATATGCATGTATGGATCAATGTTGGGGAAAACTATACATCTAGGTAGCACTCACAATTTTATCAAATGCCAAGATGGTACCAAGATTATTGGTGGAGAACCAGCCAAGTGATCATATCTAAGCAAGCAATAGAGCGCATGGGCAAATCTAGTACAGATGTGTGACCTAGTTGCTTATATCTATCCAAAGTTATTCGGATAGTGTTTAGATAGTCTGGATTTTTTATTGATGAATCTAGATAAGGTAGACATTATTATAGGTAAAGGATGGTTTTATAAACATGACATCCATGTATACTAGACTAGAAAAATCATATATTATCTTTTTTTACTACTGGGAGATTCTTTAGTTTGTCTCTTAAGGGTAATTTTGGAGTCCCAGTCTCTCCTCTTATACTTTGCACAACTTCATAATGTAGTACAGAGTTTTTCTTTTTTATTATGAAGTGTTTCAAGGTGTTGTTGATGTTAAATTGTTGTAAAATTGGGAGTGAAGACCCAACCAAGTGAGATCATGTCCTATCGCGTGAACTTGGCAATGGGGCATGGACAGATGTGGGACATGTGTGACTCATTTGGATATATCTTTCTAGAGTTATCAAATAGTATTCACATAGTCTAGATCTTTTGTTGATGAATCTAGATATGGCAAAAATTATTATAGATAAAGAATGGTTTTATAACCATGATGTCCATGTAGACTACTAGAAGAATCATACGTTGTCTTTTACTAGAAACTGCTCTAGTTTGTCTTAAGGGTGATTTTGGGGTCTCACCCTCTACACAAGGGTGATTCCATAATATTATACAAAGTTCATTTTTTATTATGAAGTGTTTCAATGTGTGCTTGACTTTCAAGGGTCATTTTGGGGTCCCACCCTGTACCCAAGGGTGATTCTATAATATAATGCAAAGTTTTTTTTATTATGAAGACTTTCAATGTGTTCTTGATTCTCTTTTATATGATGCTACTTCTAATTTTAAATCTAGTAAGGTAGGTGTTTGGGAGGCACGCAAGTTAGAAAATAGCAAGGCAAATGTCGATGTTTTTTCCACAGAGTTACCTCATGGTTTATTGCCTAGTTGGTGAGTTGACGAGAGGATTGATTTGATTCCAAGGTCTTTGCTTGTTGTAAGTATTACACCACCTTACAAGATGAGGAAGCTAGAAAAGGATGAACAATTGTCAGAATATCTCAAGATGGGATAGATTCGATAGAGTAGATTCCCTTGGAGAGTGCTTTTAAAGCATAAAAAAGATAAAACTATAGAGCACCTCACATTTATCTTGGGGATTTTAAGGCATAAATGATTGTATATAAAGATCTCTATGGTGTGAGTTCTGTTGTAAATAAATCACATCCTAGGTCATTGGATTTCCAAACCTTGGATATGGAAAGATCTTAAGCGCATCCAGAAGGTTTTAGATTGGCCGTTACCTTAGATTGTCATCATACAGACTCGCTCACTTTTAGGATTCATTGTCTTTCTTTACGAAGTCAATGATGGAGTATTTTGGTGTGACATTCTAGCCTCGTCAAAGGATGTGGATAAAAGTCCAATGCTCCTTAAAATGAGAGGCTTGATCATGATTTAAAAAGGATCAAGTTTATGGTGAGAGATGCACCAGGCTTAGACATACCAGATCCTGGCGAACCGTTTATGGTTGAGATTGATGCCAATGATTATAGGATAGGGATTCCCTTATTCCAAGAGGGCTTACTTGGCTTTTAAAAGCAAGAAGCTTGATGATACCCAGGTTAGATGGCATTCTGAAGAGAACGAGTTGTATATGCGGTTATTCAACACGGAGACATCACTTTTATGGATTCAGATTTCTTGTTTGATCGACCACCATGAGTTAATCGAGTATTTTTGTGATAGAACTAATGAGCGAGAATTAGGTGTAGTTGATTTTTGAGGTTCGGTATTGGAAGGGTCCTAAACAAGATTGCAAATACATTGGGTCAGATTGAAGAGGTGAATCTTTTGAGTTTCACTAAGATTCATGTTATGACTCCATGAGAGCTCTATGTGAGACTGGTAAATATTTTGGTCGATTTTGGCAGCAGTTCCATGCAGCAAGGAGAGCTCAAAGATCATGTCAAGGTGGTTGAACGCCATCATCTTATTCGGAATAAATTGTTATTCTGAAATGATAGGGTTTGTGTGTCGATGGATAGTGCAAAAATTAGGAGGACCTTTTATGACTGTCAACACTCGTACTACATGTCATTTGGGGGTTGTACATCCCAAACCTATGGTTTGATAAAACATATGTTTGGATGGCCTAAGATAAGGGAAAAAGTCGAGGACTATGTGGTAAAGTGTCATTGATGTCAGTTGAACAAGGTTGAACGCCTTAGGGCTAAAGGATTGTTACATCCTCTAGAGATCCTCTATAATAAACGAGAGTATTTCCATGGATGTTTTTGTTGATTTACCATGCAGTTGTAGAGGCAATGGTGCCATTTGGGTGGTGGTAGTAGACAAATTGACAAAGATAGTAGCAAGATTTTTACTCATAAGGAAAGTAATAACGGCTCTTGAATTGACAAAGATGGCAAGATTTTTCTCCACAAGGACAAAAATAACAGTTCTTGAATTGACAAAGATGGCAAGATTCTTACCCCCCACCACAAGGAAAATAATGACCGCTCTTGATATGTCAAAATAGTTTGTTGAGCAACTTTTCAATTTATATATGGATTATCTTATGACAGAGTGAGAGATAGGGACTATAAGTTTACAAGACACTTCTGGCAGTAGAGCCGGTCTTCCAAGAAATTGAAGACCAAGATGAGTTTGATTTCCTTTGATCCTCCTCAATCCAACGGGTAGGCAATCAGGTTTTACATATCTCCAAGAGCATCAAATTGGGAGAGGTACATTCTGATGATTGAGTTTTCCCAAGTATACGGCCACTGGTCATAACCTGTTTATGATGATGTACGGATACCAACCTAGATCTTCAGTATAGCTGTGGAACTTAAAGGTATTCATAATGATGCGGCTAGGGATTTCTTGTTGGATATGCAAGAGATTTTGGCCAGAGCTAGATTCTATATTAGGAGTGCTCAGGATAGAGTGCGGTTTTATGCTTATAGAGGCAGGGTTGTCGAGGGAGTTTTCTGAGAGAATGTTGGTATATTTAAAAATACCCAAGATTTTAGAGACGTTACGAGAGCGAGAAGGTTGGGAAGTTATCCCCTAGGTATTGTGGACCCTTTAAAAAATTGGAGAGGTAGCTTATAGCTAAAACTACATCAGAATGTGAAAATTCATTCAGTCTTTCATGTGAGTAGATTGAGAGAGATGCTAGGAGTTGAGGATAGTATTGTGAATCTTGAGGAGCTTGCCGAGGTTGTGAACTTATCTTATGTTCCACATGAACCAAGATCAATGATTGATTTCAGGTAAAGGCAACTTAGAAATAGGTTGATCCCTAAGTATAAAATTAAGTGGAAAGATACGGCAAATAAGGAATCGGCTTGGGATAGAGTTGCTAGTTTATAGCATAGGTTTTTCAATTTTCTTGTTTCAGACAGATTTTGTTTCCAATTGTGGAAATGTCTGAGGAGGGGAAGTGTAGTATGTACTTGGAGCTAATCCTCAGATTAGGAAGCCTAATCCAGTAAGGTTAGGGAACCCTGGGATTAAGAAATATACAAAGGACTAAGGTGGTAAATTAATAAAACCAGGCTACTAACTACCTATAGAAGAGCAGGCTAGCTATTACAACGATCGAGGAAATTATCACTATAACTATGTAAGTTAGTATTGTATTATCAATCGTGTGGTGCACTTCTTATGGGTTTGTGTCTAGAGACTACTAGGTTACTAACTACCTATAGAGCAGGCTAGCTATTACAGCAACGAAGTTATCACTATAACTATACAAGTTAGTATCATATTATCAATCGTGTGGTGCACTTCTTATGGATTTGTGTCTAGACCAAAGTTTTTACTCCTACCAGACGGACATGGAAAATCACACATAGTCTTTATTGAAGGGCCCTAGGCATTTTGTTGGTATGGAATGTTTAGGATAGGATCCTTGAGGTTCGTTTTTTGTAGGGGCATACAAAAAGATACCTATTTGCTAAATTTGACCTATCAATGTCTGTGAATTCTATCAAACGTGTTACAGGGGCGGGCCTCTGGGAATGAATGAATTCAAATCTGATAATTGGGTTTACCTCCAATCGGTTACACTCTACACAGGAAAAGAAAGACCTTCGTCTCGGTAAGACCGTGAGTGTAATACAGTTCTAACGTATTATATCCCTTGGTAACCGGTTTTAAAGGTATCTCCCAACGGTAGTATTTCTAGTAACCGACAGGGTTGAGTCATCGGTTCAACATGAAAGAATTTTGTATATAAGTGCGTGCGCATTTTGTAAAAGAAAAAACGCTTTGCATTTCCATTCTGGACAAACTGCCATGAATACCAGAAAGAAGAAAGAAAGGATTCATTGAGTACGAATGGTTTCTTGCATACTTATCTAGCGTTGCAACAAGTGGTGGCTTAACCATCTTGTAAGGTGCAGATCCGAAGGGAGGTCCGTCAGCACGTGAACCGCCTGACATAAGATAGGCCCCATGAACAGCAGGGATCAGCCTCTCTCGGTTATTATGAATAAAGTCAAGCATTTCAGTGTCTAAGTGCTAATTGGTATGTATCTGTGGAGAGGATCCTTAGACCCTAGCTCAAGGGCAAATCCAAGTATTGATCCTATGGTTGGGTGGTGAGCTTGCATGTTGGTTTCTCTAATCCTGTTTTGGACATTGTGGTTAGGTTACACATGCATGAGAGGCCTCTTACATTGAGCTTCTAACACCTTGACGAACGGCCATCATTCCATGGGTACGCTCGAGTGTTGTGGTTCATTTTTAAAAACTAACTAGAGAATCAGTAGCTACAAATCATCCCTTTCCGAGGATGACGCTCTTTTTCATTATAGCTCTGGTGGGGGTCACATAAAAACTTACAAGACACAGGTCTAGTTCCAATGCAAAACTTTTTTTCAAAACAACCGGTCGTTATAGCTATACCGTGGTGAGCATAGCTGTTGAGGATGGTTGATGGGTTAAAACTCGTCCGCTTCTCCCACACCTAATGGGAATGGTGTGAGGGGTGGGGCCTAATGAGGTCCACATCTCACTAATGAGGTTACAACATAGCTAGGTGCTCTTTTTGGGGGAACTCTAGCTCAAGGGGAGCAAGTTGGCTCTATTTCAATTGCCTCTAGGACAAACATGGATGTGATTTTGGCAATAAATTATGCAACCTTGTTCCAAGATTTTGTGAAAGAGTATCTATGGTTGCTAGAACATGAATCCAATCCTTACAACCATTAGGCCTTCAAGAGGGGGTCATATGTTGGGTCCTCATCTCTTCACCATCCAGCATCTTAGTAGAAGCTCTACAAATATATATTAACGTGGTGTGAGCTTTTATGATGTATGCTCGATAGATATCGATTGAAGTGGTCCGAATAGTTGTGATCTAGAATCATAGCAAGGAATGCCTTGACCCATGGGATAAGTCTTTCCTATTTTTAAGTCTATTTTCAAGGATCGATTACCCTTGCATATGTAAATGTGTTTGGTTTTCCCATTTGTAATTCCTAACTGTCGTGAACCATCCTTGCATCGTTCATGTAAGGCCTTCCGAGGTTCATGGTGTATGCCCTTTTCTCTAAAAAAACATGACAAATGCTTCGCTTAAAGTTCTTAATTTTAGCATCCTGAAGGATATCCAATGGTTTAGATGTGTTCCCATTGGCAAGCTTGACAATGAGGCTTGTGCCTATGGGCTTCCCCACATCTAGCAATCCTTGGTGATTATGCTAACACCAACACCACAATCCAAGACTGCAGAGAGACCGTTGTTCCCTTATAAACAAGTAACACGACATTCAGTTCAACATTTTCAAAATAGAGTCCTAGCTTGTTCATGGGAACTTTCAATTGTTCTTTTATTTTTTTAGCTGTGGATGGAGAGCAATTAAATTTGCATGGCTCATCCTTCTCCTCTTTAGGTTCCTAGATTTCCTCTCATCCTATCGAAAAGTCTCTCCAAAGTTGAGAATTTACTTGTAAAAGAGAACTTATCGGGAGGACGACTCGGACTTTCGAGGGACAAGAAGGTTGTGAGGCCTACTATGTCCCACAAGTACTATGTCCCACAAGGTTGTGAGGCCTACTATGTCCCACAAGTACTATGCACACTCACTCGGAGGTGGGCTTAGACCTACCAACATGTAAGGGATGTGCACCAAATCTTCCCTAAGAGGTGGTGCCTCTGAAGTGGAGGATATGAACTCATCGTCGCCAATTCAAAGAAAATATTAAGGTGACTATGATGACCTATGAAAGGCCAACTTTCACCTCCCATTGAGTTATCTTTCACTACATCTAGCAATGTGGGGTATGGGTGACTTGCTCTCAGACACAGAGGTGGAGGCTCCAAAACTGGCAACCTCTTGAGAATTGTTATGGGTTTGGTTAAGGTCTTTGGCATGCTCAAAGGCTGCCTCATATGTTCATTCATTGGCTTTGGAATAGGGTCAAGGATACCCTCAAGTAGGGTTAGTAATTTTTACTCTACCACTTGCTCAGGAATAGGCTCTAATTTAGGCACCTTCCTTATAAGTTCCTAGGCTCTAATTTAGCATGCACTTTCCTTTAAATTTTTCATACCATCCATGGAGTAAAATAGCCATACTGGTCCATCAAAATGCACCCTAGCTTTATACCATTTCCAAAAACTTCTTCATTTCCCAAGGCTATACTAAACTCTAGATCCTCACCAACAAACTATCAAAGGAAACTAAGAAGCATTCTAAGGAAGGTAATGCCCATACCAAGATACAATCCTATAATTGTGCCTATGATCGTGGTTTGGTTCTAGGTAATGCCCATACCAAGATACAATCCTATAATTATGCCTATGATCGTGGTTTGGTTCCTACAACTTCTTCATTTCCCAAGGTTTCTTCATTTCCCAAGGCTATACTAAACTCTAGATCCTCACCAACAAACTATCAAAGGAAACTAAGAAGCATTCTAAGAAAGGTAATACCCATACCAAGATACAATCCTATAATTGTGCCTATGATCGTGGTTTGCAACTGTTCTCCAAGCCAAGGTTACATGAGAGGGTATAACTCTCACAATGCTGCATGTGGCTACTAAAGAATGTCACGCATGCCCTCGTCCTTGGAAAACTCCTTAGGAGAACCATCAACAACCACACTGATACATCAACCTCCTCAAGCTCAAAATAGTCACCATCATTGGGTGCACAAACATTTGATGCTCAAAAGGTCCATGATGAAGGAAACACCCAATTGTGGTTCTTAAGTCGACTAGCATAACCTCATCTTTCCCTAATGAGAAACCAAGAAGTCAAAGAAAAATCCAACTAAGCCCAAGAAATCTCGCCAACAAAGACCAACAGTGGTTGTCCACCAAGAACTTTTTAGAGAAGCTCAAGGCTTTGATGATGGTAACTTCATCATTTGGGTTCCCAAAAGTGGACCCCAAAGCCATCACCTTTGACACAAACCTTTTCAAAATTTTCTTCATTAACCCAAATGGTGTGGCGGTCTAGTAGACCTGAAGAACCTGTCCTTGTAATTGGGAAGGATATCAGAACCTACTTGTCATGCAAAAGGTAAGGGCAAATAAAAGTTAGATTTGCCATCCACTCCTTATGTGAGTGGAACCACAAGAATGTATATCCAAAAATATGTAGCACCATAATAACATGTCTCTTGCATGACGGCAATGGTTCAACCTTCCTCCCCCCATAACCTCGCCAATAACCTATATAAGGGAGATGGTGTTGAAATCTAGGAAAGATTAAGGGTAGCTTAATCAAGATTATGAAGCTAATAATGGAGATATTCTTGATCCTATATAAAGGCCCTCTATCGAATGGATTATCATATGATACTCTCTTGCTTTATCATTATGCTCTATTTTTGTCATTAGCTTTTGCCATTGCACGAGTGGAAACACAAGAACGTATATGCAAAAAATATGTAGCACCATAATAACACGTCTTGCACATGAAGGCAATGGGTCAACCTTCCTCATAACCTCACCAATAACCTATATAAGGGAGATGGTGTTGAAATCTAAGAAGTATTAGGGGTAGCTTAGTCAAACTTATGAGCCACAATTAGTGGCTAATGGAGATGTTCTTAAGCCTATACAAAGGCTCTCTATCTAATGGATTATCGTCATATGATAATCTCTTGCCTTGTCATTATGCTCTATTTTCATCATTAGCTTTTGTCCTTATTCTTAATCTGTTTCTTGCATTTCTACTATGTCAAGATGTTGATTTTAATCTATTTCTACACACCCTAATCCTTTCTAGACATGAAATTCAAGTTGATATATCAAAGCCACCCATCATCCCTTGATTATTTATGTATCCTAGGATAGCCTAGTTAGCAAAATCATTAGTTGCTTCACTATTTTTTTCCTCTTGTTGTCCCAAGCTCCTAAATCATCAATAATCAAGAGTTTTTGGCTCATGTACTACAAGAAAAAACTGTTTGGGGTATCTACAACTCAAGAATCTAGAAAACATCAAAGGGGGACAAGTGTGATTAAATTAAAGTATAAAAAAGGCTCCAGCAATAGGCGATGACGAATTCCAGTAGAAAGGGGGTAAAAAAGCTCAAATTTCTCATCACTCTTGCTAAAATTTGACCCATGGGTTCATCATATATGGTGTGGAGAGTTTACACATTAATTTGTTGAGAGTGCAAACAAAAAACGCATGAGCTTTAATCTTAAAATCATTTTTTGCTCAGTTAGCAAAAAATCACCTCTACTAATGCTTTGCTTTCTATGGCTCCAACCTTGAATTAGTGTAAACTTCACAACTCTTATTGTTATTTACAAGCCACTTTTCTCTACATCGTTATTGATTGGGTCCTTTTTGTATTTGTTGATCATTTATCTATGTGTGATGAGAAACCCCTCTCTACAATCGATGGACTATTGTCTCGCTAGCCTTTTGCTCTCTTTGCCCTTCTATTGGTTGCAACTTCCATCATTCTACTTGCTTTCTACCCTTATTTCTCTTCTCTAGTCTTTTGGTAAGCTTCTCAAGGAGGGTTCTTTCTGGTTCTACACTTATAAGTGCCATGACCTTCTCCATGCACTATAATACGTGCTTCTTCACCTCTTGCATGACTTGCTTACCTTTCTTTGTAAAGGTTGAAGCTTGGCACGTTGGCCTTTTGTTCAAGGCTTCTTCTTTACTTGAGATAGTTATGGCCAACTTTGTACACACACTGTGCTACACTCTTCCTACTATTGGTGCTACACACATTGTGTTGCACTCTTCCTATTGGTGTCAGTGTGTCAAGGCTATTACATTCTTAATCAGTAATATTATCTACAAGCACAAAGACAATGCTTGTTGTTATGAAAATTCTTATGCAACATTTCCTCTCTCAACTGATGCATTACTTGCTCATTTTCTTGAGCATGAATGAGATTTTCAACACGCTCATGTGCTATTGAACCTTCTCAAACTGCTTGTTGCCCACCATTCTTCTTGCCTCATCAAACTTGCTTAGTGAGGTTCAAAAAGCCAGTAATATGGCTAACCATGGCTTACAATGTGCTTCTCCTATTCGCATGCTAAATCTTCAAGGGTGCTCTTTGTAGGTTTCTTTCAAGAAACCATAGTAGGTGCATGAGCAACATGAAAGCCGTCGAAGCCTTGCTCATCTTCCATGAGCAAACTGAACTAGCACATCCCTCTTTTTGGTGTGCTTAAGATGGGTTCCATTACCTTAGCCCTCAACCGCTTATCCCCTACATGGATAAGCTTTCACCTCTTCACATTATTTGTTAAATGCAAAGAACCATGGGAAAATCACACAGCCCATCCCCTACATGGACTAGCACATCCCTCTTTTTGGTGTGCTTAAGATGGGTTCCATTCCCTTAGCCCTCAACCCGCTTATCCCCTACATGGATAAGCTTTCATCTCTTCACATTATTTGTTAAATGCAAAGAACCATGGGAAAATCACACAGCCCATCGTATAGCAACCCTTCTTCACATTGAGCTTCATCTATGCTCAAACCAACACTTCATGAGGCAAAACAATTACAAAACAAACCTTTTGAGACACCATTTCTTCCTGATGTGATAATGTAGCCTCCCATTTCTTCCTGATGATAAAGTAGCCTCCAATTTATCTATGTTACCATTTTCTCCACTTGTAGACTCCATGGGCAACTTCGAATGACCTCCTCCAATCTTTGAAGAAATTATGTGAAGGCATAATTTCTCTCCCTAATGATAATGAGAGTGCCATAATTTCTTCTTTATACACAAACCATGATAAACACTCTAAAATAAACGCATACCGATCTAGGCTTAGCTAAACCTATGTTCTAATATCATGTAAAGAATTTAAGACCATGCTAAGCTTAGTCTAATCACATGATTAACATATGCTTAGCCACCACCGGTGAGGTGCTCTCTCTAATCTATGGGCATATCAAGAATTTAAGCATGTGCTAAGCCTAGTCTAATCACATTATTAACATATGCTTAGCCACTGGTGAGATGATCTCTCTAATCTACCGGTGGGCATTCCATGGGTTGATGGAATACCCATGGGACGTGCTTGAGAGCTTATCTATCAACCTTGAAGCCCTTACAGAAAGAATAAAGAATGTGTTAGCCTCCGTAACCTAGATGAATGGATAAAGAACAACCTAATCTAAGGGAACAAGGTACCAAGAGGAATGAACCTAACTAAGGAAATAGAAAACAACTCAACACTTGCACTATAATACCATTCTCACTCCATAATCTCACCACATACTCTCACTCCATACTCACATCTCACTCACAACCCTAAGCTTAAAATACACTACCACTCTCACTCCATCATCTGTCACTCACAAGCCTAAGCTCAAGAAAATGACAAGCATACATGGCAATGAGAAGATGGCAACCCCACACTCAAGCTCTCAACCACATGCCTCTCACACATGGCAATGAGAAGATGGAAACCCCACACTCAAGCTCTCAACCACATGCCTCTCACACATGGGGACTTGTCAAGAGTGAGCAAGACATGCCCAAAACAACACACCACCCTAGTTATCTCATGAGCAAGAAGAAGACCTCACTCAACCCCAAATCCTAAAAGGAGATACCTCAACCTCTAAGATGAGAGAGGAGAGCACAAGACTTAATCCTATTCAAAGGTAAAGAACATAAGATGGACTCCACAAGAATATAAAATCAGAGAGAGCGGAGCATAATACTTAATCTATTCAAAGGGAAATAACACAAGATGGACTCCGCAACTTGACTTGGGCTAGAGGGGAAGCCAATTCTCCCTCACCCATGCTCTCTATGTATAGTAACATGTAGGGCTAGAGGGGAGGTCAGTTCTCCTTCACCCGTTCTCTCTATGTATACAAACCCATATAGTGTGTACTCTTATCTTTATGTTATGTTTGTTGAGTAGAGAAGAAGAAGATAGAAGAAAATTCAGCTATCCATCTCTCTCTTGTGTCTTACTCTCTCTTGTGTGTGTGTGTTTGCTTGCTAGGGTTTGAAGCGTTCTCTCTCCCCCACACTCTCTTTAGTATGCACAACGGAAGCAATAGTTGATGGCAAGATAAAGCAACATATATGAGAGAGAGCAAGAACACAAGATGTATAGAAAGCTTCTATATTACCTTCTATTTCAGCTCCTCCAAAGTTGTCTTAACCTTCACCTTCAAGTGTTGTGTTACTTGTGTTATGTTACAAAAAGTGAGACCTCCTGCCCTTTATATAGGATTCACCAAGGACTAGGGTTGGGCCAACCCTAGATCCATTTTCCACCCACATGCCCACTTTATTTGGGGTGTGTTCACACCTACATGACCTCTTTCTCTCACCCTTTACCACTTGTACATCATATATTTCAACACCCCCTCTCAATGCCACCATGGGACAATGCAAAACATGGAGCAAGGTGAGCATTGGACACAAGAACAAAATGACCCCTCTCAACCATAGGATAGATGACAAAGTAGGTAGCCTTTATAAATTAGTCTTTTATAAAAGTGATGAGTTATAGAGAAATGTGGTTCACTTCCAATTCTATAGTAAGCATGCTTCACTCCTCAACTAGAAGAATTTCTCATCATGTGAGGAACTTACAAAATTCCCCTCAACCTTAATAATATCTCTAGTACCATTTCTTCCATAGTGGCTTCATGCACCACTCTTATTGCTCCTTTGCTTTGATGAAACCATCTTCTTGCTAGCTGCGGCGGCGACAAAAGACAAATGGACGACACTACCCCACGGCAAACGAGCAAAACGTAGCACGTTGCCATGGTTGTTTGTCTTTTGTTGCTAGCTGTGGCGTCTATGGCCCTTGAAAGCACTGTAGCTTAACAAGGTTGTTGCTTAAGAAATAGCACCCACCATACATGAGGCAATAATCGTAACACCAGTAGAGCAAACGGACGGTCGCAGGGATGAACGGATGGCGGGCGGTGGAAAACGCTATCGACGACGAGACGGACGATGTCCTGGCGTTTTGGGTTGATGTGTTTGATGCGCCTGCAATCTTACCGCCTCCTTTGTTATGGGACAGAAGCTTAGCAATCGTTCAACCAATCACACAATAGATTCCTTGGATGGCTCCAAAGCTTTGAAGAAGATCATTGACGAAAAACGTGGATGGAAGTTTTTCGACAGAAAAAACCAAAAATTTACCAATTTGCTTGCATTTTCTTCCCTTTTTTCTCTTCTTCTTCTTCTTGTCGATGATGAGGATCGTCGTCTTCTTCCTCTTCTTCCAAGCTTCAAGAACTTGTTGATGATGATGGAATCTCGTCTTTGATGAAGCGCTTTTGTTGCCTTCCTTCTTGATACCTTTTTGCTTCTCACTTTCTTCTACCACCGTCCTTCTTGATGAGGATGTGAATGGATTACGATAGTGAGAGAAAGAAAAGGGGATTTAGGGGAACTTAGCCTTTGCATGGCTCTGATAACATGTTAAAATTATGGAGAGTATGCACAACGAAAGCAATAGTTGATGGTGACAAGATAGAGCAACATATATGAGAGAGAGCAAGAACACAAGATGTATAGAAAGCTTCTATATTACCTTCTATTTCAGCCACTCCAAAGCTGGCTTAACCTTCACCTTCAAGTGTTGTGTTACTTGTGTTGTGTTACAAAAAGTGAGGCCTCCTGCCCTTTATATAGGGTTCACCAAGGGCTAGGGTTGTTGGGCCAACCCTAGATCCCTTTTCCACCCACGTGCCCACTTTATTTGGGGTGTGTTCACACCTACATGACCTCTTTCTCTCACCCTTTACCACTTGTACATCATATATTTCAACAAATATCTCTACTCCAATCACAGAGGCCATTAACAATATGAAAACTCAGAATATGTATAGTAGGATTATGGTCAGTATAACATGGCCAATAGTAATTTGACCTTTAGAATATGGCCAGTACCAGTATAGCCAATCCTATCATGCCACAGGGAGCACTTTTCCCTCCCCTTTCTAGGTGCTAACATTTGGCTTGCAAGGAAATTTGGATTGTAAGTGCTTTTGAGCCCTAGAAAGCAAGAAAGGGGGGCGGGGGCATGGTCTATGCTTGCCCAAATTAACAAGACAAAACATAAGGTGGCCTTGAAAAAATAAGAGTTTTATTTGAAAATAAGGTGGCCTTAAAAAAATAAGAGTTTTATAAGAGTGGCCTTTAAAAAAATAATGTGGCCTTTAAAAAATAAGATTGTTATAAGAGTGGCCTTAAAAAAAAGAGTTTTATAATATTATGCCACAAAAGAAGGGAGCCCGTATTGAGCTCTTGCACCATCAATTAGAGATGTGCATGATTTCCTAGGACTTTTAAAAAAAATCATGAAAGGGAGTGACATGATTGATGGAAAATATCTTCATGATAGCATATTTAGTGTTGTAAAAATTGCTCCCCATCCACCTAGGGTCATCACACTATAAACTGAATAATAAGTTTAATGATGAAAGGGAGTGATAGAGTTGAGGGAAAATCTCATCATGATAGCATATTTAGTGTTGTAATTACTCCACATCCACCTTGGGTCGTCAACTAAAAGCCACTACAAACTTCTTCTACAATCTCCGCCTCCACATCCACACTTGTTCTGCAATCTCAACCTCCGCATCCACATTACTCATTCTACTTATGGTGGATACTGAAGCTACAATTGAGTGGGAGTTGTACGTTGATAAGCTGCATTGACTTGTCCCGTTTAGGGACAAGTCAATGCAGAAATGCCATACTAATAATAGCCTTCCCGTTTAGGGACGGGAAGGCTATTATTAGTATGGCATTTCTACAAAAGCTTCTTTCTAGTACCCACAAGATTATTTCATTGATTTTGCTGACATTGAAGGTAGAAATATGTGCATAGAGCCTTCCTTATATTGGGATATTGATGGAATGAAGAGTTTTGTACTAGAGTCTTCATTGACAACGAGGTATGTAATGGTGCATGATTGAATACAAGGCTATAATAGTCCACTTGAAGACAAAAGTAGGGCCATCTCGTGCTGTTCATGATGTTTCATTAGAGGAGCCAAATGTTTCATTAGAGAAGCCATATGTTTCACATGGGGACAAGAAATATGATGGCCATCTTTGGACAAAGCCTATGACCACTAATAAGTCTATCCAATGCACTATTAGGTTGAGCTAATGTATTGGTTCTTTAGAGTGCCATAGAAACACTTGCCCATTCTATCTTAATTAACAAAAAAATCAATAGGACTTTCTTCAAAGGCTATCTCCAAAGAAAGGTTACTCTTGGTCTGTTGTGGCATAGGAGAAAACTAATAAAGTCACATGCCATTTTTGACATAGGGTTGTATATTATATTGATACTTGCGATTGTGTGGTGTATTGTAATGCCCTTTGACACCACTATGACCAGGCTCATGGTCCATTATGGTGATCATAAGCATGTAGTACAACCAGGCATTATGGTGATCATAAGCATGATTGAGAAAACAAAGAAATTGGTGGCAGGCAGTTGTCATCAAGGTAGAGATGAATGCAGGACCTAAGAAGGTTCAAATATCTATTGCAAAATGTCCAGATGATAATATGGATGGATCACATACTATAGGGGATGTTGAGCTCACCAACTTTTTAGAAGAGTTGGTTCCAATCATGAAAAATCAAAAGCAGGATATGACAATGAATGTCAATAGTATTATATGTTATATATGTATGAATGTCAATATTATTATATATTATATATATGAATGTCAATAGTATCATATGTTATATATATATACTTTGTTTAATTTTTCTTCTTTATGTATAGGTTCAGAAGGATTGTTGCCCAAGAAAAGAAGTCCCGAATGCCACAGTGGGTGAGAAGGGTTTGATAGCATTTTATTGTTGAAAAGAAGATCAACCTATCCATTTTTTCATGCAAGTCGCTTTCCAGGTCAGGGGTTACCTAGCAAAAGATGTTTCATATTTAAGATCTCTACTAAGGGTCCTGCTGCATCAGCTGTGGATTTAGTTAATCTAATGAGGCATGGAGGGAAATGAGATTTGTGCAATTCCTAGGTGTAGTTTGACCATACACACCGAGCAGTCATGATGGCATGTCATGTGTATGATCCCAGGTAACATGTATGCTCGAGGCTTCTATTAAACTAGAAGTAGGGTTTTGTTGAACTTTGTGCTTACCTACTAGTTTGGCTAATGATAGCGTGTATGAGTTACTCACAATTGTAACATGTGAAATGAAGGAAGAGGACACAAAAAGTCAAGTATTACTTTCGAAAATGTTGAATGCAACAATTCACCAATATGGCTATCCTCTTACTGATTTCCATGGGTTCATGGGCAAATGAGGCTAGGGATAATTGGAAGGCTGTTAGAATAGTTTTCAATGGTGGTCTAGAGAAGGTGATGGTAGATAGGGAACACACATGTTTGTTCCATTGGGAGAAAAGCCTTCACCAACACACCCGCAAATTTGTGAAGCTTGAAATGAGAGGTGAGAATTTATCACTATGTGAGCAATAGCACTTGAGTAGAACAAAGGGACTTCTAATCAATCCAAGATCGTTAGAAAATGGTGGCGATAGGGTAATGTGGCCAACAACAACATCCCATCAACGAATGTTTGGTTGATGGTGGGAGGTGAGGGATGCACATTGGGGAAACCTTATGACTATAGTAAGCATACATTGGATAAACATTTCTCACATCAAATTCTTTTTAATAGGTAGAGAGGAGCCCCTTGGAGGAAGCATGTACTCCAAGACCAAATTTGGCTGAGATCGTGCATGGAAGCTAAATTGCAGGTGAGGTATATAAAAGTAAGATCACTCTCTATGATGCTTGCATCTTAGATATGGCAAATACCTTGCTTCAAAGAGCAAGAAAAATATGCTTACATGCTAGGTAGGCATGTTGGTGGTGGCCCTAGCCTAGAGACTTTGATTGAACGAGCTTTGTTAAGAAGCACACCAACTCCCCCACAAATAGTATAAACCATCCATGGGGTTGTCGGTAACTCTCCATGGAGATAGAGAAACAATGCGGCGAAAGAAACGGAGATCAATAGGTGTGAGGGAAAATAGCTCACACCATCTAGGATATGTTATGGAAAATCAAGATAGAAAGAAAAAAAGGGTAGACCAAGGAAAATTGACTTCGAGCTCCCACCAAAGAGTGAAGATACTCCAACAAGATATGGTGTTGGTCATCCTTCAGTTCATCCGCACGTTCTAGAGTAGGTGATGTTAAAGAAGAAAGAGTACATAAGACATTTTGGGCCATCAGGAGGATGCATTTACCAACTCAAAATTGAAGTGCTTTGGTGTGCTAGATGAACGCCTCAAGTGTAATCAGTACCTTCAAATCTCTAAAAAGGGTGTGCTTGCACCTTGCTTTTATTCAGAGCTAAACACCCTAGAAAAGGAGGTCCAAAGGTGCAAATAATGTGGTTCTACAATGATGATGTTACATGATGGCACATAGATCCCAACATCATGTATACTCTTGAAAAGATTCCCCATGCGTGGAAGGTGGAAAAAGGCATGCTAGGCTTACAACCATGGAAGCAAGGGCATTAGTCTCTTTGCTAGTTTTATGCAACTATCCCTCCAACTCTCATCAGGGAGTCGACAGCAACACAAGGGGGGACATCAATTCATGTAATGTCATGAGAATATATTTTAAGTCCTCTAGAAAAATATTATTTATCCCCTCTTGAGTACTCAAGCAAGAGGGATGTCATGAGAATATATTTTAAGTCCTCTAGAAAAATATTATTTATCCCCTCTTGAGTAATTTGGGGACGCCTAGATTACTCTTGCGTCATGCCGGCTAGGTTAATATCGTGGGTGACACCACTATAAATATTAATACGTGCGGTATATGACGTATGTTTGAGGCCACCTATGATTATTTCAGTTAGGTTTGTATGGCAGGGTGATTCCTAGGGTACTTACGCCTGGTAGTCATGAGTTGGTGATGATTTGTGCCTGTTTAATATTTGTGGGATTAATTTAATAATTAATTGGGCTTATATTTTCAGGTGATGAAGACTATGGGAATTGAAGAGTTTACTTTGTGGAAGAAATGTCTTGGTTCATCACATTTCATTTTTGGCAAGCATAGTAGCTTGTAACCTTATTAAATGATTTTTCCATTTTGAACTTTAGGAAAGATACATTTATTTATGTGGAATTTATTAAAGCCTATGGCTTACTACCCTAGTCCCAATTTGACACTCTATTTTTGTTAAAGAAGAGTGCCGTGCTCTCTAAAAAGTACATCTTGTATTTTGGGGGCTATGGCCTAATTTTGGTGAAAAGGAAAGCTAATAAAGAAATACTCTTGTGTGGGGAGAGGCCACACACAAGAGGGGGGAAGATTGCACCCAATATGGTCTTTTTGGAGCTAAGTATTTTTGTTTAAGTGTTTAATTTTTCAATTGATTTGATTTAGTTGAAGCTTACAAGCAATGGTTTTTATGATTGAATTAATTCTCTACTTTCCACAATCAATTCCTAGAGTAAGATTCCGGTTGCATGTAAGGTCTTTGCATTCACCTTCACAGCCAGACATGCAGCATGGACCCTCAAGTTTTGAAAGGGATCATAGCTCTTTACATCATACAAGATGGCATCCTGTTATATCAAATGATGCTAATAAGAAAGTATGGAACACTCAAGAAATGGAGGCTATTGTCTTGGAAGAAATTATAGTGCAACCCTCTAAGCATGTTATATTCCGTGTTGCAACAGCAAGCTCTGAGAAAGAGGGAACTATTTATGAGGTGTATATAAAAAGTGAGCCACAATGTACTTGCCCATACTTCTAAAAACCAAAAGTTACTAATAAATCATATCTTGCATGCAAGCATCTTTATTATGTTTTTCTATGTGTGTTGGGGCTTGATAAGAATGAGCACATGTTCATGCATCAACCTTCATTCAATGCTTTTGACTTGTGCTGCACTTGGCAATCCTAGGAGGAAGGTGTAGTACCACCATCGTCTTTTATGGTGACCATGTTCATGCATCAACCTTCATTCAATGCTTTTGACTTGTGCTGCACTTGGCAATCCTAGGAGGAAGGTGTCCACCATCGTCTTTTATGGTGACCATCCTTTTTTGTATACATCTCTATAATCCTTTTTTTTAAAGTATACAGTTGTATAATCCTTGATGGTATGTAGTGCATAAATTTTGTATTTAACCTACCCTTATGGATATGGACTCATCAATCAAACTTTATGTTATAGATGGACATTTTGCATTTACAAAATCTATTTGTTATTTACATATGACGTCAATAATTTTGTAGAATTGAATGGTGAACCCTTTTTTTTTGCAATGTACTATTTTATCATACTTGGACATTCTTTCAGCTACTCTAGGATTGCACTACAACTTCCTTCTATTCTATATGTTACATACCATTTGCAACCTTGGGATGAAGAAATTCCCTAAGTGTGAAGATATTCAATGGAGAATTGAGCGTACTAGTTGGCCAAGTAATCAACCTCCCAACATTTTTGAATAGCAAACAATAGGATTACAAAAAAAGCTTGCTTAGTAAACATCGCTAAATTTTTTTCCTGCTATTGTGTAGATGCTCTAGAAGGTGGAAGAGGTATGCAAGTAGTAGGAGGAGGTATGTGAGCATGAGGAGAAGGTATGAGAGTAGGGGAAAAATTTATAAGGTATTACATTATAACCTAAGATACTGCCTTATGTTAATTAAATGGCCACATTTAAGTAAGGTCCTACAACAAAATAAGTGAATAGACTACCCAAAAAAAGAGTTACCGCATAATTGAACATACTTGCAGCATTTAAAAAAACCCACTTATGCTTGGGAATTAAATATGTCAGTAAAGAGCATATATGAGATAACCAATGTTGGTTAAAGCCTTGAACTAAGAAATCAAGGATATCAAAGGAATGCTTTGCTTTTTCACAAATGTAAGCAAAACAATAAATACTTGGTTGGTTGATTTTTGCTACATCTAAGAAATACTTTAATAATTGCAAACCCAACTACTTTTCCCCATACTTAAGCCTACATTACATAAATAAGATAAGGCATTATTTCAATATTTTTTCTTGCTAAGGAGATGGGATAAGAGAAGGAAGCCTCTGGAGGTGAGTGAATACTTTACTCTACTTTTCCCTTAAGTTTATCTTAGAATAAGAAATAGATAAGACACCCCTTGCTCTTATGTTTGCTTGAGTGGGGGGGAAGATTACCTTGCTTGCTTAATAGATTGGGGGGGGAAGATTACCTTGCTTGCTTAATAGAGTGGGGGGATATTAGACAAGAGAGAGGAAGAGGGAAGAGGGGAGTGGGGGGGATATTAGATAGGAGAAAGCAAGATTGGAGAGGGGAAGGAAGAAGGAAGAGGGGAGAATGAGAGTGATTAAATAGGAGGGAAAAAGGAGACTAATGATCAATTAAAAATGAGTCCTTGCATGAAAGTAGTAAGGAGGGAAAAAGGAGACTAATGATCAATTAAAAATGAGTCCTTGCATGAAAGTAGTAAGGAGGGACTTCATCAAGAAAGTGTGTGGTTTTACCTTGAGCTAAGAGAGTGGTTCTACATAATGCATATTGTGTGCGATAGCATCCAATTCTTGTTTTCATGGCTTTACATGTGGTTATATACACGACTAAATTATGGTCCATAGCTATGTGTATAGCCACGTGTATGACCATGAAAACTAGGGGGGGAAATGCAAAAAGATAAAAATTCTAGAGAGCAAAAAATTTTGCATTCACAAATGTGATTTTAGGTGTACATATTGGCATGATGTGTTTGTGGTCACATCGCATCATGGAAATAAGTCATCTTTGCTGCTCGAGAGGAGGAGGCAGGCCAACCTAAGCCAAGAATGGTTACATCAAAAGATCTCGTGTCCAAGGTGATAGAACAATTCAACGGTCATCTTCGTCTCATCGAGAGGAGGAGGCAAGGCCACCTAAGGAAAGCCAAGAATGGTTACATCAAAAGATCTCGTGTCCAAGGTGATAGAACAATTCAACGGTCATCTTCGTCTCATCGAGAGGAGGAGGCAAGGCCACCTAAGGAAAGCCAAGAATGGTTACATCAAAAGATCTTGTGTCTAAGGTGATGGAGCAATGCAAGGGTCAAAACAAAGTAAATCAATGTGAAGATGTGTGGAAAAAATCCATGTGACCCTGGAGCAAATATGGACTATTTGAACCACTGAAAGGCATCATGATTCTTTGGTATATATGTAGATAAATGATGTGACACTTGCATTAAAAATCCTATGCTCATCCCCACTAATGATTTTACTTTATGCTACATTAGGATTAGGATGAGGAAGAGACCCATTGTAGAATCTTTTATTCGACGCCACACTATTCAGGTATAAGTGGATGGTTGCAAAAGGGAATTTAAACTCCACCAAGAGCACTTAGGTACTCATGTATTGATGAGAGAGGACTCTTCTCTCATGGAGGATTACCTCCACAAATTCCACATGAGATCATGGCGGATCTTGCTATGGAGGAAATGGTTAATGACTTCTTTGAAGATGTGGAAGGAGAAGACGTAGAGTCTAACATGACATGTGATGAAGCAAGATTATGACAAGAGGTAAACTCACCATTGTACGAGGGGTGTCAATACTCAACCCTTTGATAAATATTAGAACTACTCTAACTTAAAATCCATGTATGGATGGAGAAACCTTAGTGTTATGAGCCTTCTCTAGTAAGTGATTTCCACTTTGTGTAACCTTAGTGTTATGAGCCTTCTCTAGTAAGTGATTTCCACTTTGTGTAACTTAGAAAGACCATTTATTTTGAGTCCTCTAAGTAAGATCTACCTTCATTTTTGTAGACTTTTAAAGAAGTTGCTTCCTCCAAATAACAACGTAATCAAGGGTAGTATTCTCTTTTGAGAAGCTCACAATGAGGCCGTCAATTGCCCAAAAAGTGGAGTATCTCAGTATCAAAATTGATTTGCAAGGTATAAATATTTCTTGAAAGGTTTTGAGAAAATTTCCCATCATTGCTTGTATTCAACACATGTTTTGATGCAAATCAATTACTGAGCTCATCACATGGCATCGATCCATCAATGGTATGAAGAGGATCTTGGTGGATTCACCAACATTGGAAACCCATGTTTTCATGCAAATCAATTACCAAGCTCATTACATGGCATATAAACATCGATCTATCAATTGTATGATGAGGATCTTGGTGGATTCACCAACATTGGAAACATTTGAGGAACAATAGTCCGAACCCAAAGAGGAGCCCCATCACTTAAGGCTTGGATTGGGGATAGATCCATTCAATGGATTAATATCATGGGGAGGAGAACATTCATGTTGTGGTGAACTATAACCTCTCTCCTTGGAAGTCCATCAAGAAAGGTTATGTGATGCTTGCCTTATTGTGCTCGCGATAAACACAAGGTGAAGAACATGGATGTGTACCTCAAGCCTTTAATTGATGAGATTAAAATATTATGGAGTGGCATCAAAGTGTGTGATGTGTCACAATTGCTTTCACAATGTAGTGTGGAGGTGAAGGAAATTTTGATGTAGGTGATGCATGACTTTTCAGGATATAGCAAGCAATCTAGTATGCTTTCTATCCTACTTCTTCATTTTTACAAAGGCATAGATTCCTCTTTTTTAATGGATAGCTCTCTCATGATATTAAATAGGTCTCACAAATTTTGGCCATAATGCTTTGCCCAATTTTTGGAAATCTCTATTGTAATATATCTCTCTCTCATGATAGCCTGATTTGTGGAACATCACATTATATGAAGGCCGGATCATCTCAAGAAAGTCATCTATGCAAAACATCACCAAGTTCTTCCACCTCATCATCATGAGAAGTTTGTGCCATTTACAAAAGGAGTACCACTAAGCATTGGGAAGTTTGTGCTATCGAGAATGACAAGGTACTCAATCTTCTTTTGCCTCCCAAGATAAATCATCTTCTAGATCTTCAAGAATGTGGCATCCAACATTTGAGACCACTTGATTGGAAAGAAGAATACTCTTAGGGCACGGGAAGACTTGAAGTTGATAGGTTGTTTAGAGACACCGTTTAGAGACTGCATGGCCAAAGGAGAAAAGGGAAATTACCCAAGGTGTCTTGGATCTTGATAAAGAAGAAAGAAATAGGATGTAAGATCAAACTGCTTCCTTTCGTACATGTACAAGTGTCATTCATTAATGAAGGGGGCCATCACGAAAACAAAGAAGAAGGGCCCTACACATTTGTATGGTCTAAAAACACATGATTGGCATAAGATGTTATAGGTACACTTACTTTCTATATATCGAATTCATGCACCCTTTATGTAAGTTAATTTGTGCTCATGTACATGGATTATAAAACATTGATTAGATTCTCTTGTACTCTATAGTTCATTATTCCCATTTTCATTAGCAGTTATGAACATGAGAAAGTCCACAAGGAAATCTACAAAATGGGAGCATTGGTGAAGTAAGATTTAAGCATCAATTTCATTTTCAGTACATGAAAGCGTTATTGTGCTTTAAGCCTTTTGTTGTGGTAATTACATTGCTTTCATTTTAGGTACATAAGTTCAAACAAGATGGATCTATCCACTATCGATGTGGCTTAAGTAATGGTGGTAGAGGAAGGGTGTATGATTGAGGAGAACTTTCCAAGGACTAACCATGTTCATACCATGAGATGACAACCACCTCTCTCACTTCCTTCTCTCTCCAATTTACACAATTAAGTTTCATATTCTCTCTCTAAATTATACGATGTATGACTACATTCGCACCACCATGAAATGAGAACCACTTCTCTCACCCCCCATTTCTCTAAATTTTACAAGGTTAAATTCCCCATTCTCTTGTAGTGACACTTTATTGTTAAGTTGCCTTGGCCATACAAGGCATAAATCTAACAACCTTTTATAATTTTATCTGGTGTGATGATGTGGGCATAAAATTCAAAATATGGTTTATGAAAATATTTCATTTAGTAACCCACCATTCCCTTGAATGTGTGCATTCTAATATTCCTCAAAGCATGGCACATCACACAAGCCCACTAAAGGGCTTGCAAATATCCTAGGCCATATACCTTTTTAATGTTTTCCCAATTACCACAACTAGGGAGGTCGATATTAAATGCACGACCATCTGGGAATGCAGAAGGTGTAAGCTTCTCCTTTTAAGGGCAAAGAGACCTTTGAAGCACTCCATGCTAATAAACTAAGAAATCAACTTTGAAAAAGTGGTGTCCATGTCACCTTTGCCTACCCTAATATTGATGGACACTTTGAAAAGCTTAGTTTCCTTATTATGATAAATTTTTTTATGAATGGTAATCAGAGAGGGGGATGGGTTCTTCTTGATGAAGGACATGAAACAAACACTCGTCTTCCTCCTCCTCCTACAAGAAGCATATATGATTCTGAGATTCCTACAAAACAAACTAATAGTGAGAAAACACATCCTCTAGGAAAGGAATATAAAAAAAGAGAGAAGGGATTATATGTTGGAAAAGGGCATGAGCATCACAAATGTTGAAAATATCTACGAGTGGCTTCTTATGTTGAGCATCGAGTAAAAAAAGCAAACCACCACATCAAAGAATCACAACCAAAATGAACAACAAAACACACCATCAACCGATTATAATCTTATACTGCAAACTTTACATGCAAAAAGAAACGTATGAAGCACTTAACTTATGAAGTAGAGCAAAGAAAGGAGGTGACAAAGCAACAATGATTGGAGCCTTCCATCCATTTATTTTATAAGGCTGCCTAGAACACTAAAATAAAAGAGCCAACCAACGGGAATAGAAGGTCAATCAAATAATTGAGCAGTATACCCTTTAAAATTTGTTGATTATCCAAGCATATTTTTTATAAGGTTAATAAATAATTGATGATCACGTGTATATACTCTTTAAAATTTGCATGAATTAAAGCATATTTCCTATTAATTAGGATCCCACCACCACACAAACAACACCCCCTCCAAAAAAAAAAGCCCTATTCAACCCTGAACGCATGGACCATTTTGAAAGGCAAGCTAAAAATAGTTTTAATGTCTCAATGTTATATAGAATGCCTGATGGCTCCCTATACTACCTAAATTCCTAGCTACTCAAAGGCAAGTTTTATTTGAATCAAATCAATTTGAATGGGAAGAGATAAATCCAAGAAAAATTCCAAAGGGGAAGAGAGAGAGAGAGAGAGAGAGAGAGAGAGAGAGAGAGAGAGAGATGTGTGAAGAGAGAGATTTATAGGGAAATCAAGAGAGATTTACACTGAAATCTCATCTATATTTGTTGAGCTTCTTTGGAAAAAATTTCATATTTCTACATATGCTATTATTTTTTAATGTGAACTTTTTGTAGGTATATTAGTTAATGCCCCAGACCTGGCATTTAATTAATACAACCTTAGTACATGAATTCCCCCCTCCTTCTCTCTCCCTCCCTCTACTCGTTGAATGAGCCCTTTGAGGGCCTTTTATAGAGAAAGAATTGTGAGACCTTAAATAGAAAGGATATGGGTCAATGCATGCAAATAAAAAGAATATGGGTGTGCAAATAGAAAGGGTCATACTCCTAAGGGTTTCACGAGGTCGTGCTGGTAGCTGGTTTGCACCTGGGTTACCATATCAGATGGGATCAATCATCTTTTGTGTTGGAGGATGAGAGGTAGGACTAGATCTGTGGGTTGTTATAAATAGTGACACCCTATACTAGTTTTTGTTTTTTGGTGAGATCTAAAATGGTCTTATGGCATATTTAAAAGGTGGACTATTATATATATACACTAATATAAATATATTTATATTTCCTTAAAAAAGAAAAAAAATTGTCATCAATTCATTGACTTTTTCAAGCTTTAATCATTACATACTAAAATAAAACCTTAAGAAAAACACTCTTATCCCTGTTTCCCCTCCCCATTGAGACAAAATACGAGTCTAGTGATTCGTGATCCCAACAACGCCCCACAACGAGAAGGCTTCTTCTTGCCCTATGTACTTGAGGTATCCTTCGCGATGGCGGTAGACAACAGAAAGAGTGAAGAAAGTGAACTGCAGAGAGGATGAAAGTTGATCTGCTAGTCAGCTTGGCAGAGAGAGAAAGAAAGCCGCCCGGCTCTGCTTCGTTAAGCCGTGCTCAGATCTGGGGCATGGGCGTGTCTTTAATACAGCACAAGAAATGCAAACTAGATGGATAAGAGACCCAACTCCACAAAATGGAGGCACAAGAAGAAGAAGAAGGAGAAGGAGAGGAGGAGGACGTCAATATCATTAAACAGTGGAGGCTCTGCCTTCTTTGGAAGAAGGGATGCCGCCCCTGCAACTCTCGGTGGACGACTTTGCATGCATCTTGGAGAAGTGCAGAAAGGAGAGAAACCTATTGCAGGCGCTTCGTTTGCATGATGCCTACATGAGCCAAAGTGGGCTGGAAGCCCATGCATCACTCGGGTGCCGCCTTGTCTCAGTGCTGGTGGAACTTGGAAGCATGTGCCATGCCCAGCAGGTCTTTGACAGGCTGGTGTATCCAGATGCATATTCGTGGAATTCACTCATCACTGGTTATGTTAAACGCGGTGAGCCAAGGCATGCTCTCACCCTTTACCAGAAAATGCAGGAGGACCATTGTCTACGTCCTAGTGACTTTGCTTTTGTGGCCTTACTAAAGGCTTGTGCTACCCTGAGAGATCTCGAAAAAGGCCGTGACTTACATGTGGAGATTGCTCGAAAGGGGTTGCTGGAAAGAAACGTTTTTGTTGGCTGCACCTTGGTCGATATGTATGCCAAATGTGGCTACCTTGCAAAAGCACACGAAGTGTTTAACAAGCTTGCAGTCAGAGACGTGGTCTCATGGAATGCACTAATTACAGGATATGCCGAATACGGACGTGGAGAGGAGGCACTATATTGTTTTGAACAGATGCAATGCGAGGGCATTTCCGGGGATGCTGTCACACTTGTTTGCAGCTTGAAAGCTTGTGGCAGCATAGGAGCCGCAGTCAAGGGCCAAGAAATACATGTTGAGATTGCCAGAAAAGGGTTGGAAACAAACCTCCTTGTTTGCAACATGCTGGTCGATATGTATGCCAAATGTGGCTTGCTTGCAACAGCACAGGAAGTGTTTAACAAGCTTCCAGGTCGAGATGTGGTCTCTTGGAATTCACTATTGGGGGGATATATCGAATATGGGCATACTGAGAAGGCACTCTACTGTTTTGAACAGATGCAACGTGAGGGCATCTCTGTGAATGCCATTACATCTGTTTGCATCTTGAAAGCTTGTAGCAGCATAAGAGCCACAATCAAGGGCCGAGAAATACATGTTGAGATTGCAAAAAAAGGGCTAGAAACAGAGCCCCTCGTTGGCAGCTCCTTGGTTGATTTGTATGCGAAATGTGGTTCACTTGCAGAAGCACAAGTAGTGTTTGACAAGCTTCCCATTCAACATGTGGTCTCATGGACTGCACTAATGGCAGGATATGCTGAACATGGGCATGGTGAGAAGGCGCTTGACTGTTTCGAACAAATGCAACACAAGGGCATCTCTCCTGATTCTTTCACATTCTCTAGCAGCTTGAAAGCTTGTGGCAGCATAGGAGCCACACAGAAGGGCCGAGAAATACATGCCGAGATTGCTAGAAGAGGCTTGGAAAGAGAGGTCCTTGTTGGCAACACCTTGGTCAATATGTATGCTAATTGTGGCTTGCTCGCATCTGCACAGGAAGTGTTTGACAACCTTCCAGTTCGAGATGTGGTCTCACTAAATGCACTTATCACAGGCTATGCAGAATGTGGCCGTGTTGAGGAGGCAATCAACTGTTTCGAACAGATGCAACACAAGGGCATCTCTCTGAATCCTGTCACAATTGTTTGCAGCTTGAAAGCTTGTAGCAGGAAAGGAGCCATAGTGAAGGGCAGAGAAATACATGCTGAGGTTGCGAAAACAGGGTCGGAACGAGAGCTTCTTGTTGGCAACACCTTGATTGATATGTATGCCAAATCTTGCTCACTTGTAGAAGCACAAGAAGTGTTTGACAAACTTCCAGTTCGAGATGTGGTCTCATGGACTGCCTTAATGGCAGGATATGCCCAGCTTGGAGAGAGTGAAAACGTTTTCCATTTCTTTGACAGAATGATAGTAGAAGGCATAAAGCCGAATCTAGTCACATTTGTTCATGTTCTGAATGCATGCAATCATGCAGGTCTAGTAAATAAGGGCCAGATGTACTTTGAGGCCATTAGCAATGACTATGGTTTTACCCCAACTGCTGAGCATTACACTTGCATGGTTGATCTCCTTGGCCGTGCAGGCCATATAGACAAGGCGGTAGAGACGATCAGGAAGATGCCGTTGCAGCCTGATCTTGTGGTGTGGCATACTGTGTTGGGTGCTTGTCGAAAGTGGGGCAATGTGGAGCTGGGAAGACATGCCTTTGAACATGCAGTGAGAGTGGATGAAAAGGCTGCAGCAACTTATGCATTTATGTCTAACATCTATGCAGATGCTGCCATGCAGGAGGAAGCTGACAAGGTTGAGGCAATGAGAGTAGAAAACCAAGCATGGACTTAGTTGGTGGCATAGTAGCTACGAAACACGTTTCAGCTGGTATGAAACGGACCGAAACGTTTCGTAGAAGTTTTGTTGAATGAAACTTGTTTTTATCCGATTTGTTTTCCCAAAAAAAAAAGACGACTTATCACTTGCGCTGACTTTCCGTTTGTGGCACATGTTTCGAGGAGCTTGTCTCGACTCCCGCTGCTTGTGTACGGTTGGCCGATTGGACACGACTCATGTGATGTCCAGTCACTCCACCCTCACAAGCTTCGTGAAGCTGTCGGGTCATGACTGCTCTAGTCTGCTACCAAGGTAAGCCTACATTTTTTATCTTGCTGAAATAGGCTAAGGCCTAACACTTATTCATTGTACTATTGTACATTCTATATATATATATATATATATATATATATATATATATATATATTGAAACTTTTTTTTGTCGTTTCAAAACAATATGAAACTTTTGAAACGTTTTTGAAACCCATTTCAAATCAGGCGTTTCTAAAACTCCTGGTAACTATGGTTGGTGGATGGATGTCCATGGCGTTGTGTATTTCCTTTTGTTGGGGATGAAAGACACTTTCAAAGTGACAACATTTAATCAAAGCTTGAAGATATTTCAATTAACGTTTTGAAGGATATGTTCCAGGTTTGCATTGGATGCTAGGGGATGTTTTCAATGATGCAAAGGAAGATCTGTCATGCTGGCACAGTGGGAAGTTGACTATCGAGTGTGCCTAAATTAAAACTTCCAAGGAATGGTTTCTTTGGTCCATACTCGAGTTTATGTCCTTGTAGCTACGTTGTCCTTGGCTTTTGCTTGCCAGGCAATAATACGAAAGATCGTCACGGAATTACTAAGCAATGTGAGAAAGAAAGTACAAACCTAATGGGGTGGAGTGTGTGAGAAAGAAAGAAAGATATAATAATGTCTTCAAAAGACCAAAACAATGTATCCATGATAAAATTCTAAACCATGGAAAAGAAAAGATCTGTATGAAACTCACTACATAAGCTAAAGTATCCATGTGATGCTACATGATGACAATGTGTGATCATACATTGATACCATCCTCTTCCAAAATAGAATGCATCTATTGAGAGATAAAAATGTTATCAGACCTCAATCCCTAAACAATAATGCATGAGCCCAAGATCTATCATCTCAAACTCTGCATTGTTGTGATGTTGGGATCTTTTTCAGGTGATCCCTTGTTAAGATTGAGGTTATCTATACATAGAGAATACATTTACTTTCCTTGCTCACAAAAAAACATAAATATTTGCATATGAAGGACTTTGTAAGAGACCAATATTCACAAAAAAAGCATAAATTCTCTAGTACCATGCTTGTGGGACCTCGTGGGGCTTGTTCTAGCCTCTATAGTGTCTTTCGTAATTTGCAAACTTTTATTTTAGGAACAAGAAGAATGTGAATCCTAGAGACACCACATATACCTCCTCCTCGAGGTTCTCGTCGAGAAAAGTTGAATTTACATCTCTATTTGAAGAACATGCCACCTCCCTTGCACCTATCAATGCAAGGATGGTGCAAATTGTAGTTAACCTGATTGTAGAAATCTTTAACCTATGTAAACTTGATAGCTAGTTGTATTTTGTACTTTTTCAAAGTTAAATATGTATTTTGCCTTGTAAACCCACTTAGTGCCAATTAGCTTGAGTCTCAGAGGTCGATCCATGAGGTTCCAAGTGTGTGTTTTCAGGATGGACTCATATTCTGCTTGCATGGCTTATAGAGGATTCAATATAGGGTATATATAAGAGAAAACTCACAAGAAGTAGGATCTTTCATATCACAAAATTTTAAAACTCAAATTGCAAAATGACAGAATAATGTATTGCTGAAGTGATACAATAGATGACAAAGTTCCACACCTATGTGTTCTTGTGAAGGGAGCTTTTGATGGCTCATCTAGAATTGCTAAGATAGAGGCTATATGGTGGTAGAAGCTAGGGTGTAAACTTACAGTGATGACTAATGAACTTTGTGGAGAAAGGGCGGGCTTGTATCTTTATTGGCTTGTATACGTTAGGCAGCCATGACATAATCGTGTAGGTCCATGGGCATAGTCGGTGCAACCGTCCATGGTGTAGACTCGACTCATTAGGATGAACTAGTAACTACTCTACAATTGCGTGTGTCCACGACCATCCTGGCTCATCTTGGGCCCCATAATGTGAAGACATGATGTCCAAGAATAAAGTCTACATACTTTCCATTGTTATTAGTATGGCATGTAGCCTATTTGGTAGTGTGTCAAATCTAATTTGAGCCATCTCTAAACCATTCGATCTTTTAGGTCACCTTCCTCTCTGAGTACGGGGATGCCGGGTGCTTGGGTTATTGCTCAACCATGGCTACTCCTCATAATGGGGCCATATAAACATGAGCTAGCCGATGTTTGGACAATACAATATGAGGGTGGACCATCGATATCCAACACCGTCCCTAAATGTCACCCAAAGGTAAACTACCTTTATGATCCAAATGTTGAGTTGATGAAGATGCTGCTCCATCTGGTCCATGCTAAGAGCCTTTATATGAAGATGTCAGCACAATTCTCTGTTATCGACAATAGACCATCTTGACCTCCATGAATATGATGAGCTCACACACAAAGTGATAACAAATCTCAATGTGTTTTGTGTGAGCTAGAAACACGGGATTCTGAACAATGGCCATGCAACTCGGTTTATCACTCCCATATCCTGTAGAATCCCCCCCTGAGTCACAATGCCTCACATGATGCAAAGCATGCAACTTTGTACTCAACCTCTGTCAATGAGAGTGCAATTGTGGTTGTTTCTAGTCCAAGAAATGCATACCAAACCAAGAGAAAAACAATACCTTGTTACTGAGTGCCAAGTGTTCAAACCCACCCAATCTAAGTCATAAAAGCCATTGAGAGTCTTGTCGATAGCATATGTGATGCCGTACTCCTGAGTACCTTGCATGTATCACAACACCCACATTTCCAATGATTCTCCTAAGCGTTGTTAGCTGAAAACACCAACAACAAAGTTGATGTCTGGTCTAGTATTACACAAGAAGATAAGATTACTAACCACTTTCCTATATAAGATCTCATTCACAAGGTCTAAAGTGTCTTTGACGAACAACTTCAAATCAACCTCCATTGAGGTTTCAACTGCCTTGCATTTGGCCATGCTAAGTGCCCTTGAGTATCTTACCTATATATTTTTGCTAATAAGAGATGAAAATGTTATCTGGCTTTTGCTAGACCTCAATCTCAAACAATAATGCATGAGACCAAGATCTGTCATCTCAAACCCTACATTAAGAATTTGTTGTGTTTTGTGAGATATTTTTGGTGATCCCCTATCAAGATGAGGTCATCGACATAGAGAACAATTACCATATACTTTCTATCCTCACAAAAGACTTATCAATTTGTATTTGAAGGGCTACATAAGAGACCAATATGCACAAAATAAGCATCAATCCTCTGGTATCATGCTCGTGGAGCTTGTTTCTTCAGTCCATAGAGTACTTTTTGTAACCTACAAACCTTGCTTTTGGAATCGAGAACCATGAACCCTGGTGGTGCTCCATGTATCTATGTATACCTCCTCCTCGAGGTTCTTGTTGAGGAAAGAAATTTTGACATCTGTTTGGATAGCATGTGCTACTAATGCAAGAATGATGCAAATTGTCAAAACCTTTGGTAATCAGCCGTGCCTTGTACTTTTCCAAAGTGCTATCAAATTTGTATTTTGCCTTGTAAACCTACTTATCTTATGTCTTGGGTGAAGATTTACAAGGTTCCAAGTGTGGTTTTTCATGATGGAGTCATATTCTACTTGCATGGGGATCCCCTTGTGCTTCAATAAACGGTCATAGGCTCCAGAATCTTGAGTAGCTTTGCCATAAGAGTTATATTCTACTTGCATGGGAACCCCCTTGTGCTTCAATAATGGTCGTAGGCTTCTAAACGTTGAGTACCTCTACCACCATGAGAGAAAAATTTGCAAGATTCTTTCAGCCATATTTTTCTCCTCAACTTCTAGATCTGGAAACTTCTTGAGCCACATCCTCGGTGGTGGGGCTAGAGGTTTTGCTCCATCCAAAAGTTGTATGTACCATGTAGAAAATGGCTTTCCCTTTTGCAACACATCATGCTCTTGTTCTTCATCTTCAAAATCCATCTCTAGAATTTTCATCTCCATAGGAAATGGTACAAGCTCCCCTTCATTAGAGTGCGAGGAAGCCCGTTCTACATGTGGAGGTTGTTTTGCTTTGGCGATTTGAAATGAATGCAAGGGAGAGGGTAAGATAAATTTTCATGATCTTCTTCACTTCTCTACAACCACAACATAAAGATAAGATTGTATACTATAAGAGAAAGTACTCTAGTACTAACACATACAAGGTCCACAGTGTGAACTGGACCATATGAGCTGGTGCTATAACTATGTCATTACTCTAGTAAACCAAAGTGGCTATTATACAACCTATAAATCTTTGGCAACATATCGAAAATCATAATCTCACCAACCCTGCTAGTGGCATAAGTGTGGAGTGTTATCTTGGTGTGTCATCCATATCCGCACTAGTTTGAGCTTGGATATCTCATCACTCCTCACCTCCCCTTGCACTTTAAGTAAGCTTCTAAGCCTATGAAGCTTCTATGTACCTAGTGCCGTCTCATAAAGATGTTAGCCACATGATACTCCAAATCCATATCACCTACTAGAACCTTCTCCCTCACAAAATAATAATACACTTCAATGTGCTTCATTCTCACTGGGTTACTAGCCAACTATATGCTGCTCATGTTATCATAATAAATGAAAACTACACTATTCATGGGCTCACCCATATCTATAAGGAGCTTATGTCACCAAGCTACCTCATAAGTCACCATAGCAAAAGCCTTTGTACAACAAAGCAACAACTATTGGTTGCTTCTTACTGCTCTCTAGCCTAACAATGACACTCCCAAGAGAGAACATAAAGCCACTAGTAGATCTCGAGGCCTACATAAACTGACTCACCCATTCATGGTGATAGTCATGTAAATTAAATTACCTATACTATGTGTTTGTACATAGTAGGTTTCTCCAAGAGATCACCTATATTTACAAACAACCTCGTGTTTTACTCTAATGGCACTGAGATTGGCTTACACCATGTTATCCCATATTTGGATAGCGTGTCCAAAGCATACTACCTCTATAAAAGCCAAATCCCATGATGTGATCTAATCACCTCTATACCGAGGAAGTATCACAACTCACCCAAATGTTTCTTTTCAAACTTATGCTCATTAGGAAAAACATAGACTACAAAAAGGACCCTTTAGGATTAATTTTAATGACCTCTTAATGAAGTTTGATGGACCAATGGGAGAGGTAGAGGGGAAGGGGGAGCTATAGTACACATTCTATCCACTAGCTTTAGTGTCGAAAGGAGGGGTATTTATTGTTTTACTCTAGCTTTGTCTCCCCAGTAACCCCAATCACATCACCTTTTTTATCTAGTAGCCCCACTAGTGCCTTTGGGGTTACATCCACCTTTCTCACCTCCCATGGGTCCCATACTTTTGCTTGACCAAGTAACCCTAAAAATTAGAAGTTTTGATTTTCCTCCAGAAAATCCATTTTACCTCCAAAAAGGCACCTTTATTATTCTATAGTGAAAAAAGGATTCTCCAAGCTCTCTAGCCCCTTTCTATGCTCTCAAACTAATTACAGCTACAAATATTTCTATAGTGAAAAAAGGATTCTCCAAGCTCTCTAGCCCCTTTCTATGCTCTCAAACTAATTACAACTACAAATATTTCTTTTAGTCCTTCTAGGGCTTTCTAATCCCTTTCTAATAATCTTACTTCAATCTTTTAACCTCTCTCTAATCTTGGTGTAGCCTTCTAACCTCTCTCTAACTTGACATTAGACTCCTGTGCAGGACAATGCACACCTGACCTCAGACAACTGAGATGGATCCCTGGCTGACTCGTCCCGGACTGGGCTCACATGGGACCAGTTCACCATCCTAGGTCCTGCACCTTCTATACAGATATGTCTATGTGGCATCCAAGTGTAGGATACACGTGACATCCCCTTCTGCTTAACTTGACGGAAGCTGCATAGTCTCCAAATAATCTGTCTCAATAACGCTGATAGTCTTTGAAAAACTCTTTGTCGAGCCATACCGCTTCGTGGGTCCCTCGGTCCTAAAACTTCGTGAGGAACTGTCGTAATCTTCGGCCTGAGCCATGCTTGAAACGGTGCAGAAGGATCTGTTCTCGAACCATAACTTCTGCTTCATCAACAATATCGAGTTCTGTTTCATCTTTGACCTCTGAAGGGATAGGACCTGCATATGGCTTTAACCAACTGACGTGAAACACATCGTGCATAGTCCAACTTGGAGGTAGCTTTAACTGCATAGACACCTCATTAATCTTTTTCTTGATGGGAAAAAGTCCCAAGCTCCTGAAAGACAACTTTGGGCATCGCTTGCCCACCTGTTTCAATATTTGCTTCATAATCCGAAGATAAATCCAATCCCCTTCCAAAAACTTCATATCCCTTCGGTCTTTATTGGCCTGTCGAGTGTAGGCCTCTTGCGTTTTAGCCAATCTGTCTTTTACTGACTCTAAAATTTCCTGGTAAGACTCCGTCACTTTGTTCACTTCAGGTACTAAAGACGAGTTCCTGGTCAACAATGATTGGAAAGGTCTTCCAAATGCTGCCTCATATGGAGTCCTGCCAATAGCTGAAGAAAAAGAATCATTCAAAACAGCTTGAACTAAAGGCAAATATGATTCCCACTTACCTTGCTGATCGTGGACATAACACTTCAGCACATCAAAGGCCAACTGGTTGTATATCTCTGTATGGTCATCCGTGGGTGGAATGCACTGGAAAAATTCAACTTAATACCAAAGTTATCAAACAATGCCCTCCAAAAATGACTGGTAAACTTGGCATCTCAGTCTGACACTATGGTCCTAGGAATCCCGCCAATCGGGTATACCAATGCTGAATGAACAACTGGGCAACATCCTCGGTGGTCACATTGGCCCTGCAAGGAATAAGCATAACAAATTTGCTAAATCTATCAACAATAGTTAAGCACTACGTATTATGCTTACTCGGACTGGGAGGCAGATTCGTGACAAACTCCATGGAAATGTCTTGGAAAGGACCCTTAGGAATTGGCAAGGGCTGTAACAACCCTATCTTCTTTCCACGAGGAGCTTTCACCTTTTGACAAATATCACAGCGTTGTACATATGTAAACACATCACGCCTCATCTTTGGCCAATAGTATTGCCGTTCCAATTTCTCCAGAGTTGAATTCATGCCCCTATGACCACCTGTAATGGCATCATGGGCATCATGGAGAAGAGCTGCCTTGAACGACTTCATAACACACAATCGGCCTTTGTAGAAAAGCCAACTATCGTATCAGAAAGTGGCATGGTCCTGTGGCATCCAATGCCTGTTCCCACTGTGTACCGAATTCCTCGAAATCTGCATACGTGTCCTTCATGTCATCTAGTCCTATACCAACAACAAGATCAAGTCTAGTGGTCTGAATCATAGTCACCTGTCCCTTCCTGCTCAAAGCATCGGCCACTGGATTGGCCTTTCCTGGAAGGTACTCAATCATACCACCGAATTGCTGGAATATCTGACTCCAGCAGTGTTGTCGATCACTCCACTGTGCACTTGGCATTGTCTGAATCCAGCATAATGCCTGATGGTCAGTGCGAACCTCAAAGTCACGGCCATACAGAAAATGTTTCCAATGTTTCAAGACCTGTATAACTGCTAGGAGTTCACGATCATAGATTGAGTAGTTTCTCTTTGCGAGCAGTAACTTACGAGACATGTAAGCTATTGGATGACCATTCTGTTGTTGCAATACACCTCCAATTGCGATGTTACTCGCATCGGTGATCACCTGAAATGGTTCGGCCCACGAGGCAAGTGCTAAACAAGGCGCTTCTGAAAGCCACCTTGAGGTTCTGGAATGCCTCCAACGCTCGTGGAGTCATTCGAATCGTTTTCCTTCTTGTCCTCACTTCCTTTAACAGATCGGTGAGATCTATCGAGAGGCCAGAAAACTTGTCGATGTGGGTGGAGTATGCCTGGCATATACCCACAAAGGATCTAATGTCATAGGCTGTCTGAGGTACTTCCTAGTTGACAATCTCGGCCACTTTAGCCGGGTCAAGTCAAATGCCTTCAGCACTAATTATGTATCCCAAATAATGCACCTGGAACAGATAAAATTTCGACTTCTTTTCATTGACATAGAGCTCGTTGCTTTCCAGCAACCTAAGGACTTTCTCCACATCAATGTCATGCTGCGCTCAACTGTAGCTGAAAATACCAGTATGTCGTCCAAAAATATGAACACACACTTTCCAATCAAATCTCGGAAAACACGCATCATCATGCGGTTAAATGTAGCTGAGGCATTCGTCAAGCCAAATGGCATGACCACGAATTCATAGTGGGTCCATTAACGGAAGGTTGTCTTGGGGATGTCCCCCTCCACAATCCGCACCTAGTGGTACCCACTCTTTAAATCAAGTTTCGAGAACACCTTTACTCCATTCAACCTCTCAAGAATATAGTCAATTCGAGGCATCGGGAATCTGCTCTTGATAGTCAGCTTGTTGAGTGCACGATAATCGACACACAAACGAGAAGACCCATCTTTCTTCTTGACAAATAAGATCGGTGCTACAAATGGCGACACGCTGGGGCAGATGAAGCCACATTGCAACAATTCTTGGAGTTGGCGGTCCACCAACTCCGATTCCATTGCCTTAGAAAGGCGATATAGAAACTTGCTTGGGGGTTCCGAGCGTGGGAGGAGGTCAATCTTGTGGTCCTCCAGTCTGGACGGGGGGAGCTAGGGAGGGAGGCTGTCTCGAAGAAAAATCTTTTGGAACTTTTCATCGAGAACCGAGTACTTCTCGGAAGCATTGGCCACCGTCTAGGCTGTCTGGATGTAAATCATCGCACACTGTGCGCCTTTCCTGAGACTGCTCGCTTAGCCTGCAAGTGGCTTATGATGAGAGGAAAGTTCGCAATTCCTGGCTCACACTTAATGGTCATCACTGGGGTGTTTGACACATTCCGATTGATCTGGAACGTGTGCTTGTCCCACTTGACATCAGGAAGAAACTTGTGAAACCACTGAATGCCCAAAATTATGTCTGCTCCTACAAGAGGGGTAACCATAAAATCACGCACAAATTGTATGCCCTGAATAACTAACTTAGCACCTAGAGCTTCATACTTGACGCTCGTTGTCATGCCTATGCTAAAACCCTCAACCTGTTTGTCCACCGAAGTCAGATCGAAACGGGCACGCCTAGCGGCCTGTTCCGTGAGACCACATCCTCCGTGCTGCCGTCGCTGTCAAACAAGACAACGACTCTCTAGCCACCTATGTAGCCAAAGGACTTGAGCAATTCGTTGCGCTCATACTCCTGGTCATGGGCACCCTTCTGCTTATCTTCGAGCTCGCGGGTAATAATTGCTCCAACTGAAGCACCGGGATTTGAAGAAATAGGGGTAGCTGCTCGGGTCTGTGTGGGAGCTGAGCTCACCACGGAGCTGTGGAGGCGGCGGCAACAGGCTTTGGAGGCTTCTTCGGACAATGCCAAGAAGTATGTCCTTTTGTATGACAAAAGAAACATCTACCCTCCTCCTTGTACTGAGAAAGCTCCTTAGCACTCAACTTGCCACCTGTCTTGCCTGCCTCCGCTTTCTGGTCTGGAGTAAGCTTAGACGCATTGTTCGAGTTCTTGGAGCCAGAGGATCCCGGGCTCTGTCCTGGGGAGGACCCCATCTTGTTCTGGCCTTTACTCCCCGAGGCGGTAGCCCTGGGAGAAGCCGGCTGGGAAGTCTTGGGCTTGCCACCATTATGTTTCATTTCTGCACTCTGCGCAAGCGAGAGTGCATCTTCAAAGGTGGCTGGCCTAAACATACGCACCTCCCATTGGATTTGCGTGTCAAGGCCATACAAAAACTGCCCTTTCTTGTCCGTATCAGATAAGCCTAATTGCAGACATAAAGTCTAAATTCTATTGGCAAACTGAAGGACTGGTTGCACGTTCTGACGCGCTCCCTGAACTCGTCTTCTTCGAGTCGCTCAAGGTAGTGGGGTGGTAGAAACCGCTACTTAAGGTCGCGGACAAACTCATCCCACACATATGCTGCCATACCTAATCTGGTGTGGGCATGAGCCCACTGAATCTACCAACAAGGAATGGCCTCACCTTCGAAGTACCAAACTGGCTAAGATCACTCTGTCAGTATCTGTCTTTCTAACTGTGGCAAAGTAAGCTTTAAATTGATGTAACCATGAATAAAGAGTTGTGGGGTCGAGTTTACCATTATACTTACTAAAGTTCATTTTCTTGGGAAAATGATTCGAAGGCACCATCGGTGTCAATCTTGCGTCCAATGCTCTGAGGTAACGCTCGTGTTCCACGCGTCGCATGGCTTCATCTTCTCGTTGTCGGATCTCCAATGCACGCATCTGCAACTCTAGCAAAGAGCTCGGCTGCAGGGCTATGACCCCGCGAGAGGGTCCCTGTGTCGAGGATCTGGAATCTGGTATGCTTCCATTCATCTCTTTGTGCACATGGTATGTAAGCTCTCACCACAGACCACTCCAACACTGTTCATTTGCAGGGAATACATGTGAAGAAACAACACTTCTCCATCCCTAAAAAGGGATTTTTTGGATTATTTTATATTTTATATTTTTGGGGTTTTTATCTTGGCTATTGGCCTACACCTTTATGGTGACCCGACCAACACCCCCCTCTACTATAAATAGCATTGCCCATACCTCATCACTAGTGTACCACTTCATCTCCATATCCTGTACCGTCTGGCTGCCTCAAGCAGAGGCTCTCATCTGCGTTTTCCTCTGCTGGGCCAAGCTGCCTACTTCAAGGCTCTCATCAGCCAACATTAGGCTGTATTCTGGCGCTTGCATCAGGCCTACATCAGCTCACTACTGCGTTTCATCTCAGCATATGCTAGCACCGACAACAGAGCATATATCAGCATTTTGCTTCAACAAACACCTGCGTTTTGTTGCAGCTCACATCAGCCCACATCAGCGCTTACATCAGGCTTACGTCAGGGCTTACATCAGGCTTATGTCAGGGTTTATATCAGCCCACATCAGCGCTTACATCAGGCTTACGTCAGGGCTCACATCCAACATATCGTGTGTTTTGGCACAACCCTTGGGACAGTAGCCCTCTCTGCTACATTGGGACAGCAGCCCTCTCTGCTACATTAGGACGGCAGCCCTCTCTACTTCAGGTACGCAGCACTCGTGTCATCAGAGACTGCACCACCATCATCGTCATCGACGTTACCTTTTTTCGCTGCCACATTACCTCGGAGTGCTTTGCCTCACATCGATGTGAGCCTTTGTCATCGACTGTGCTTTAGCTCCGACGTCCTTCTCTGCTTTTGTAGTACTGGTCCCCTTTTTGCTCAGAGTCGCCTCTCATATGAGGACTCTTGTACATATTTGCACTCACCTTTTTATATATATTCACTCACATATTTCATGCTGTGTGGTTTTACTCTGATCTCTCGTATATCTGGTCCTTCCATCCTTTTGCCCTCACAATACAATCTGGACAAATGAATAGCTTATTTGAGAATGGTTGGGGTATAGTGAAAGGGGTGCATAAGGGGGAGGAATATCCTTACAGAGTTGTGATTTCAAGTATCACACTTAGATACTTGAAGACACAATCAAATTTATACATCCAGTTTGGTGGATGAGGAAAAAAAGGGATTGGATCCCATTGCAATCGTGTGAGGGTGTTGATTCACCTTGACAACGGTACTAAGGAATGGATCTCCCTCAAGAACTCAAGGTTCACGAGTCCTCCATCAACGCAAGAAACCTAATGTAATAGCATTTGATGAACTACACTCGATAAGTTATCAATCTCTACTTTCCAATTCTTATTAATGGCATATATGAATACTAAAAAATGTTTTGAATGCAACATGTCATAAAGTTGTATGCTTGGGAACATCATAGTGGTGGTTCAAGGGATCCCGTTGGGACAATTCGGCATTAGCCCAATACTTCCAACTAAAGGCATTGTGGTTGTGCACAATGCAATTAGTCCAATGGCAAGATTTCATACCCTTACCCTTACCCTTACAACAATATCCAAAGTCTTATGCCTCTCCAATGTCTCCAAAAATGCAAATAATTCTCAATAGCAAGATGACGATCTATGCCACATTCCTAGGGGGCTATGTTTCCAAGGTCCTTATTAATACGATTGTCTTGTAGAAAGTGTAGGGGAGAGAGATGCAACATGCATCGTTGATGCCATCATGTCCAGCACTGTCTCTCAGCAAGAGAAGGCACAAGGCTATAAAAGATAGCATTAAAAAGGCTAAAATAGAGAAGACTATGGTTGTAAATTTTGATCCATACCAATGTTTAATGCCCTAAGTGGACCTTGTTGGGCCAAAAAAAGGGAGGCTAGCATAGGGTGACCTAGCATGGGCCTAGGTTGCCAGTGTTGGCCTCCCTTTTTTTGGTCCAACCAAGGGCCATTTAAGGCAAGGGTGAGAGGAGGGTGGTGTGCTCTGGGGTGCATGCCAAGGCCCAACAAGAAAAGTTGATCGATAATAAAATCGTATTCTTTTCCCTCTTTTTTTTTGAAAAAATATGTTTCAAACTTATGAATTTCAAAATGGCTCAATCATGATTATTCAAGTGCAAATAGACACAAGAATAAAAAAATTGAACATTCTATTAATCAAGATGAACTAAATCTAATGTTTCAAAGAAAATATGGATTTCTCATGCCTTTTTTTGTATACATGGCTGGGCCTCCAAGCCCTCCCTAATGCCTTAGGAGTCTTATAAAAAAATAAGTACAAATTAAGCAATACGACTACATTAATAAAGTTGTTAAAAATCTTAATTAGAATAGCTACATTGGTTAAGTCTTTGAAAATCTTAATTAGAACAACCATAGTCATTAAGTTGTTAGAAATTTCACAACTACATTGATTAAGTGCCACATAAGGTCTCTTCTCTATCCAACCCTTTGAGGCCTTTGCATACACCCCAAAGTCCCCCCCTCCCTTGGCCTAAATGGCACTGGTTTGGGCAAAAAATATGGGAGGCGACTTAGGCGGTAGTAGGGGTTGTCTAGGCATAGGTTGCCTTGTGGTGATGGCCTCCCTTTTTTTGGCCCAACTAGGGACATTTAGAGCAAGGGGAGTGCTCTAGGGTGCATGCTAATGCCCAAGAAAAATCGATTGATGCTAACAACTCTTTTTTTAAAAACAAAAAATTTCATAACTATTAATTTCAAAATGGCTTACATCATGATTATTCAAGTGCAAATAGACATAATAATAAAAAGATTGAACATTCTATTAATCAAAATTAAATCTAATGTTTCAAAGAAAGACTTATTTTTCATGCCTTAAATGATTTCTAGTATACATTATTGGGTCTCCAAGCCCTCCCCAAGACCTTAGGAGGTATTATTAAAAGAATAAAATAACCAAGATCTAATAAGTATAAATTAAGCAATAAATGAAGTGATGAAGTTGTTAAAAATCCTAAATAGGATAAGTACACTGATTAATTTGTTAAAAATCTTAATTAGAATAGCTACATTGATTAAGTGCCACACAAGGCCTCTTCTCTATCCAACCCTTCAAAGCTTTGGCATGCATTCTAGATCACCTCCCCTAGTGCTCTAAATAACCCTAGTTGGGCCAAAAAATAAATGCCAGCATGGGACAACCTAAGCCTAGACATCCCTTACTAGCTAGGCCTAGATCAGCCATTTAGGACAAGGGGTGCATGCAAGACCTTATAAAATGGGTGGATCCATTTAGGAAAAGGAGGGATTTGGCATGTTGACCCACTACTTTGATTCCATTTACCCTTATTGATCTCCTTAGTATGGAGTTGAATTGCTTTTGCAATGTCAAATGCCCTAGCTTTCTCCTTTGATAAGCTTTCACCTAATGTAAAAAACCAATCAAACATTTTAGTAATTGGTTCGTGTCACCCCCCCTCTACTATGGATAAGTGTTCTTGAACTAGATTACCTTTAATAAGCTTTCACCTAATGTGAAAAACCAATCAAACATTTTAGTAATTGGTTTGTGTCACCCTCCCCTACTATGGGTAAGTGTTCTTAAAATAGATTCCCTTTGCTCCCTGTAATGTGGCCTCTATGCTTTAAGTGCTCCATATGTTGAGGGAATTGTATTTTACAAGTAATATGGTCCATGAGCGTAAACAACATAAGCAATATGCTAACAATGTTCTTTATGATTTCTTTCATGAAAAAATTACTTGTAATTGGGATCACAAACAATGGCCTATATGTCTTTCTTCCTAGTGCAAGCTTTCAAAAAACTTCAGCTATGAATTTGAGCATTCCCTAAGCATCAATCAAATAATTCCTAAAATGAAACTCAAGAAAAGTGTTAGTTCTAAAACTATAATCTGGATTATTTGAAGCTCAATTATTTACCTTGTTGCCATGTGATTCACAAACAATGGCCTATATGTCTTTCTTCTTCCTAGTGCAAGCTTTCAAAAGACTTTAGCTATGAATTTGAGCATTCCTTAAGCATCAATCAAATAATTCCTAAAATGAAACTGAAGAAAAGTGTTAGTTCTAAAACTATAATCTGGATTATTTGAAGCTCAATTATTTACCTTGTTTCCATGTGATTCACAAACAATGGCCTATATGTCTTTCTTCCTAGTGCAAGCTTTCAAAAGACTTTAGCTATGAATTTGAGCATTCCCTAAGCATCAATCTAATAATTCCTAAAATGAAACTGAAGAAAAGTGTTAGTTCTAAAACTATAATCTGGATTATTTGAAACTCAATTATCTACCTTGTTGCCATGTGATTCTCTTTTTCGTAGCACCTATCACAAGGCTATCAATCTTTGATAGCTCCCTTTGGCATTTCCTTACACTATAATTGTTTTTTGTAAATAAAATAATTCGACTCTAAACTTATTTAATTAATTCTCTTGTTTGTTAATTTGTATCTCCTTTTCTTTGTTCTTATTCTCTAAGTTTTGCACTTGATTCATTAATATTTTCTTGAAAATGTAAATTTGTTTTGTGTATAGACCTCTAGAAGTTTACAATATCCTAGAAGCTCAATTTTCCACCATCACCAATGTGATGTTATAAACTAGTTGAATCACTAAATGGTCGATTCCCTAAGGTCAATGGGTCATGTGGATAGAGTGTATCGATAAGTCTACATGTTTCTTTCCCACAACCCTAAGTAAAAAAGTGAATGCATTATCTAGTGGTTGTTTACATAAGGACATTTAATTGATGCATTTTCCTCTTCTACACGAATAAGATGGAGTTCTATCTTATGTTTTTTTATGTTAGTAACACCCTCCAAGGGAAGCATGATTTAGACTAATATCAAGAATGAAAGAAGGATTAGAATAAGACTAAAGTAAAGATACAGATGAGAAAGGTAAAAAACATAAGAGATATGTTTCATGTATGTTGCAAGATGGTAGTTATGAGCTAAAAATGGTAATCAAAATTTACTTTTTGAGGTTAGCTATGATTAGGGAGCCATTTTTTTATAAAAGCCACCAAAAACAGCGAGTCATGAAAAATGTTCACAAAATCGTGTAAATGTTCACTCAACTTCATTTTTGAAAAAAAAAACCAAAAATGTACCTTTTTTCAAATTTATAGAGACAAAAGACATACTTTCATGTCAAACTTTTTTAAAAAACCACTACTTTTGTGAAAAAAAATACATAAAACATTACTTATATTTTACTCTAAACCCAAAAACATCCAATTTGACAAAAGAATTACAAAGGAGAAGAAACTCTTCTAATCAACTAGAAGAGTCATTGGATCTTTTGCTTAAAAATATCACTTGGATTCTGGAATTTGAATTTTTATCGATGGATTGAATCTGAATTTTCGTAAAAAAATTTCATCAACAGAAAAATAACTCTGTTGAGGGAATCCAAACTCTCATCGACGAATTTTTTTCCCGCCGATGAAAAAAAATTCCGTCAAAAATTTCACTGACGAAAGTTTTCTCGTCGATGAAAAAAATTTCCATCGATGAGAATTTGGATTCTAGAATCCAAATTTTATCGACAGAAAAAAAAATTACGTCAACGAATTGAAATTTTTGTCGATGAAAATTTGGATTCCCAGAATCCAAATTCTCATCGACGATTTTTTTTCGCATCGATGGTTTTTTTTCCATCAAACAAAAACTTTTACTGTCGAGAAACTAAATTTTTCGTCCAATAAAAGTGAAATTTTTATTCATTATGGACCAAAATTTTTCTATTTCAGATGAAAATTTCACTCTCATGATAGAAATGTCAATCTTTTGGATTCCAGAATCCACTTTGTCAACAAAGTGGATTTTAGAATCCAAATTTTAAACGGCAACTATTGTCATTTTCATGGTTCAAAATCTAACTGTTATAAACTAAAAATTGTGTTTTTGTAAAGACTATAACTCTAAATCGAACTATTAGATCAAAATAAAGTAAACTAATAAATTATAGTACTTACTACGATCTAAAATTGTAATACTCACTACCATCTAAAATTTGACCGTTTAGATCATTGGTTTTCTATCTGAATCTAAAGAAAATATTTCTTTCAATAAGTCTCTTCAAAGGCCATGGACTCCATAAACCTTCTTATCTTAATATATGCTCTAATTCAATGATTGGGATGAAGTTAGAAAAATTATTATAAAAGAAAAAGTATATTTTTGTAATTCTAAGTAAAGAATATATTATAGATTACATAGACATGCGTGAATTATTAGTAGTTTTAAAGAATATTAGATCTTGTCATTGACCTTATTTTTTCCATTTTGTTATATAACATGAAAAGTGAAAACAAATTTACCTTTAAATTAGCAATATGTACATTTTTTAAAAGAAGTTTGAAACTATGCTTATTTTGTAAAAGTTTAAAAAATAATTCTCTTTAATGTTTCCAAAAGATTGTAAAATTGATCAATATTTAGGACTAGTGAAAAATAAAGATAGCCTGTTTGCTAACGACTACTCATGTTTAGTGAACATTTTTCATGACTCGCTGTTCAAAATTATAAATGTTTAAAAACCCTAATTTTAGGGTTCTTAAAACATATAAATTTTATTTTTATAAGGTTATATTAAAAGGTTTATGTTATTTGTGAGTTGTGAGATATAATGGAAAATGATATGGAGCTGGTAATGAGATAGTTATTGGCTTTAAAAAACTTTGAAATACTATTTTTTAGGAGTTATATATGATTAGGAGATCATTTTTTAATATAAAATGTTAAAAATCAAAAAAATAAAAGGATTTCTTATATATGTATTTTTCAAATTTGAGGAAGAAAAAGTTATGTTAAAAGGAAAGAGTATGGAGAAGTAGGTGGTTGGTGACCCAAAGAGATTTTATACATAGAAATTTAAAAATTAAGTGGTTAAAGTGAAGATATACACGAGATATAATGAAAAAAGACATGGGACTTCAATGAGGTAGTCATTGATTGAAAATGACCTTGAAAAGCTACTTTTGGAAGTTACATATGATTAGAGGAATTTGTTTAAATTATAGTGTTAAAAATTAGAGAAAAATTCCTAATTATAAAGTCTATTATATTGGCATTTTTTAAATTAGAGAATTATATTAAAAAGAAAGAGAATGTACAACTTGAAAAAGTAAGTGGTTAAAGTGAAGATATGTATGAGATATGATGGAAAAAGATGTGGACCTTTAATGAGGTAGTTATTCATTGAAAATGACCTTGAAAAACTACTTTTAGGGGTAACATATGATTGGGGGACCTTTTTTTGATTTAAAAATGCTAGATTTTGATAATTAAAAATAATCTAATTTTAAGGTTTCTTAAACCCGTGTTTTTCAAATATGTGGGTGAGAGTCGTGGAACCACATATGTGAAAAAGAAAGGTAAAAAGACAAGTAGCCCAAGGAATCTCAAACATGAAAAATTCATTTGAAAATGTGTTCTCTACATTCAAAATGCATTCTTTACATTCACCCGGGATCCCAAACTCTTGATCAAGGCTATGTTCTTAGCCACTATCTCCATCAACAAAGGAGTGACCTGTTGAAACATCAGGCATTATATAAAAGGTTGATTCACCTTTTCTTTTCCCCTTGTGTGATACATGTGAACTTGATGAATTTTTATCATTTGTTGTATCACCACATGACACATCATAATTCCTAACATTCTACCTCAATTTGCCTAACCAAGATCTCACTTTAGACCCATTGGCTAGAGGACTATTCTAGCCCATTAAGTGCCTAGCATTTAAGGCACTCATCTGATTCTTTTCTTTGATCTGTATAGAATCTGTCACTACGATATACCTACTACTCATCTCAACAAACACTGTTAAGAAACATGGTGCCATGGAGCACGAGGAAAGTATAGAGTGAGTGTAAGAAGCCACATCACCAAGTGACAATTATTCTACATGCAAAAGAAAACCTAAGTTGTACTTTTCTCATATAAAAAGAGGACATTTTAAGCATTGGAATACAAGCACAGCATCTCAAGTCTTTTTATGAGTACATGTTTCCATCATGTAATCTAATTGAATTTGAGTCTAAACTTAATTTGCACACACTCATCACAATGACTCTTATTCATTTTTACCCACCTTAGATTAGTGTTGTCATTAGTTGTAAGATTAGTTTATGATTATGTAAATGTCTTGTTATTATAGGAAGTTGTTTATGAGAGCTCGATCCATGATTTCAACATGGTATCAGAGCTTAGGTCTAGCTCTCTTAGCTTAGTTTCGTATTTTCACGTCATTAGCAAAAATCTCCATCATTAGGGTTATTGTATTTTCACGTCATTAGCAAAAATCTCCATCATTAGGGTTATTGTATTGGTCTCTTTAGTTAATAGAGTCCTTTATCTCTCTTTAGGTTCTCAAAGGGAGAGATTTCTTCTGCTTCTTGTTTGTTGGTGGTAGGAGAAATAGAGAGAAAGAAAATCAAACTGCTCTCGACAGAGCCATAGCAGTAGTACAACTGTCAAACAAGCACACTCGTCAAAGTGCAGTAGAGAGAGAGAGAGAGAGCGCAAAGTTGGACAGAGAGAGAAGTTGTTTTACAGCAACTCAACTACATTGCAGAGAGGACGATTAAGAAGGGGACGTCACTGGCCGTCGCAACACAGCATTCCGCCCCCATAGCATCTCGAAGGCTCCATACAACAAAATAGACGACAAGAAGAAAGACTACCGTTTGGTGGTCAAACCGGCTCGAGCGCAGATCACAGGCCTAAGAGGGAACACAGCGCATGACGTTGGGAAGAGGCAGTAGCCCATCAACAGAAGAAGGCAGAATACAACAATTGCCCACAAGCTCTGGTTGTAAACATCATTCATGTAGAGTGGAGCTTGGTGGTGGCGTTGAGCGCAGAGAGAGCAGGAGCCGGCCATCCTCGGCAAGCACCGCGGAGTGCACTGAGCTTTCCAAAAAAAAAAACTAACTCTAAACCTTATCCCCGTTTGGCATGCTAACGCATAACAAATAAGACTAAGGATAATTTAAATAGAAGGAAATCTTCTAAGGTTTAACTTTTTTCTAAAAGGTCGATCACATGCAAAATGTGGAACTCAAAAATGCCGTCGTTTTGGGTCTTGTCATCAACATGTGCAATTTGGGCATCATCACATGTGTCAAAATCTTCATATTGTAAAACGTATAGCATGCTTGCATCAAATACATCTTCATCAAAGTGTGCATTGACACATAAGTCCTTAACTGGATCATTATCAAAGGACTTATCGTCGAAAAATTTATCACCAAATATTATGACCAAGAAGGAGCACTACTCCAAAAAAATCTAAGTAAAAACCTTTGTAAAAGCGGCCAAATGAGCACGTGATAAAAAATCATCTCAATACCAATCTCTTGAACAAAAAAAAAAACTTGTTGGTCAAAAATTCTACTTCCTACAAAAGTGTTTGTAACTAGCCTCTGGGACCAATGATGTACCCAACCTAGAAATTCATCTCTCACCTAGAGCCAAAGTAACACATGGACCAAAGTTGCTCATCATAACACATAGGGGAATGTAGAAAGTACAAAAAAATCAAACAACATTTTGTAAGTGACATCCAACCACCTTGAGTAGCCCAAAGATTTGGCACCAAGGAGAGATGTTGAGAAACATGGTGCCATGGAGCACACGGAAAGTATGGAGTGAGTTTGAGAAGCCACATCACCAAGTGAGAATTATCCCACATGCAAGAGAAAAGCTAAGTTGTACCCTCCTCATGTAAAAAGAGGACATTTCAAGCATTGGAATACAAGCACAACATCTCAAGTCTTTTTATGAGTACATGTTTTCATTATGTAACCTAACTGAACTTGAGTCTAAACTTAATTAACACACACTCATCACAATGAGTCTTGTTCATTTTTATCCACCTTAGATTAGTGTTGTCATTAGTTGTAGGATTAGTTTATGATTAGATAAATGTCTTGTTATTAGGAAGTTATTTAGGAGAGCTCGATCTATGATTTCAACAAACACAACATCCTTGCTCACTCGCATCTTATGCATAGTGAGATTATAGTATCTATAATCCTTTCTCCTCAAGGAAATAACAAATGAATATATGTTTTTTTACCTTGGTATCTAGCTTACTTTTCAATTCATCTCATATTTGTACATAAACAATACACTCAAACACTTTCAACTTTGTCAAATTTGGTTTTCTGTCCTAGTACTTTTGTTTAGACATCATGCCATGAACTACTGCAATGGGTTGTTATGTTTATATTAGTGGATGTCATGTTTATGATATAAACTACAATTGCTATGAACAACTATAATGTGGTTACTACTGGTTCAATCCAAAAATAATGAGATATCCCTCATTAATGCTTGGAAAACTTTTGCAATATGCATGTTCTTCTTTTATGTAACCCCATTTTGTTGCAGGGCGTAACCTACCTCTTTATCCCATTCTCTCTCAAATAGACACTACAATTCATCGGAGAAATATTATTCCCCACCATCTAACCTTAGGTATTCCCATTCTCTCTCAAATAGACACTACAATTCATCGGAGAAATATTATTCCCCACCATCTAACCTTAGGTATTTTATCTACATGCATTTGTCTTATCTCTATACCCCATAGCTTTGAAGCTCTTTCACGAAATACACCCACGCTTTCCTAGTGTAATCATCCTTGATTGATGCTCTCTTTGTTGGTCTCCAAATATCATAATGTAGCACATCTAAAAGTGTTTATGCTTATCTTGCAAAAATGCATGCATAGCCTGCATTTGACATACTTATTCTACAAAAATACATGCTTAGCTTGCTTGCCCACCAATTTTCATGCTTCACATACTCTATGCATTCCATCCACTTTGAACTTTGGTAAACCTGTAATAATACTTTGGGCTTACATATTCTTCAACCATTGAATATTGACATGTCTAATGTGTTTATGTCAAATATCAATATATGCATTCACATGTACACCATGTGCAAACATTGTAGCTTTCACTTCAAGCAAGCTTACTTCTAGTATAAACATTCTTCCAACTATGTTTCCTTTACAACCAAGTGGCATTGGATATTGAAATCTTCCACATAACATCCATGAGGGTTAAATCTCACCCTTGTCAATCATAGATGCCCATCAACAGAAACTAGATTCTTTGTTATGTTTTGACATATGAAGCACATCACCAAGATACTTCATTCTTCCATCGTACATAGACGAAGAGACTTTCCCAACATCCATAATAATAAGGCATGTTGTATCATCACATGTTTCTCCATAACCTTGAAACACATCTAAAAAGAGCTTACCTGGTGAACCGCAACTGCCGTGTGAGGATCTTTCAAATGGCCGTGCGGAGGATGATTTATTTGCAACATTCTTCTAACTCATGAAAAGTGCTACAAGGTCTTAAAAGTTTGAAAAAAATTCATGAGTTTGGATAGATGTTTAAAATTGATTATAGTATTTTCAAACTCATTTAAAGTGATTGTTACCAATTCATCATCAACATTAAATGAGAGGCAAGGAGATCTACAATCCCTTTAATATTAAATGAGTAATCATGGATACATAGCTTATTTCTTTACATATTACATAGCTCTTGTTTTAACTACATCTTCCTAGTCTTGGTACTTATGTTATACAGCTTAATCAAGGTACCACATGCATCTTTAGGTGTCGTTGCATCCTATATATGACTAATCATAGAATCAAACACACTAATAGAGAGCTAATACATAACCTTGCTGACCATACATTAAAGGCCTATACTTCTTGTTATAGAGGAGTAGGAATTTATTTCGGAATCTCGAGCTCCCTCTTGCCACCTATAATAAACTACTAATATCCTTCCCATGAGAAAGTTTGTCATCTTAAACTTCCATGCTTGAAAGTTGTTCTTTCCTAACTTCTCACTCATAATGTGGAATAGACTGTCATTACTACCTACAGTAACTTTCATATGCACCAACTATGGTATTTTATAAGCTAAACAAAACTTATCGAAACTAATATACTCAAAGCAATATCTTGGAATATCTAATAATGTGTATAACAAATACATACACAATTACTAGAGGCACCATAAAAACATGTTATACAATCACTTTATGTGAACCAATCACATTAACATCATACACATCTTCTATATATGTGTAGATTCCAAAATATTTGTAAGCACTTTAAAATAACCACTGTGCACAATAGTCTATGTTGACACTTCTCTGTTGGAGTGTGCACAAAAACCTTGCAAGGCCAAAATGGGATCTAAACTGACTTCTAATGTCCAAAATAACAATAGTACACCCCTTTAGACCTTAAACATAGTATACATTGTGCCTTTGCTTCACCAAAGAGAGCTCACCAAGATATGACAATAGGTGTTCTCTCTCCTACTACATCGATTCTCACTATCCTTGACACTTGTAGAATTTTTCTTGTGAGAATCAAAGGGGAAGAGATGGAGTTACCCTTACCCATGTGTACTAATTTATTTCCTTGCCTCTTTCTTACCTTTCAATCTTGTTACGTAAATTGATACAACGGTTCTCATCTTTGTATGCATATTAGAGTGCAACTAGTACTCAGCTTTCCACATAGATCAAAGTCATGTGCGAGCTGAAAAATAGAAAAAACCTCCAAAAGTAATAATATTCGTCTTTTCATAGAGATTAGTGTGTGTGTATGAGTTTAAGTGGAGTCTTGGCACCCTAAAACTTGCATCTTTTTTCCCCGCCCCGAAAACCTTGATCTAAAAGGAGTTGGACAACATGTCCAAGTTACACCTATTACAAGATGAGAAACTAAACAACTAAGCTAAGCATAATCTCATAATCACAATAGCAAGAAAATTAAGCACCTTAGAAGATACCATCCTACATTTGGACTCATCATAAAAATCTTGAAATAGCCATTTGAGGTATAGATAGATCTATCAAGAACCAATGTTACATAACTAGACCTTCGTTGCTTTTACATTACACCCCTATACATAAAAACATCATGAATCAAGAACGAATATTATATAACTAGACTTTCCTTGGTTTTACACTGCACCCCTATACATATGAACATCATGAATCAATGTTGAATATTGTTTAGAGATGTTAAGAAATGTTTACTAAACCAACCTTTAGGCAGTACAACAATATGGAAGAGAGGGGACTCAAGGAGGGATATAACAAGCAAGTTATGCAGCACAATCAAATCAAACCGTCGCCACATATCATTTCTTCTCAATGAGAACTCTCTTAGATTAGATTATGTTTTTAAAAAAACAATGGCTTTCAGGATCACTTCACCTTTCGAGCTAATTTGGCCCGGTGCACAGAGCTATATAGGTGAAGGTTGTAAATTGACTAGAAGTGAAAATGCATCGACAGTTTTTGTCTAGACAATTTTCTTTTAGTTGTTCTTTTAAAACCTAACTTGTTCACAAAGAAGGGCTATAGAGATGCATAGTTAAAAACAAACCTACAAACTTGTATGGTGAATTTAGGGTGAAAAAGAGAAATCTCGCCCGCCTGACCCTAAATGGTGAGGGATCTCCCCCATCCAACCTCATGGATTTGTCTGTAAAGACTCTCAGTTGTGTCTTCACATTCTAAGTGCCTAAAAATTCAAAGCTTTCTAATTTTAAATTTAATTTTATATAAAAATTACGTGCTTCTCGAGTTGATTCAAGAATAAAATAGCACCCAAATATATGTTTATGTTTGTGATGGAAATCTTATGTTGTATGCTTACGGGGTGCTTACAAAAAGGCCATGTCAAACACATGGATCTGATGAGTGCTGCCATTCCAATAATGAGAATGGACAGCAATTACTGTTTGTATTATGCATATTATGAAAAAAAATTGTATACCTGTAAACTGGCTTGAAAGCTGACTTATCACTCTTCAAGTAGGGGGTTGTTAAGAGAGCGTGGTAGAAATGGCTCAAAAGTGGCCACAACCGCGATGAAGGAGAGGATGCTCAAAATTGAAAACACCATCCACATGCCTGTAACACAAGCAACTTTAAATGTCAAAAAGCATCGAGGTCAACAATGAGGATGATCAAGCAAAACAACATTCCAATAGAAAATACATACAATGCCTCAACATCTAGGCTTGCATTGTATTATAACAGTATGTGGGTGCAAAAGGTGAAGGAAAATAAGTAAACAAACCTGGAAGAAAAGATGCATCCAACCGTTCCTGAGCCCAAGAAAATCTGTAATCCATTTTCAAAAAGTTATGGATACATAAAAGCTTGTAAGCCATCAAACCGAATTCATGCCCTATATGTTGTTATGTGTACCATAACTGCATATTGTGGCTGCATGAGCAAACAAATATTTCTACCAATTTGTGAAGCATATAGACCACCTGTATTGCACTGACAAGATGAACATTAAGTTCAATAGAGTACGATCAATAACAAGTGACAGATGAGCTTATGCACAGCTTTTGTTCCAAGAATACACATTTTTGGAACAACCCATGGACACAACTGCACCTGATAATTGGCAATGATGACTCCACCTAACAAATGTCTTGGTTCCCTTGGATGGCTCAAACCCCTAAAAAAAGCGAGAGTGCACACAGGAGAGAAAGAAAGATACATTAATGTCTTCAAAAGACCCAAGAGGGTCTATGAGACCAAAAAGCACAATGTATACATGATGAATCTGGACCCCCAAAAAAAAAAAACTGTACCAAACTAGCTACATAAGCCTAGGTATCCATGTGAAGCTAGATGATGTGACACTGTATGGTCATACATTGATACCATCCTCCTCCAGAATAGAACGCAAAACAGTCATAGCATCTCCCCTCGATGATGGGAACTCGCCATGTTGTCGAAGGATATCCTGGATCGGCAGCTGCAGGGTGGAGGGATGAGGCCTCACATCTGGGGCGCCTGCCTCAGGACACCCTGTGTACATTGGGCTAGAGGATCATGCATCCATGTAGGCTGTTGTGAACTTGGTTGGTCCTGCTGCTGCTCTCGTCAGGACACTATAGTTGGTGTCTGTGACCCAAAGAAATCTATGATGGAGGTTTGGGAGGCGCCTCGCTGGCTCTGTCTGTGCTTTGCCTCAGCATGACCCCTGTCCATGTAAAGGCAGGAGCATCGACGTAGTCCTTGTGGTCGTGGGCGTCTAGCCCTGATGAGCTGGATGGCTCTCTCCAAGGTCATTCCCCTCGAAACAGGGGTTCTCATACTGCGTGACCCATGAGAGGGGGCTGAATCAGTCCCAGAAGAGAATGAAATTTCCCTAGGATCTCATACTAAGGTGGGCATCTAAACAAATAGTGCTCCTTGTCCTCCACCTCAACAGTGATGCATACTCTGCATATATGTGCATCTCGTGGGATGCCCTCGGCTCTGCCAGACTCGATCCTAAGGGGATGAGAAGATACCCTTAGCTGGCCAATCGCTATCCACATGGTATGCCACATGGCTTAGTTGTCTGCGAAACTCGTCCCGCTCATGAGGTACGTAAAATACAGTACGGTACGAAACTATGCAAGCGAAACTAATGCGAAACTGTTTTTTTTAGGCCGGTTTTTTTAAAATATGAAATGGATGTGGATTAAGTAATGTGGATTGATGTGGAAAGACGAGAGTTCATTATATATGACCTGTTTTTAAATAACTGTTTTATGTCAAGAATGCTGGAGAAGCATTTTGACCGTCTTGTGAATGAGGTCGTGTGGAGACCTAATCTGATAAAGTTGCAACAGCTGACGGAGAGTCAACGGAGGACATCTTGCGTAGCAAGGTCCGCCGAGGTCTTGACCAGCCTCGGTTCGATTTAAATGGTGAGCTTCCGGTAGTACGGTGGATGAGGGACCAAGGAAGTGGCCTATGAGTGAAGCGCTAGGTCACCTATGCGAAGGATCCTAGAGGGTGCTGACCATACGGTGCTCGGGCTCTGGGTCGCCGATGATACCCAAATGTGTATAACTATCCACTTTTCAAGTGTTTTTAAAAGTGGATTGTACCTCCATTGAACTTATTTTTCCGAAATAAAAAGCCTGTACCGGTACCGTTTTTGATACCTTCGTACCTAACAACTATGCCACATGTGCATCTGTAAGTACCCTGGGCCCTCAATCAACCCATCCTCTTAAAGTGTCAAAAAATGGTATGTAAAACTAAGGTTTCGTGGTTAGCGCTGGTGGAGACCCATGTCCTGACTTGTGTGCAAGTGCAACCGAATCACAAGGTTGATCTCTTGCCATGAAAGATCCAAAAACAAAGAATCCAAGCTGTACTGGGAAGGGAGGAAGGCAGTTCATCCAGAGGTCGTGCCCATCAAACCAGTCAACCATTTGAGAGTACCACAGTCGAGCCAAATGAGACGGTTGATCTTTTTCCATGAGAAAACCAAAAACGGAGAATCCAAGCTGTGCTCAAAGGGAGGAAGGCAGCCCATCCAGAGGCCGTGCTCATCAAACCAGTCAACCAACTGATGAGAGTACCGCAATCTGCATGTCCACCCCAATGTACCTGCAAGGGGCAATCTCAGGAGAGGACTATAAGTGATGCCAGATGGTCTGAAACATGGCATCAATGACCGAAGGGGCGGCTCCAAACTCTGCTAGCACAATCTCATGTGACACAAATGGCTTACTCCTAATCATATGTGACAGCATCATCAGCTGAAGTCTCTCTATGCTCTTCCACATTGCCTCACTAAGATTAGGTCCCCAGAAGGAAAAGGAAATTATCTTACAAAAGATGTTACCACAAGGGTCTACAAGACCAAGGTAATACATTGAGAATATATCTATCATGCACATTGGTGAGAAAACATGTGAGAAAAATAGGTAAAGAATTATATAACATCTTCATAACATATGCTAAAATAGTCACTTTTATAGCAATATAGATTTGTGAGAGAAGACCTGTAAATACCCATGTACCTCCGCGTCTAAGATAAAACTTTCCAGGTCACGATGTCACACATGGGATTCCTAATTATGAGGGCAGAGTTTCTAATTATATTTGGAGGGATTTGGGGCTTGTGTGGACAGCCAAAAGCTATGTTTTTTATCACATGGTATGGCTGCCTGGGCCAATCGTTATCATGTGTTTGTCCAGTGTGTACTGGAACCGGCCTTGTGGCAGGATTGGTTGGGCATAGTGTTGGGTTCTGAGAAGCCCTAATGTTGCCACCTTCATACTCGCCTCCCTTCTTCTTGAAGCCGCTTTCTTTTTATGTCTTCGTGCCATTGCCTCACGCTCTCTTTGCTCTCCCCTTTTCCTAATTGTTTCCTCTACCAAGCCCAAGTGTGAAAGGGGACAAAAGGGAGTTTTGAGTTTATAAGGTTTTTAAAACCTTTGATGACTTAAAAATATTATTATTGGAGGCATGCGTTTTTAATCTTTGCTTTTGGCGTTTTTTGAGAAAAAGCGAATCGCCTCCTTATAAAAAAAAGGCGAAAGGTGGTGCATGGAGTAAGGCGCACCCCCTTGAGCGATCACGCTGGCACGTGGTATATACAAGCGTATCACCTTGGGGCAGGTCGCCGTATGGAGTCGTGGGCTGCGCGTACGTGTGGTACAGGTGGGCACTGCAGGCTGCGCATGGGCTACAGCCAGGCGGGCTGCAGCCAGCAAAGGGGCACCAGGCGGCTGGGCTACAGCCAGCAACTGGCGGCCAGGCGGGCAGCAACGGGCAGCCAGTTGGGCGGCAACGGGCAGCCAGGCAGGCGTCAAGCAAGAGATTCTCTGCAGCCAGGTGGGTGTCAGGTGGGAGGCAGGTGACTGCATGTGTGGAAGTAGCCAGGCGGGTAGTGTTCTGCAGCGTGGACCAAAATTCAGAGAACAGTCTTCTCTCTCATCTTCTCTTTGCGAGTAGAGGAATGCACGGCCAATGATGGAAGCACGGGTGGAGACTAGAGATCGGTTTCTCTTTCTCTCTCTTAGTGGACTACAGGCCCTGGTGCGTGGATTTTGTTCTCTCTCTCATCATGGATTGTAGGCCTTGTTTACGAGATTGGGATGCAGAGGATCAAGTTAAGATGCACAGGATGATGTTCTTGGAAGAGGTGTGTGTTGCTCTTCGTCTGGGACTTGTGTGTATTCAGGGATTGCTTGACACGTCCTCTATCTTTCCTGAATCCATCCACCTCCATTGCCACCGATTTCGGGCTCAGCTCAACCAGCCTGACATTGTATCATTCATTTGGTCTTTTGGTCATTTTCTCACCTACCTCCTACAACAGCCCCCCACTACACTTTCCTCCTTGCCGCCACCCCGCCAGCCTTACCGTTCTTCTCCCCCGTCATCCTGCATCTGCTCTCAGGTGCAATAGGATCCCCCGAGGTCATCCCGCCTCACCACCCCCTTCGCCACCCCTACCATCCCCTCAGTCACCACCTCTTCCCCCCTTTCCACTCCACTCCAATCCTATTTCCACCCCCAGGGTTCGCGGCATGGCATCATCTAGCTGCCTACAATCCTCGCCTACTCGCCTACAACGGTCTCCACCCTCTCCACCTCACTCATCCCCATCCTTGCCAACAAGTCCCCCCCTTCCCTACCTTGCGCCTGGGCCACGGCAATGTCACCACTTCTCCACCACTACACGCGGGAAGCAGGTCGTCATCTGAATCCCTCCCAACTAACCCTCCTACTACTATGGTGGTCACCACACTTCACTGCTTCAACCATCGCTTCCAAGGAGCCCTCTCTTCCCACACCTACTTTGCATTCTCCACATAAGGTCACCTACCGCGTTGATCGAGGTGATAGTGCAGAGCGCATTGAGCTTTCCAACTCTCCGTTCTCTTACAGTGCTCAAGATATTTCTATAGGAGATCTACCCTGCTTGCAGTTCCCTCATCCTCCAGAGCAGTTATCATCCTCATCAAGCTCACCGCATAGTCTGAGGTTTGGATAATCTCTTCGCATTTACTCCACCTACCTCACAGACTCTGATTTCTTGTTTGAAACTATAGAGATCCTCATGGACAGCTCCCTATACCGACTGGAATGTCCATCAGTCTACTAACCTTGATGAAACTCAAAAGATTTACCCTGCTTGCAGTTCCCTCATCCTCCAGAGCGGTTATCATCCTCATCAAGCTCACCGCATAGTCTGAGGTTTGGATAATCTCTTCGCATTTACTCCACCTACCTCACAGACTCTGATTCCTTGTTTGAAACTATAGAGATCCTCATGGACAGCTCCCTATACCGACTGGAATGTCCATCAGTCTGCTAACCTCCATGAAACTCAAAAAATTTACCTCCCCAATCATATTTAAGGAATCTGTAACCTGATTCAAACTATCCTTTCTATACATTATTTCGATGTCAAAATCTTGCATATGTTCTACCCACTATGCCTTTCCTTGATCATGGGTTCAAACTACCTTTCCTATACTCTATTTCCATGTCAAAATCTTGCATAAGTTTTGCCCATTATGCCTTCCCCGTGATCCATCCCATTAGGAATCGTATATACTAGGTCAAAAATATAGATACATCAGGAAATTCTACATGTTGTAGATCCTAGCGTTCCATGCCAAGTGGATATACCACATATAAAATCTCCTTTAAACCATATTTAATGAAACTGTAACCTGATTCAAACTATCCTTTCTATACATTATTTCGATGTCAAAATCTTGCATAAGTTCGCCCACTATGCCTTCCCTTGATCATGGGTTCAAACTACCTTTCCAATACTTTATTTCCATGAGATTGAGTCAAGGTGATCAATCCTTCCCCAATCTCAATCTTGATGCAAGTAAACCTCTACCTCATGTCATGGTCCAACCTACAGATCTACAAAAGAAACAGTCAAATTTGAATAATCCCTCACTGACTTCCTCAGTGAAATCTAGCCATCTTCATCAGCCTGTCTAACACCACCCAGATAGCATCATGCCCTCTGCTAGTCCATGGCAATCCAACAATAGAAAACCCATGGATACACTTTCCCATCTGTCAAAAGGAAATCTCCGAAGGATGGAATAACTCTCTAGTCCTAAGGTGTTGAACCTCATTCACCTCACATTGATGACATTTCACTACACAGCTTTGGACTTCTGCCTTAACTTAGGCCATTTTACCGAATCATAAGTTAGTTGTATCCCCGGATGTCCTGTTGTAGGAGTGTCATGGCATTTCAACAAGAGCTCTCTCCTCGCCTCAACATTACCTGATACACAAACTCTATAGTCCTAGAACAACCTGTTCCAAATAAAATACTAACTACTAGCCACCCTAACAAGTGGTAAGACACCTAAGTCCTTGTTTGAAACTATAGAGATCCCCCCTTGGACATGCTCCCTATACTAACTAGAATATCCATAGTCTGACATAGCCCTCACAAGGAATATATAAGTTAGCACTAACCTCAATGAAACTCGAAAGATTTACCTCCCCAATCCTATTTAAGGAATCTGTAACCCGATTCAAAGTATCCTCTCTATACATTATTTCGATGTCAAAATCTTGCATAAGTTTTGCCCACTATGCCTTCCCTTGATCATGGGTTCAAACTACCTTTCTTATACTTTATTTCCATGTCAAAATCTTGCATAAGTTTTGCCCACTATGCCTTCCTTCCCCATGATCCTAGATTAACTATCCCATCAGGAATCGTATTTACCAGGTCAGAAATATAGATACATTGGGAAACTCTACATGTTGTAGATCCTACCCATGCAAAGGGGATATACCACATATAAAATCTCCTTTAAGCCATAAGGTTGAGTCATGGTGATCAATCCTTCCCCAATCTCAATCTTACTCTGCAACTAAACCTCCACCTCATGTCATGGTCCAACCTACATATCTACAAAAGAAACAATCAAATTCGAATAATCCCTCACTAACTTCCTCAGTGAATCCTAGAAATGCCTGAAGTTGCCTCACAATCTGAGCAAATGGGCAATCCAACACCTTCTGGATTCACTCGAAATCTATGCACATATAGTGTTTGGAACCCGATGACCTAGGTAGTGTTTCAGAAGTTTGTTGCTCTTGTTGAGAATCAAACTGGCAAAACACTGAAGGCTTTGCGTTCCGACAATGGTGGAGAGTATATGTCCAGACAGTTTCAGGACTTTTGTGATGCTAAAGGCATCAAGAGGGAGCTCTCTACTCCTTATGATCCTCCACAAAACAGGACAGCAGAGAGGATGAACAGGACCATACAGGAGAAGGTCCGTTCTATGTTGTCACATGTTGCATTACCTCATGGTTTTTGGGCTGAAGCTGTTATGACAGCCGTTCATTTTATAAACAGGTCACCTAACACGAGGCTTGGTGGGAAAGTGCCAGAGGAAGTATGGACAGGGAAGCCTCCGTCATACAAGCACTTGAAAGTGTTTGGTTGCGTTGCGTACGTGCACATACGCAGGGAAATGCATACCAAACTTGATCCTAAGTCTCACAAATGCATATTCCTAGGATATGGTGACAGAGGTGAAATGGGGTATAGACTTTGGGATCCCGTAAATAGAAAGATTATACGCAGCAATGATGTCATTTTTTATGAAACATGCATGTATAAGGAGCCTACAAGGCAACAGGAGCCGCCTGGCAGAGTCATCTTTGATGATGATGGACATCATGGACAACAACCAAGGGCTGTAAATCAGCCATTACAGCAGCAAAACCAGCCCTTAAATGGTGCTGAAAATGGTCCAAATGGACAGCCAGAGATGGCAGAAGATATCCCTTTGGATATACCACAGTTAGAGGAAATACCGGGCATGATATTTCAGCCTTATGGCATGGAACAGGAGCCACCAATAGGTGATATGCAGACTGGACAGCAACCTGCAAATGATGGTCATTGGGTATGGAGGTCCACTAGACCCTCCAGAGCCCCTGACAGGTTTGTTCCAGGGGTTGACTACTTGATGCTCACTGACTGTGGGGAGCCCTCATGTTATAAGGAGGCTTTGCAGAGGGTAGACAAGGCTCTTTGGGAGCGTGCTATGAAGTCAGAGATGGATTCTCTGCACAAAAATGGAACATGGAAGTTGGTGCATTTGCCTGCAGGCAAGAAGGTTTTGCCATGCAAGTGGGTTTACAGGCTCAAAGTTGCACCTGATGCAAAGCCAAGATACAAAGCCAGGTTAGTGGCTAAGGGCTTCAAGCAGAAATATGGTGTGGACTTTGATGAGATCTTCTTTCCAGTGGTCAAAATGACCACACTTAGAGCTATATTAGCTTTGGTTGCTCATGATGATCTGGATTTGATTCAGATGGATGTGAAGACTGCTTTTTTTCACAGTGATCTTCATGAGGAGATATATATGCAACAGCCAGAGGGTTATGCAGTGAATGGAAAGGAGAAGCTTGTATGCAAGCTGAAAAAGAGTCTTTATGGGCTCAAACAGGCACCAAGGGAATGGTATCATAAATTTGATACATTCATGAAATCCCAGGATTTCAGGAGGAGTGACATAGATCATTGCTTATACACCAAGAAAGCTTTGGATGGCAGTCTATTGATCCTCATCTTGTATGTTGATGATATGTTGATTGCCGAGAAATCTCGTAAAGAGATGGATGCCTTGAAAAAGAGGCTGCATCAGATCTTTGATATGAAGGATTTGGGTGATGCAAATCACATTTTGGGTATGCGGATACTTCAGGACAGAAATCAGCATGTGTTGTATTTGTCTCAGAAGGAATACATTGGCAAAGTTTTGCAGAGGTTCAATATGGATGGGGGGAAGAAGACTAGTACTCCTTTGCCTCCATATGTGAAACTCAGTGCTAAGGACAGCCCACAGTCGGACAGTGATAGGGCTGATATGGCCAAGATTCCGTATGCTTCAGCTTGTGGCAGTCTCATGTATGCCATGGTTGCTACTAGGCCGGACATTGCATTTGCAGTGGGAGTGGTTTCTAGATACATGGCCAAACCTGGCAAGAAGCATTGGGAAGCAGTGAAAGGTGTCATGAGATACCTGAAGGGCACACAGGATATGTGCATTTGTTTTGGCAAACAGGATGCATTAGTGCATGGTTACACGGATTCGGATTATGCCGATCATCCAGATAACCGGAAGTCTACTACCGGTTATGTGTTTACATTCACAGGAGGTGCTGTGTCATGGATATCCAGGATGCAGAAGTGCACTGCCTTATCTACTACACAGGCCGAGTATATTGAACCACAGAGGCTTGCAAGAAGGCATTATGGCTATCTCGGTTAGTGGGGTTGATTTGGGCTATACAGGGGATATTCCATTGTTGCATTGTGACAGTCAAAGTGCCATCCAGTTGGCAAAGAACCCTGTCTTTCATGCAAAGACGAAGCATGTGGATGTGAAGTATCACTTCATCAGAGAGGTGATAGAGAACAAGCAAATTCAGCTTGTTAAGATTCATACGGATGACAACCCTGCTGATCTGTTGACAAAGAGTTTGCCTCCAGAGCGGTTTACTCATTGCAGACACTTGATGGGCATTGGATGAGGCCAGTTTCAGCCTTGATATGGCCTTGTATATTATCATGTACATGCTGATTTTTCTTTTCCTTTACTTAAGGGCACTTTGCCTTTAAGTGGGAGATTGTTGGGGTAAAGGCATTATGCCCACCCTTATAGTGTGTACAAGCCCATAAGTTATAGTACATAGTACACTTAGTACATTAAAAGTACTAAGTGCACTATGTGTACTAGTGCAATATACATGTGTGATAGGGGAGTCACACACTCATTCCTATGAGTTGACTTATCCCCACAATTCTCTCTCTCTCTTCTTCTCTCTGTGTGTTTGTCTCCCACATGAAAACCTATCCCTAATTCTCTCCCATTCACGTATCTAGTGATAACCAAGAAGGTACATCTTTGAAAAAATAGTAGGTAGCACTCTATAACCTATCTATCAAATCGTCATTTTTGGGGAAGGGATACCTATTCTTTATTGTAACTTTATTCAACTTTTTATATTCACGAACATCAGCCAACTCCCATGCTTCTTGTGCTTCAAAAGCATAGGAGCTTCCCAAAGATATATACTTTGGCGAATATTTCCCATCTTGAGATATTCCGACGAACTGTCGTGCAATCTTCTCCTCCTCCAGCTCACTTGTCTTGTAAGGCAAATCAAATCCTCTTATGATCTACCGATTGACTCAACGGAAGACCACAAGACATATCAAGAGCAACGTAAATATCAGCGAAATCGGCCTTGATGCTTGCTAAATCCAACTAGTCTCAAGCTAGCGAGCTGAAGCTACTACATGCACCCCTCCCACCTCTCTTCACATCTAGATAGCCTCTACGGAGACAATTCCTCATGTCATATCGCTTCCATGCCTCTGTGGAGCTCCTATTTTGCAAGGAGTTGAGTACTCTGGGCTTCCCAAACAATGCTTCATTTACCGTCACATGGGACACCTTGCTAGAGCTTGTCCGTGCTATCAGTCCAAGAGAGCGTTCCAGCACAGCTCCTCATCAGGGAGCTTGGGGGAGTCCTGGCCCCCAAGCTCCGGCCCTTGAGGATCCTGGTGCAAGAGAGTGGGAGGCCGCTGATTCACAACGGACCCACCGTCGGACTCCCAACGCATAACGACAGTGGGCCTCAAGAAGATACGTTAGAGAACCATTATGAGCACTTATCATTGCAGCCCCCCGACAGTGATGCCCCCGCCCCCCGTCACATTGCAGGACCCAGGGACCTCCCTCGCTTTCTGGAGACCGTTACATCATCGTGATCCATCTCTAGGCTTCCAAGTTCCCGTAAGGCCCTCTGACACATTAGAGTCTCCGACAGGCCCGCTCCCCCCCCCCCTCCCAAAAAAAATATTTAAAAATCCGCCTCACAAGAGCATGCCCACCGCTTGCACCTAACCCACAGAGGAGGCAGCAGGCTAGCTCAATTCGTCTCTTTATCCAGGGTTTCTCAAAGCCTATAGCGATGACCATCGTTGCCTCTCCAATGCGTGCTCTCCCACCATTGCATATTCTAGGGCCCTGACAGAGTGGCTCCACATGGAGGGCAGGAGTCATGCCCACCTGGCAAGGCTTCACCCGAGGACAGATAGTGATTACTCTCCATCCAAACCCACACTCAAGACTCTTTAAGGAGGGCAGTTCCAACTCCCACCGTTCTTAGTTATGCGGATTGTCTCATGGAGTATTCAGGGTTTGGGAGGACCGCAATGTTTGCAAAGGCACGGGATCCTCAGAGAGGAGCTTCATAGAGCTGTAGTTGGTGGACCCATGGACATTCTCTTCCTCCAGGAGCATCATCTAACCGAGGGCCCTACCCACTGTCTTTGCAAGAAGATTCTTCAAGGCAAGAGTCACACCTTTTGGTCCCATGCTTTTGGCCCCTCCGGGATCTAGGGTGGGGTATGCATTTCCGTCACAGCAGCAAGCAATTCTTACCCACGCAATGATCAATTCAGGCACCATTGTCACTAGGAGAGCTCAATGGGTGATCTTGTTGGGATTGGAGAGGACAAAGTGGGCTTCCTGAATCTCTATGCACCAAACACCATAGCAGCAGGCAAAGCCACTTTCTGGAGCACTGTCTGTCAATCCCTCCCATAGGCCGATTTTTGGGACATGGGTGGTGATTTCAAGATGTTAAGAGACCGCAGAGGATAGACTAGGAGGTGGCATGGAGTACTCGACCTGGGAGGAGTTGATTCTAGCTTTGAGGGGACAAGACTCTTGGCATTTACTAGAGCTCAAACGTAGCCCCCAGGAGTCTGTGCTTCTCAAGATCCGACAAGAGGAGTACAGGCCCCAACCTTTCAAGATTAGACCGGTTTTATGTGGATGAGTGGGCTTGTGGATGAGGTGGCATGGTTGGTATTCTAGAAGACACTATTTTCTCCAATCATGCACCCATCATTCTCGCCCTAGAGGGCCCATAGAGGCAGGACATACATTTGAGCACCTGGATCCTAGACTGCCTCATTCAGGATTTAGATTTGTAGGAGATTTGGGAGAATCTAGATTTCCACATTGGGTCAGCCACAAGAGCTTTGGACAACACAAGCCTTGGAAAGATCAAGAATTTGTTGCGCAAGAGGCCGCACAGAGTAGACTAGCTGGCTTCAGAGAGCAGGAGAGAAGCATCTGTCGGAGCCTTGCATCCTTCCAGCAGCTTCAAGAGAGTACCTCGGTATAAAAGCAAACTTCATCATTGGAGTAGCAAGAAGCGTGATTTGGCCTCTAGAGCCTTGGTAGCAAACCAAGTGTTGCTCACGACGACTACTTGGTTTGTCACGTCGTGCTAGGTGTTCCGTAAGGGATGCATCGGTCAACTTCGTCGGCTTATTTTGAACTTCCTTTGGTCAAGATTAGATGGCATTGTACACACCAAGGCAAGAGTGGCTTGGGATACAATTATTATGCCGAAGCGAGAGGGAGGATTGAACATCATTGACCCGGAGGTGCGGTGTAAGGCAGGTTTAAGATTCTGGGGAAAAGCAAACTTGCTCTAGTTTGTATAGAAGGAACCCATGGGGTCACTTTGTAATCATCCTACTAGAGGGCTAGAGTCTCGAGAAGAGAACTGGCTCTTGTGTAGGCTTGTTGAATTAATAAAGCAATACCTGCGAGGGCGCAAATCGTGGCTTTTGGGGCCAACAACTTCTCTTGTGCAGGAGCAATCTCGATCCCCTCCCTTACTCATCTCTCTCACGTTTATCTTTGTGAAGTTTTGTGATTTATTTATTCTGCTGCTATTTTGTATTGTTTGGCATGTTATAATATCATCACCTCCCCCCGGGCTACTGAAGGCCAGATACAGGGCGTTGCATGTGCCTCTCCTACCTTCGGAAGTATCATTGGCCGGTTACAAAGAGTATGACTACTCTTGGTCCAGGCACTCACCAACTGTCAACCCCTCATGATAACCCACACCTCACTTATATAGTGATAACTGCTGCTATATACATAACCATCTAGTCATAAATGGCCAATTCACATGGATTTATTAATTATGAACCTTAGCCACACGTATCCGCTTGCTTTCCCTTATCTCAAGGCCCCCTAACCTTGCCAAATTAGGCCCTAATCTCAAGGATAAGTATCACGCATGTAACATCATTGATGCAAAATGGTTGGATGAGGACTACTTCCAGCAATATCCCAAGCTCCTTGAAGTGTTTTTGAAGGCTTTCTAGTTGAGGACTATTTAGGAGCCGCACGCGGGGGGGCGGGGGGGGGGGTGTTTGTTTGTTGTCGGATGTCACCATTTGGGATTATCCCCTAATTATCTTTGTATTAACATTTCTTTTTGGTAATAAAAGTTATGTTTGGCCAGTATTATCCAAATATGTGGCACTAGACTCAAGTGTTACGATCTACAGAGTCTATGTGAGTCAAGTCAAATGCTACTATTCTCGGAGCTATTGGCTCCAGTGGTGATATTCCCGAAGCTTGGCTTGGACTGGGCAACTTGCAAGTAGATCAAGTGGTACAATTCTTGAAAGAGAATATAAGCATGTGTCACCATTTTGGATTATCTCCTAATTGTCTTTGAATTAACATTTCCTTTCGGTAATAAAAGTTCTTTTTGGCCAATATTATCCATCGATGTGCACTTCACTCAAGTGGTACGATTCTTGGATCCTTGGTACGATTCCCAAACCAATGTTAGACGAGCTCATGGATGTGCAAGCATTGAGAACGGGAGATTTCTTGCATGTGTGTTTGCACTAGCATAAGTATGCTTGTTATACTAGATTTGTGCTTGAGCATGTGTATCCAATGTTGCTGCTTGCTTTATTTGATTATATGTTCTCCAGAAGAGACACGGGCACCCAAAACTACGCAACCAATGGACATGCGGTATGACTTGTTTCTTGACATAGCTACATGTTGTCTTGAAAAAAGATTTCTCTAGTTTTAGGTTAAAAACCTCATAAACGTTGTATTCCCCACTATACCTATAGATTTAGGTTCAAAACCTCAGACGAGCTCATGGATGTGCAAGCAATAAGAATAGGAGATTTCTTGCATGTGTGTTTGCACTAGCATAAGTATGCTTGTGATACTGGATCTATGCTTGAGCATGTGTACGTGATGCTGCTACTTGCTTGATTTGTTTATATGTTGTCCAAATGAGATGGGGACACTCGTAAATGGACATGTGGTATGTCTTGTTTCTTGACATAACTACATGAAGGATTTCTCTAGTTTTAGGTTAAAAACCTCATAAACATTGTATTCCCCACTATACCTATATAGTAGGCACAGGCACTCTATTCTAAACTACCGCCCACTTTATAGAGTATTAAGTGTGGGCACCCCTTTTTTTAGTTTATAAGTCAAAGCCCCATATTTCTGTAATTTTAAGGGAAAGCTTATTTTAATAAAAGAATAACACATTAAAACTTCCCCCCAAAAAAGACACTCTTGTGCATAGTTGTCAAGTACGATACCGTACGGGAAAATATGGTATGATATAAAAAAATTTCTTATCATACGGTATTGTATGGTCTTTTAAAAAAATACTTACAAACTTTAGTATTTTTTATTTCAAAGAGAAGACAAGTTGTCACATGACTCAAATCAAAATTCCATTAAAACCAAGTTGAAAACATACATAGATGTTAGGCTAAAGCCTAAGTCATACAATGCGAGGTGCTCTAGGCGCATGTAACCGTAGAAGTAAGTACAAAACGTGGTGCACAAAAAAGGGAGGCTAGAGGGTTGCGGCTAGAATCTAGATGGAGAAGTGATCACTATCAAAATCAGAGCTCTCGCTAGGATCATCTCCATCAGAAGACTACCCATCGGAGCGCTTGCAGAAATCACCCGCGCTAAGGATATTGCCCTCGTCATCAAACGCGGGCTCTCTAAGCTCCTGTGACAAGGCAATCGGAGCGTCCTCATTTGCAAGAGTGGAGAAGAACTACCGGAATCTCATCGTGTGTTTTAAAAAATTACTTATAAACTTGGGTATTTCCAATTTCAAGATATGGAGTATTTTAAAAAGGAGGGAAGCATCACAGTACAGAGGAAAGCTCAAACAGCCATAGACAAGAAAAAACAAGACCATTACTCCCAAAAAAATAAATTTTGAAAAAAAAAATTGGGAAAAAAAAACTTTCGAAAAAATCCGTACGAGTCCGTACGATATGCTGTCGTACGTCGTATGGAGACAACTATGCGAGTCTTGTGTATGTATATGGAGCCCTTGTGATTTTTTGAATCATAAAAACTCTTCACCAGCTCACTGCCATCATCATGATCAGAAGGGCGCCTCTTTGCTGCTGCCGTACTGTACGACCATGTCCATATGGCTGATGTCATCATCCCATAGAGCAGCATGTACCTGTTCCCGCAGTCCATACATGTGGGCTGTTGCCATACTGCTGTGCAGCACTGCCATACACTGTTGTGCTATTGCACACCTGTCCATAGTACTTACACTACTGTACGACTATACCTGCTACTAAAGACTTCCCCACACCTGCTACACCTGCTGTAGACTTTCGTAGCCCTACCATACATCCATACAGACCTGATGATCATTGCCAGCCATCCGCAGCACATGTTTACCTTGCCGTACAGAGGTCGTACAGCTGACGTGGAGATCTGCTGTACATGCTGTTGTGGCCTCTGATGGTACCTTGATCACATGAAGACTACCCGAGCTGCCTACACACTTGGCCGCCACCCGAACCTCGCTGAAAGCATTGGACCTCTGGAAAGCGTTAGGCTTTGGAGACCAACATGGCCCGTCGGTTTTAAGCAATCACCTCCCAAGGAGTCTCTTGTCTTGGATAGGCTGGTTAAGTACATGTGTAGATTCCTGTACGGCCAGAGGTGAGAGAGTGTGGAGCATTAGATGGTTGATCCATCTTACCAGGCACTCTGTACCTTGACTTGGAATATCATGTCGCCTACTCCATAGGGAGATGAGGGACTGTGATGGAGGAAGGGCATTTTAGGGATGCATTCCCTTGAGCACCTGGGCACTATTTGTTATGTTGCTTTTATTTTTCATGTGGAAATCTGGTGGTCCTACGAACGCCCTCATGCTTGTACATAAATACTCGTGTAGCATATGATTACCAACGGGGGGTCAGCCCATTCTGGCCCAATACGGTGTCCTTTAACTTATTATTTGTTTATTTTGTTCGTGTGATTGTTGCAATGGTTTATCAATTTGTCATTTTGTCTTGATTCCTGTTTAATAGTTAAGTGAAATTCAACCCCAGACCGGTTATAGCATGAGCAACATAACTAATGATAAAACAATACTTTTACACAACAAATACAAGCTCCCACAATTTTACTTACATTGCTCCTGCACATGTAGGCCCAATAGCTTTAAAAAGTGACATCAAACTTGTCGAAACTCCATTTGCAAATCCTCGTTGTGCACTTACCTGTGAGGAAGCTGTAATTATAAAAATTCTAAAGCAATGAACACTCTCCATAAAAATACACTGTCCTAGTTGATTCTCTTTGTTTGTTTGTTTTTGTGTGTGTATATGGGTGTGGGCCTGGGCAGGCATGTGCCCTGTGCAGGCATATACCTGTGTACTTTACAAGACAAAAGATGAAACCTTTAGAATGTCACGTGGGTGTGGGCACGTATGTGCCCTATGCAGGCATATACACGTGTAATTTAGAAAAAAGTTGAAACCTTTAGAGTGTCTTAAGAGAGATATGTGGAGGTCTATCAGACTAAGGAAATACATCAATAGTGCAAGTATTCATGCATAATGGCATGTAACAAAATGCACAAAAGATATCAAAGCCACATGTCTACATGGAGAGACATGAGAGTCGATGATGAGATGTAAGGCTTAGTATGCGAAAGAAAGATGGAGGGACTCATTAATATCTGGGCAACACCAAAATGCCCTTTCAGGCCAAAATGGTACAATATGTACACTCTGTTAGAGGAGATGCCTAAACCGTCCCCTAAATCCCACAAAGAAATGAGCAGGTTACTAAAACTGAGTAGATGCTAGAAAGGCACTATGAAGCACCAAAGACTACCAGGATCACATCATTATCATTATGTAAACGAGAACTTCTATGACCATACCAGTGCACTCCTCCAGGCTCCATATTTCTGAACCTACTTCTCAAGTTACGCTATGTAGAGGTGAAAAAATGTGGGAAGCCTTGTTTAACTTTCAATTTTCCTCACTAATAAAGGGACAGGAACTTCTTTTGGATCATGGTGCCCCATAGGCTACCCCAAGTAGACGCTCGGTGTATGGGGAGACTTAAACATGATTGTGTAGCCACTTGACGGACAGGGTGGTGGTACAGTGACCCCTCTGTCTAGCAGCAAGAGAGGGCCTTCGGAGGAGCTTTTGTTTGCAGTTTAAGGGCAGGATACCTTGCACTTCCCCAAGTTTCACCAAGTTCCTCACCGCGAGATTGCCACCGGCTTTTACAAGACCCTCTTTCATAGTTGTTTCTCGTACCGGTATGAACCCATTTGTACGGTACGGTGCGGTATCGTATAGTACGATCCCCCCCAACCTTGAGAAAAAAATTCCAAATGCTAAAAAAATATAGAAATCCTACTTAACGAAGATCCCAAATGCCCGCAATACTTTGCAACTTTCGTGTCTACTCAGTATTCCATATGGGGTTGCTGAGAGACCTAAAAATCTGGCAAGGTAGACTTTTACTAGAAGTTTGCTTGGTCAAGCGACTCTAGTCAAACCTAAAGTCACCTTGTTAATGCTCTTAGTTAAACATTAGAAAATCTAAGCCTCTATTACGGACTCTCTATGTGATCACCTAGAATTTTGCTGGTTAGTAGTGAATGCCAAACAGGCCGAAGGGCAAAAACGAATTACAAAAGTAAAAAAATCTTAAGGAGTTACAAAAGGATACGCACCACAGAGTTGTTGATCAAAATAAACGTCCCAGTCACAACACATACCTGCATACAGTAAAACATTTATAAGGAACATGCCCTAATATCCAGCAGAAAATGAAAATATAGATACACGATAAAGCAGTATTTTTCTTGGAAAAAAAATGCCAAATCAATTCCCAAAATAGGGCTACATTTGCAAACAGTGTGTATGCTTTGATTTCCTTTATTTCAGAAAATGAAATATTTTAGCCAGTAGCCCTCAATCGGCATTATGTGCATTTCCTGTTACCCCTTTTCCTCACACCTAGTCATCCAGCAGCCGAGCAACTACATAAATATCATGGTGGGAAGCAGATAGACCAAGGGACAGGTTTTCCATACTTTATTCCAAGGTGAGCACCTTGTGGGATAGTGGATCAGTCCAAGCCTCAAAGACATGAATCTACAGGACGTCATGTTGAGCAGCTTCACAAATACCCGACCTAAGTAGTAGAGGGAAAGCTTGTTCAAAATGCACCAGTCCTCGTTGGTCTTACACAAAATGAATAGAACTGGCCTTGCAAGGGTATGTTGCTGTTTTGGTTTTTAGGTATCTCTAGTTTCATCATGCTATCATAGTTTGATACATTAAATATTTGATTCCCAAAGATAAGTTTTATGGAAGATATCATCTATGTAAAAGATCAAAAGCCAAGGTAATGCATGGCATGAATTTGTTGATAATGAAGCAATCATTCCACCCTGAATTAAACTGGTTTGTCAATTACAAATGGCATGCTTCATGGAGCAAAGTGGCATTACATTGGACTTTGTCATCATAAGCTATAAAGCCAAATTTGCTAAAAGATGACAACTAAATCCGTGCACATTCGCATGGCTGTGCATGTACATGTGCGTGAGTTATATTAACACCTACAAAAGATCTATGAGGCCAAAGTTGATACATAAAATCCAGGAGTAAGCTGGATGTCAGAAACGCACAAAAATGGAAAAAAAATCGTCTGCCAAAAGAAGAGAGTGTATACGTACAGACAGTAGATTCTTAAGAACAGATGCAGAAGTCAGCACTGCCCAGAGTGTGATCCCATGAAGGCTTGCTATTGATGGATAAATTGCAATCAGACCTATTGACAAGACCTGATATGTTTAAGGCCAAGAAAAAAAGCAAGTCAGCAACAGTAGCATTAATAAATGATATACAAGGCAAGACTTGTGAAGACATGATATGTTTAAGGCCAAGAAAAAAATCAAGTCAGCAACAGTAGGATAATAAATGAGATACTAAGGCAAGACTTGTGAAGATCATGCTATCTCACAAGTGTACACCAACATCACTGAAATTCATTGAAAAAATAATTCATATCATCTTAAAAGCATATGGTGCAAGATACACCATATATATTTTCACGCTTATCAATATTTTGGCTCTTACCACTGGCCCCCGAATTATTCGAATAGCTCCAAAAAATTTTGCTAGTCGGGGAAATACAAAAAGCTGAAACAGGAGAAGCGCAGCTCCTTACAAAACACCAAGAAATATTTGAGTAAGACAAGACATGCACACACATGCATATACACGTGCCCACACACACATGTGCACACACTAAACAGACCATACAGTCAAGCAGTTAATCTCTGGCCAACCCTTCATCCCAATTACGTTATGTGTCAACATATATTCCATCTTACCAGTTACAGCAAGCACATCACCCACTTCGGAGGTTGTGAATCCAAGTCCACCATAAACCTTAGGACTTACAGCCCATAAAGAAAAGATCTGCAGATATTAAATGGCATTTAAGATTAGTAGAAGTTTTTGAAGATAAGAGCTGTAACGAGCACATTCAGCGTGCTTACCTCTGAATATGCCATAGAATGTAGTCCCCAAAGACAGTACACAGAAATTGCAGCCACCAACCCCCGGTTTCTCCAAAGTGGTTTCTTCACTGCCTGTGTTTCACTTTCAGAAACCTTAGCCGCATTTTCCTTCACCTTGCCAATTTCAACATCAATGCTTTTGTCACTGACATCCTTGTGAACCTTTTTGTCATGAGTCGGATGATTGTGCAGACTCTCCTGTAAAAGGGAAAAAGAGTATCATAATTGTTTAACATAATGTCTGAGGTCCAAAGTTAACAATTTTCCCTTTACAGGACATCATTTTGACAGTAGACTCGGCTTGGAGATTGTTGGAAACTAGGCAAGTTTGGAGGGCCAAAGGTGTAAAGGCTATAGACGGCACTCCCACATATCATTTGCAAGCTCTTTCCTCCATCCAATTTGATACAGCACATTCTCTTCCCTATTTGAAATGGTATCCAAGGCAGTTCCAGGTTCAGCAAAGGTCTGATGGAATGCTTTCATGAGTATCTGCACAAACACCCCTTTCCTTTTTCTTTACTATTGCATTATCACCTTCTTGATGGGCTCTTTCAGCAAGTGTGGTCATATTTCATGGAGTCTTTCTTATTCCTCTTTGATTTTTGACTTTTGTATGTTCTGTTTTACTTAATGAAGGATTTCCTTTAGGAATTAGGAACAGCGAGGAACGCATTGCTACATGAAACCACCTTCACACAGCCCTCTCAGAGACTCTGGATGTCTGGTGGCATTCATGTATCATTGGTTCTAGATTCTTATATGTTACAAGGGTGCCTTGGATGATTCAGCTCCATATGTGTTGTGGGTCTGTACATACCACCACTTTGGCACAGATCCTCCATTATCCCTTCAGACCACATCACTCACCACTGGGCTTAACTTGGGAGATTGGAAGTGTGACAGCTTGGAAGATTAGGAGACCCAGCTGGACCCACCCACGTGATAGCAGAAAATTATGAAGTAACTAAATGAGCTATTATCCAAGAGTCTTTGTTGGAGAATGCACAAGCAGAAGCATAAACTGAACAAGAGAGAGAGTAGAGAGAGAGAGAGCTTGTGGACAAGATCACCTTTTATAATAGCAAACAACTTTACAATGGCAATAACCAACAGAAGTGTTGAACAATGTGCAAGGGATTGGAAGGTGAAGTGAATAATGGGGAAACTCCTTATATAATGATTATGGGAACTAGTCGGCAGCCCCTAGGAGCTGGCCGATTGCTCCACGAGCAACTACACATGAGAAAAATATATAAAAGCCCAAAAATAGGCATAACCCATAACATTGAGATGCACAAATTCTAACACCTCCTCTGCAGCTCATAGTGTGCAAGCGGCTGAAGAAGATAAGTTGGTGAAGATGCAACCATGGACCCTCCAACACCGCGAATACTGGAATCACCTCGGAGAGAGCACCTGCCAACCTGTTTCCTCGAAACAAAATGCCACCACGAACAACAAGGAACTTTGCTTGGCTACGAATTCCTGCACAAGTGTGTGGTGAACTCCGAGAATAGATGATGAGCTCCTGGACACATTGCGCCCATAATACCCAACAATGGACGGAAAACAAATCACGTCCAAAAAACCTCGAACAATAAACTCGGAACAAATCTAGTTCATAATCTCTACTACAGCAAAGATAACCATGTCCTGCCACATGTCTAGTGCTTGGAACTCCGAATCACGGTTCCCATGCACCAGTAAGTGGAGCTGCAATCAGCCCCCTCTCCCGTCCACAAGCCTCCTCTCGCTAGAAGCACATGGGGAGAACTGCATGTATACTAGAGAAGTACACCATCTTGGTCCTCCCGAGCCGGAAGCGCCCTGGGAGCCCTAGATGTGTTACTAGAGGAATATGCATCAATGTCGTTTGTTGTGTCTTTGCCCTTTTTCTGAGATGAAGACTTGCCCTTGGTCTTGTCCTTCTTCTTGGACAAACAATCCTTGGACAGATGTCCTCTCTTCCCACAAGAGAAGCAGCGACTATGACCTTTCTTCTGAAAGGTAGAAAGTGCTTGATCAGAACTGTTGAGGGATACCTTCATCTTACCCTGTGAGACTAGGACGGACTCTTCCTCCAAGAGTAGAGAGCTAAGTTCATCAAAATCCAAATGAGTGGTTGGGACCTGGCACCTCAAAGTTCAAGAAACCACATCATACTCCGGGGGAAGCTTGGTGAGGATAAGTGCAACCAGCTCAGCAGAGGACAAAGCAGCACCCATTGCCAGTAACTGGTCATGGATAACCTTGGCCTTCATGAGGAACAACTGCATGGAACTGCCTGCAGGAAATAACAAACCGTAGAGTTGCCCTTGCAAAGTAAGGACCCTCATCGACGAATCTCGAGCAAAGAGATCCTCCAATTTAGATCATAACTGATGAGCACTAGTGATAGTTTGCACGGCCGGTGAGACCTCTTGTGTGATGGTCCACACAAGCACTGAATGCGCCTTCGAATCACGATTCTCCCAATCTTGTAATTGCGCAAGGAATTCATCCTCTTGATCCTGAGTCCACCTCCTAGAGTTCAAAGAGGACGCTCGGGCTTCTTCTCACTGCCCTGAACAATCTCCCACAAACCCTTGTGGATGAACCAGATCTACATTTGTAGCTTCCAATGGGCATAGTTGGGTCCGTTCAACTTGTCATCCTTGTTCGTAAGAGGGGATCCCCAGCAACAAAGTACCCAAATCTCAGCATTCCAAAACTCCTCTCGAGTACTTTCCAACAAAGAAAGGCTCCAGAACCAATCAGCCCCTCTCAAATCTAAGAGAGAAAGAGGCTGGACAGCAGCAAAACAGTCCTAGAACCACCGGGAACCTCCTACCGGAAGGCCATGGACTCATGGAGGAGGAAGAAAATGTAGAGCCACTTGTCTGCTGGCAACACCACATGCAAAAAAACTCACAAACAACTGATGCCGGAGCAGAAAAAGCAGCCAAAACTCCTCAACTTGCTTCTGTAGAACAAAAATGCAACCTTGAGGGCTGGTCAATGGCAGAAAGATGGCTCGACCAAAAAACGCAACAACTATTGATGCTGATCTACATCCAAGAGGAGCGATGGAAGCAAACGCAAGGCACAGATGAAGAAAACGGCGAGCAGATTGCAGAAATATGGAGTAGCCTGAACCTAAGCGAATGATACCATGTTGGAGAATGCACAGGCGGAAGCATAAACTAAACAAGAGAGAGAGTAGAGAGAGCTTGTGGACAAGATCACCTTTTATAAAAGCAAACAACTTTACAATGGCAATAGCCAACAGAAGTGTTGAACAATGTGCAAGGGATTGGATGGTGAAGTGAATAATGGGGAGACTCCTTATATAGTGATTATGGGAACTAGTCGGCAGCCCCTAGGAGCTGGCCAACTGCTCCACAACCAACTACACATGAGAAAAATATGTAAAAGCCCAAAAATAGGCATAACCCCATAACATTGAGATGCACAAATTCTAACAGTCTTATCTGGTTTAGCAGCTCTACACATTTTGCATTGATGGCACACACAAGATGAGAACTCCGATACATTAAAGAGGAAGGATGTTCTCTTCCTCCATATATTTGAATGAACCTTGCAAACAACACTTACTGGAATCCAAAAGCTTGACACAAGTCCTGCTACTGCCAATGCAGATATGCATACACAAGGTAAAGCATAGGGAAACCTGCAACCAAAAGCCTATTTCATACAAGTATCATAAGGACAATCTTACTCAAAAGACTAGCACTTTTCAATCACAAGATATTTCGTTATCTTGCCTTTTCTGTATAGTTAATACTTACCTGTCAAACAATGATCCACTCGGAAACAAAGTAGGGTACTTTTCCGAAGGCTGCAGCATTATGTAAATTTGGGCATAAAAACGCTCCGATGTTTTAAGATTGCTCAAAAAAGAAGCATTTTATAAGATCCAACAATTCACTCCATGCAATCAAAATATAGACAACAATGTATAAAATTGAAGCATTCTTTCAAAAAAATGGCATCTACATAGTCATAAATTGTCCCATTTATGTGCATCTCCGTAGATGGTGTACGTTTAAAACTCGGAACCTTTCAATTATGCTAATTCTCCTTTTATTGCATGGTGGATTTAGTAGCGGAGTTGTATGGCATCATTAGGTCGTTGAAGAAAGCATCATCCTCTGGGAGTACTTCTAGTCAAGAGGATAAATGCAGAAAGGAGAATGTCACACCTGAGCCAAGTATCCTCCAATAGCTGGACCAATGATCAAACCGAGCCCCCGCATTGTTCCCACCTATTGAAACAAAGCTACAGATTCCAAATTAGTTCATGTAACCTCAACTAGAGACCAAGATGACCAACAACAAAAGAATATAGTAAAGAACAACACCATTGATAGACCCAATGCTTGATGCTCCTTGCTACAGATCTCAGAAGCGTAGGCCTGCGAAACCTCCCTGGTTATTGATTATATATACAGAAGCCAAACAAGCTCATGATCTTGAGCATAGCTTTTCAATTTGTAACTAGTGAGCCAAGATATGAAACCTTTGAAAAAGCAAATAAATATTAGGTTTTTAAAGTTTCTATTTGAAAGCTTTTGGAGCGTACAAAAGTGAGGATTGAAAAGCAAGAAGGGGGATAACCAAAAAAAAACTTGCAGTTCACTCTGAATCTTGCCCCAAAAAAATTTGCAAACTATACACATCAGAACTGATGCAAAGAACAACAACAAAAGCGGGAGAGGGAATATAAAAGCATACCCTTATTGTCCCAAGCATTCCATTGCAAATGCCAAGAAGGAATCGTGATGTCAATGCCATCCAAAAGTTACTGCTGAAGCCAAAAAGCGTGTTGAATACAACTCTGAAATAACAAAAAGTAAGACATAAAATGAATTAGACCCTGGGTCATCACTATGGAATACAAGAAGCCAGACCCAAATGGTGCAAAGCATGCTACCATCACCATAGATGCATAGATCCTCCTGTCAAGCAAATTCATGGAAATAAGATTCACCATTTACATTGATGCAGTACCAATAAGGATGACAGGCTTACGACCATATCTATCAGCCACCATACCCCAAGGTGCTGAGGTCATAAAGCGCCCGAGCATCATTGCTGACCCTGCGTGCGCACCAAGTCAGCATTTTATTTTTATACTCTTTTTCCATTTGGAGTCTACATGCAAGACTATTGATGTCAATACATCTAGAAAAATGAAATACAAAGAGAGAAAGCAAAAAAAAAAAAAAGAGGTTTAGTTAAGGAGAAGACACTTGGCAACACTTAAGAGGGAGGATGAAAAGCACCCAAAGACCCCTGGATCAGCACGGAACAGGAGCAAGACACTAGAGAGGATGCAAGGAGCCAGCTGTCTATGATAGAATGAGCTTCCATTTTTATAGTTTCATGAGCTATGTGAGACCAAAATGCACTTTATTATGTGCATCTGTAACTTTTTCTACAAGCCTCTTCAAAATGAAACTTTTCTCCCTACCTTTTCCTTCGAGATCTCCCTTTGTATGATTTTATATTACTTAATAGAAGTCTCTTTTCTGAAGGAAAAAAAAAACAAAACTTTTCTTGTAACATAATGTGACGCTTCCGTGTACTCAAAGCACACATGGCAGCCACAGCCAGTAAGGTAGGCCTGGACAAAAGCACCCACATGTCAGGCTGGTTGGGCAGCAGGAAGAGCAAGTCAGGCAACAGGAAATGCAGATTGAGTAGGTTAGGAGCATAGTGGCACCCAGTTCGGTAAGGTTGATACGTACGGTACGGTACGGTCGACTATGATTCGACCGTTTTTTTGCCCTTCTTTTTTCTGACCATTTTTTGGGGCTGTTTTTTAATCTTTTTTTCACTCACAAGTGATCATTGCTCAAGTCTATCCTCTCCCTTGAGCTCTCCTTCAAGGCTCAAGCCTCTCTCGTCTAGACTCTCTCAATCATCTCCCTCTTCCTCCACCGTATTTTTTTATTTTAAAGTATATTTTGAATGGACCGTACCTCCACTGTATTTTTATTTTCAAAATTTAGCAGTGCATTCCGAGACCGTATTTGAACGTACCGTATTGAATCAAACTTTTCGTACCTGACAACTATGGTTAGGAGCAAGTTGAGCCATGCACAAAGGGTCGTGGGCACTCATGCGTAGGAGAGTTGGTCTTTTTTATTTATTTTTTAAAAAAAATAGAATGGGCCTAAGGTTGACACCCGTTGTAATAAAAAGAGTTTTTAAGTAATGGAAGAAGTTGGTCAACTTGAGAAAAACACCACCTCCCCCAATATATAATGCATTGGATTTTTAGCACAGCATCTCATCATTTTGCAGCATTCGAACCAAGGAGTGATTCTTCAAGAGGCTGAGTGTTGGAAACAACGATCTGCAGCAAGCACTAGGCTGAGTACAAAGGCCTAACAACAGTGCTACAGGCTGAGATTGTTGGATATTTCGGAGTTAGTCTGGAGTCTAGTCAAGTTTCCTTAGTGGTGTGAACACCCTCCTATTTAGGGTCAGAAGATAAGGCTTGGTGCCTATAAAAGCATTACTTGGGTCCTTCATTCTTATATGAGTACCGTTCAAGTTGTGCAATCTCTCTCTCTCTCACACTTGAGCTCTACTTCTTTCTCTCTCCCTCTCACTCTCACCTCCCTATGATTGCCAACATGGTTCAGAGCCATGATTTAGCTTGTGAAAAACTTCAAAAACCCTAGAAATGGAACTTTCCGGTCTAGGAAGCAAAAAGATCAAGAAATCTAAAGCCAAATCTAAAGCCAAACCTTATTATTATTTTGATGCAAAGAAGATGGATTTTTTTTATTTTCTTGCTACACACATGCATTTGTATGGAGAAGGTGGTTTTTAATCTTAAATCTTTGATCTCACTATAAGGGCTTCAGTCACTGCCCTTGGATCAATCTTCCAAGTGGTAAGTACTCTCTAGCCTAGGAGTAAATGTTGAAGAAGATGATCAAAAGGCTGTTCTTCTATCCAGTATAGAGGGAATCTCCAAGTTTTCGAAGATCTTGACATTTCTAAGAGTGGCAAGAGAGACACCCTTTGATGACATGCTTTCAGTTTTAATAGAAGAAGACTGTCGTCTTAAGGAGCAAGGTACAAAGATATTGGATTTCGACAATGCTATGGCAGTCAAATGGAAAGGCAAGAAAGGGGGGAAGCTAGTCAAGTGCAATTACTACCATAGGCTTGGTCACACAGAAGAGTGCTTCAAGAAAATGATAAAAGAGCAGAAAAAAGAGCATGCAAACCTAGCGATGGTAGAAGAAGGAGAAGATCATGAACCTGGAGAAAAGGCATTCACAGTTATCACTGCACCACCAATGGAGAATCTTTCTCTTGAAGAGGAAGATTATGATTGGGCCTTCTAGTTCCCATTATGTTTGAGTCAAGGGTTCTCTGCCCGGGTAGTCTCCCAAAATCTGAGTTATTTATTTTTGGATCCTTTTGGATATTAAAGACTCCTCTCCATCATACCCTTTTTGCCCCTGCTTTAGGCAAGGCCACGCGCGGGGGTGTTGGTATGCCGATGTAGGCTGTCTTTGTCACCGGGGTAGGACCTAACCTCTCAATCTTTCGACAAGACCATGCTTGCTAAGCCTCTGAGCCTTTTGAGCCACGCTCACTGGCCTCTGAGACATGCTTACTGGCCTCTGGGTCTCAAGCGGGGAACACATCTTGTGTCTTTGCTTGTGTTGGTGTATGGAACTATTGAAGGTAATGCATGCAACTTCACCATCACTCCGAAGGGGGGTTTGTTGGATATTTCGGAGGTTGTCTAAAGTGTGTCCTTAGTGGTGTGAACACCCTCTTAGTTAGGGTCAGAAGATAAGGCTTGGTGCCTATAAAAGCATGTACTTGGGTCCTTCATTGTTTTTTTTTTCCGAGAAAAGATCCTTTCATTAGTTATAAAAAACGCCCGTAGGGCTACAAAAGATCCTCTCCTGCTCACAAGAAAAACAGAGCAGAGAACAAAGCAAGGCAACCAGGGAGACTCTCCCTAGGTGCTGAAAAGTACAAGTATCAGTACAAAGAACTGAATGGCTATATCATACAATAGGAGGGGGGAAAAGCCAAACAGGTGGCCTGTAGTGCCAATGGGGGGACCCCGCGTGAAGGGTATAGAAGGGGCCGCTGCGCCAGGTGGTGTGAAAGGCCTTGCGCCGCAAGATCGCCTCATCCGAGTCGCCCCGAATGCGGTCGTACTGTCCCCGCAAGGTGTGGATCAACTCCTGCCAAATCCCCCGAACAGTCTCTGCTGGTGGCTCCAGTCTCCCCTCAAAGACCCTGAAACACCAGGCCTTCCAAGTGAACCAAATGGTGATGCTGCTGAGGAGCTCCCATCGTAGATCCCTCTCCTATGTCCAGCTGGCGGACGAGAAATCCGGTGAAGGAACAAGGCGAGGCTGGCCCCTAATGAATCTGATGGCCTGGCTGTCCAGCTCCGTCTCATAGCCCATAGCAGGCCCTGACGAAGTCGACCAAGCAGCGGCACCCCACGTATACGTACCCTCTGGAGAGAGGGGGGCCAGAATACGTAGCATCCGCAGCCAAATCTGCTGCGCCTGAGGGCAGTCCCAAAGGCAATGTCTCTGTGTATCCATAGGGTGGCCGCATCGGACGCAGGCCGCCGGAAGACCGCTGTAGACAAGCCAGGTGCCAACTGCTGAGTCCCTGTGGGCGACCAGTCACCACTGGAAAGTCGAGATCCTGCCGGCCTGTCGACTAGCCCAGAGCCGGGCTCAAAAATCCTCCAGAAACTCCTATGAGAGTCCCTGTAGCTGCCAGTGCCCTGCTGCCGGCCGCTGGAGAGACCATCCTCCTCGCCGTCAAAATATGCCATCCCAACCGAACAGTATACTGAAAAAAGGTAATCTCTGTGGCCTCAAGGGATGCACAAGGATCATGCCACTCGTACTCACCAGGGTCCCACTGTAGCCGGGCCAAGGGACGCGGTGCAAATGCCCATATGCGCCAATCTGGGAGCACATCTGCAAGGTCTGGGTCAATATGCCACTTCCGAGAAGCGGCGGCCACTACCCGTATCCTCTGAAAGGTGCACTCTGCAACCAAAGGCGACTCCACCTCCACTCTCTAAAGTCTCCCCTCATCCTGAATCTCATAGTAGAGGCATCTGCCATCCTCAGTGCAAGCTCTGACAGCAATCAGGATCTCCAACTGTGTAAAGGCTCCCATCCACCGTGGGGCCACTAGCTCGATAGGCGTGAATCACTCCTCTGCGAGTGCCTCCTGAATGTCATCCCTCATAATCAACCCCCCTCTGAAGTGACTCAGCCTCTCCACCTGGATCTCCTCTGGTAGACTGCAGAAGGCCTGCCAGTCTCCAAAGCTACGTGCTGGGCCTGCCGCCAAAGGTCCCCAGGCTAGATGAGGCCGAGAACCCAGCATATGACCCTGCTCACTGCGAACCGCTGGGCTCCAGATGAGCGGCTGTCTGGCCCGCTCCTCAACACAAGAAGGAGGTCGCTGAAAGAGCCCCGGTCTCAGCAGCTCCCAAGCTCTCAGGATGCTCAAGGCAAATCTGTCCTCCCATCCTCTACTGAGGCCTGTCCTCCTCATCTCTATGAAGATCCATCGAATCTCTGGTGCCCAAGTGCCCCCTGTTGGGGGAGCCCGAGCTTGCGGCCGCTGCAAGAGAAGCTCTTTCCAAGGCTCAGTGCCTGGAAGCAGCCCCCGAACAATAAGCTTCCCCAATAAGGCTCTACTCTGATCGATTGGATCTATAATGCCCAAGCCTCCCTGAGCCAGCGGAAGTGTAATAACTGCCCATGCAACCTTTGCCCGAGCTGGCTGACCGTCCCGCCCAGACCAAAGAAAGTTCCTGATCAACCTCTGTACCTGGCTGATGCAAGAGCTCGAGAAGATCCAGCAAGACGTAATGTACCACATGGTCGCTAACAGCACCTGATTTGCCACCACCACCCTCCCGGCCAAGGATAGTCGAGCTGTACTCCAATACAAAAGCTTCTTCCGAATGCTTAGAAGAAGCGGGGCAATCTGCTGCTCAGGTGACAAATCTAGTCCAATCTGGCATCCCAAATACCGCACTGCTGTGCCAGGAGGAATCCATCTAAAACCGGGGTCCGGGCTCCATGCCGGAGTGGGAGCGCTACTGATCCAAAAGGCCACTGTCTTGCGCCAATTGATCAATGCTCCTGAAGCTGCACTAAAAACCTGGAGCGACTGCTCTGCCCGAAGAAGATTGGCCTCCTGGCCAGGCAAAAATAAGCCCATGTCGTGAGCAAACTCAACATCGAGCAGGTCCTCCCCCCGAATTGGGAGCTGGAGTCCTCTCAAACCAACCTCCTCTGCCGTCAAATACATGCTCATAGCCTCCGCAAAGAAGAGAAAAAGAAAAGGGGCGAGTGGACACCCCTGACGAACTGATTTGGTCAGCTCAAAACTCGGCCCCTGTCCTCCTGCAATCAACACCTGGCTGCGAGCTGTGGAATACAGAGCCGCCACCCCTCTAATCCAAACTGGCTCAAAGCCCAGGCGAAGCATAGTGCCCTCTAAGAAACCCCAATCGACTCTATCGTATGCCTTCTCAAAATCGAGAAGCATCACGACCAAGTCCTCACCAAGAAATCTAGCTCGGGCCGTCGCCTCCCAGAAGGTAAAAATGTTGTCAAGGATACTACGCTCCTTGACGAATGTTGTCTGGGTAGCATGAATCAACTCCCCCAGGAAGGGCTGGATCCTCAAACTCAAGGCCTTTGCTAAGACCTTGTAGACAGTATTGAGGATCGTAATAGGTCTCCAATGCCGAATATCATCTGATACTCCCTCCCCCTTGGGAATAAGAAAGATCAAGCCCTCTGAAAAGCTCTGTGGCATCACCCCAGTGTCCAAAACATACTGAAAGCCCCTGCGGAGGCCTGGCCCCAAAAGGTCCCAATAGCGCATAAAAAAGGCAGGCGTTAGCCCGCCGTCCTCCCCTGAGCAACTATGGCGCGGCAGGACCCTCAAGGCCTCAGCAAGCTCAACCTCTGAAAGAGGCGCACCAAGGACTGTACGCATATGATCTGTGACCCTCCTCTGCACATGGGCCCACACCGTCTGTCTGCAAGCATCCCGAGCCTCAGTGGCTGGCTCCGCTGAAAGCAGGTCTCTATAGAACCCAGTGGCAATGGCTCTGATCTCCCCGAGCTCGGTAGCTACACACCCGTCCGGCCTCCCAAGCTGACGGACTCCTGCTCGAGCATGGCGGGGTCCAATAATCTCAAAAAACTCCCCAGTCACTCTATCCCCAAGCTGCGTCCACTGAGAGGCCTGGCGACGATAGTAAAACTCATGTCTCTGCTCCTCTGCCTCTCTAACCTCCTGGCGTGCCTGGCTCAGCTGGGACGCCACCCACTCACATGCAGGCTGCTGCTCCTGAAGGCGCTGAAGCGAAGCAAGGCTACGCCTCAGCCGCTGCTCCCGCTCGCGAATCTCTCCCAGCCGTGTCAAAGCTGCAGCGTGCAGAAAAGAGCTAAGCTCTATGAGTCCTTGGACACACTGGCCTGCTGCATCCTGGTCAGAGCACTGACTATCATGCCAGATCCTCTCAATGTCCTCTGCGAGACTAGGATCTGTAAGTACCCTCTCTAGGATCCTCAACTGCAAGCTGGGCTCCCGTGTCCTCTCCTCAAGTGTCAAAATAACTGGCGCATGATCTGAAAATGAGGTGCCAGCGAGAATGCCAACGGAGCCCCCTCGCTCCCCTAACCAGTCGCCCACATAAAAGCGATCAATCCGTGATAGATTAGTCCCTCCCTGTCGGCGATCCGATCGAGAGAAACTAAGACTGTCTTGAGAGCGGGAGAAGGCCCCATGCTGCCATGCATCAGTGATCCTCGGTGACATGCAAAATCGCTCCCAAGCTGCAAGCTCCGTGCCGTGCACTGTAACATGACTGCCTCCCACCCTATCAGCCGGGTCCTCAAGCATGTTGAAGTCACCCCCGACACACCAATGTGTGGCCTCTCGCAATGCATCCGTAACCTGGGTCCAGAACTCTGCTCTGGCACTAGCATGGTTGGGCGCATAGACGTTGAGCATGTCCACTAGTTTATCATGCATCCTCAGAATGACATATTGTGCTCTACCAGGCACAATGATCCCTCGATCCACAATGGCCTGCCGCCATACATCTGCAATGACCATGCATACTCCTCCCTGTCCACCCAAAGGACCAAACCCGGCAAACCAAAAGGTGTCCCATCTACCAGGCATCACCGAACCATATCTCCGGATCCTGCTCTCACCCAAGTGGTGCTCCTGCATCATCAAAATATCAATGCTGCCACCAACCAAGCATCTCTGAAGCTCCTGCCTCAAGCAACCACGATAGCGTATATAATGTGCTCCGCCAAGGCCCTGTACATTCCATGAGATGATCCTCATGGATGGCCTGCTTAGGTGGATAGCCGTACGACGGGCCTTCGCAAGCGGCTTGGATGGAGAATAGTCCCCATCCGAGCGGCTGCGAATCTGCCCACCCGGTGTACTGCAAGAATCACGGATCAGGCGCCAGTGGTTGTGTCCCATGGCGACTGTCTCCCGCTCCCGCTCAGACAGAGCAACCTCGTGTATACATACATATCCACGGTCGCGTGCTAAGTCTGCCACTATGCGAACGACCAAATGACGAATCCCTGAGGCATCCCCACTCCTGGGATCCAAGAAAAAATGAGCCAACTCCCATAGTCGACCTATCACATCTGTCACCTCCAGATTGCTCACATGATGAGAAAACTCAACTGCTTGAGTCTTCAAAGTGCTAAGAGCGAGCTCTAGAGTCCACTCCCGGTCGCATGGGCCACAAAGAGGGAACGAGAAGGCCACCGCTGAATCAAGTGCCTCCTCCCCGCGGGCCGGAGGAATCACTACATGAACTCTGATGGGTGCTGGCTCATGGGGGCCCTCTGCTCCAAAAAGCCGTGTGAAGGCGTAATCAAAAGCCTCCGAACGCTGTCTAGTGCCGAGGCGACTCAGCCGACTGCGGATAGATGATATCCGTGAAGCCCAAATCGGCATGGTAAGTCTCCTCTGTGGTGCTCGAGCAAGGTCGGTGCTCAGCGCCCTCCGGACTGCAGGTGAATGCCAGGGGACTGCCAGGGCCTCCCGAGGAGGTGAGGCGGGCGGGGGGGGGAGGAGGGGGGGGGGGGGGGCGAGGGGGGTGGAGAGGGAGCCGCTGCCGAAACCGGAGCGGGGACGGGAGGAGGCGAAGGTGGAAGCGAGGCGGTGGAGGGGGACGGGGGTTGGGGGGGGTGAAGGAGGGGGTGCTGGCATCTCCTGGTCCTGAGTCGTCGCAGGGGTCTCCTCCTGGAGGGGAGCAAAGCTGTTCCTCACGGGAACCCAGTGATGCTGAGATCTCTGGCCTAAGCAGGTGTCCCGGAGGCTGCCTGCCGAGCCGCATATGTGGGCGGGCCATCAGGGGCCTGCTGCTGCGGTGAGGGTCGGGGTCTCCTGCGAGGGCAGGCCTTGGCTAGATGACCGACCTGCCTGCAAATGAAGCACTGGTTCGGGAGCCCCGAGAACTCCGCTCTCTGATCAATCCATCCCCCCCCCCCCCCCCCCCCCATCCTAGGTAGCTGAATGACCTTCAGAAGGGAGGAGATGTCAGACACCAAAACTCTGACCAAAGGTAGCCCAGCTGCTCTGGCCACCACTGAAGCTCCTGTGGGGCCAGTCTCTAGTACCGAACCCACCAATGCTCCTAGCCTAGAGGAGAGCGGAAGATACTCCCGGCGGAGTCCAGGGAAGCAAATTGTAACATGGAAAAGGCGCTCTCCCTGCTCGGCCGCTGCTGGGTCAAAGCCATGCTGCCAAGGTCTGAAGAAAGCCCGAGCACCCCTGATGTCAAGGGGACTCATGGCTAGGACCTTGGCCACGCTCTGGGCGGTCTCGAACTCGATCTGGTAATGTCCACGGCCCAGTAGCTAAACGTCCAGGATCTTGCCCACATCTGCAAGAAGGCGGGCCTGGAGAAGATCCCGGATCTCCCCTCTGCTGGGGCGAGTGCCGACTATACGGCAGATGGTGGAATGAGCCTGGCGACGTTCCACCTCTGCGGTGAGGCTCGCTTCCTCTTCTGGCGAAAGAGAAAGCCTGATGGGGGTGTCCTCAGGGGCGGGCGAGGGGGCTGCGGGGGAGTCCCTCTGAGGCGGGGCGGGAGGAGCCTCCATCAGAGTCTGAAGCTGTGTCGAAGGCGGAGCGAATGCGGAGAGCCTGCTGAAACCAAGCTGCACACAAAGAACGGAGGGGGAAGGCGGAAGGCAAAAAGTGAAGAAAACCCCAGGGAGAGCGAAAAATCAGAAAAGGAAAAGAGGCGGGGGGAAGGCGGCGAGGACAAAAACCCCTAGGGGGAGGCGGCTGCAGCGCGAAGAAGGGGGGGCGGGGGGAAGAAGAGGCGATGGCGGCTGAAGGGGGGGGGGGGGGGCGCTGAAGACAGACGGGGGAGCGAAGAAGAGGAGCTGGAGCAGGGGGCGGCTGCGCAACAGCGCTGGGGCGCACAGAACAGCCAGGCGAGGGAGGGGGGGGCAAGCGCGATGGCAGGCGGGGGAGGGGGGAGCAGCGCGAAGGCGGAAAAAACAAGGGGGGGGGGGGGTCCTGTAGTCAGCGCGAGCAGGGGGGGGCGAGCGAGAGCTTCAGCAAGCCAGTTTTGTAAAATCAATTTGCAAGTCACATCATTTTTGAGTCGTGCAAATCATCTCTCACTACGAGCTTTTTTTCTCTCAGCAGGTTGGGTCCTTCATTCTTATATGAGTACCAATCAAGTTGTGCAATCTCTCCATGATGAGTTTCCATGGACAGTTTTGTATCACCCCAGTGAGATAGCTATGTTTTATTTCTGTTTTATTTTCCATTCCATGATGAGGTATGCCATGGACATTATTGTATCACTTTGGTCTCATAGACCCATTGGGTCTTTAGTAGACGCTTAATATATCTTTCTTTATTTCTTTTCTCTACCTCTCACTCTCACCTACCTCACCTCCCTATCATTGCCAATAGAGGAGGGGGGGGGGGGGCGGGGAGGGGTATGCCGATGTAGGCTATCTTTGTCACCCGGGTAGGACCTGACCTCAATCTTTCAACAAGACCATGCTTGTTAAGCCTTTGAGCCATGCTTGTTAAGCCTCTAAGCCTTTTGAGCCACACTCATTGGCCTCTGAGACATGCTTACTAGCCTCTAGGTCGTCTGGAGCGGGGAACACAGCTTGTGTCTTTGCTTGTGTTGGTGTATGGGACTATTGAAGGTAATGCATGCAACTCCACCATCACTCCCTCCGAAGAGGGGTTTGTTGGATATTTCGGAGGTAGTCTGAAGTGTGTCCTTAGTGGTGTGAACACCCTCTTAGTTAGGGTCAAAAGATAAGGCTTGGTGCCTATAAAAGCATGTGCTTGGGTCCTTCATTCTTATATGATTACCATTCAAGTTGTGCAATCTCTCCATGATGAGTTTCCATGGACAGTTTTGTATCACCCCAGTGAGATAGCAATGTTTTATTTTCCATTCCATGATGAGATATGCCATGGACATTATTGTATCACTTTGGTCTCATAGGCCGAGTTCGGTCTTTTGGAAGACGTTAATAAAATCTTCCTTTCTTTCTTTCTTTCTCCCTCTCACTCTCACCTCCCTATGATTGCCAACAGAGATCAGGGTTCAACATGCTCAATACCATTTTGTACCTGAAATTCAGCTGTAAACACTTTAATTGTACATAATACAAACAATAGATTTAGGGCTACTTGAGTGTGTTTGTGTTTGTGTTTGTGTTTGTGTTTGTGCTTGTGCTTGGGTTTAAGTTCCGCTGCACTCTTCTCTCTATATCTGGAAACCCTAGCACATAGGTACAAGAGCTTTGCAGTTGGTATCACAGCCTAGAGAACCTACAATTTTTTTTCTGTTAAGGCACCCATGGGCGTTTACTTGGATAGGGTAGATCCCCTAGATTCTAAGAGTGCACAATATTGAGTTTGGAGAAAGTTTTTATTTGGGTTCTCTCACTGATCCGTGGTCCCTAGCTATCATCATGGATACAGACCAACTCACTGCTTTGATGACCCACATGACAGAGCAGCTTGCAGCCCTATCCAACTGCCTCGACAGAATGGACATGGCACCCCAGCCATCTGCAATTCCAGATCTACCATTCCAGATTTGGTGTCGATTCAGGCTCATCACTCACAATAGGGCGAAGACTCCAAGCCTGCGTGAGGAAGCCAGCTTTCGTTGTACCGCTTGTTGAGCGATTGGATGAGCATCACTCCCAGTCTGACAACCGTGACTTGGAGAGATCTTACTGTCGGGAAAAGACGTCGTTCACATTGCCAACGGTCAACTTTACAGAGTTCCTCTCCACTGGACTCTCAAATAGTTCCTGCTCTCCTTCACCAGCGCAATGTCACGGGACTACTGGATTGCCGAGTTCTTCCTCCAGCCTTGTGAAGAATGAACTCAGTTGTTGAAACTTGAAGCTTATAAAGTCTCCCAAGTACAACGAGAAGATGGACAGTGAAGTCGTCACCAACTCGACCCATGAGATGGCTGACACATTGGTCGCAACAAGTGGTTCCAACACTGGCACCACCCTGTTGTGGTGGGAAGACAACTTGAGGCATCACTCTGTCACTTGTTGGGATGATTGCCACAAGGCAATCTTGATGCAGTTCATACATGTGGATTATCAATGAGATTTCAGAAAACACTGGGAGCGTTTATGCACAAACATCACGAAGCAATATCTGACTATCCCACCCATTTTTGGAAGCTTATGATCATGCTCTCGAGGACCATCCATCAGTCGGAGCAAGTTGATGTTTTGTGGATGGATTCAAACCATCCTTGCACACAAATGTTCGTACACATCGGTCCTGTAATCTCTCGCACACAATTCGTCTTGCTACGAACTTCGAGACGCGGGAGAGTTCCAAGTCTCAGCCTAAGTAGCAAGGGCAGCAGAAAGGCGAAGACAAGGGTGGTCACTGGCCAGTCCAAGGCCAAGGATGGTAAGGACAAGGCAAGTGGGAGCGCCTCAGTATCTCACCGATACTGTGGGCAATTGGGACCCAATACTGTGTCGACTCTATCTTCTCTCTCTCTTCTCTTCTCTCTCAAGTAAAGTGGAATTGCATAAACTCACGGGTATAAAGAACGCTTTGTTGCACATTACTGGCCAAGCATAAATGTAACCTTTTCCTATGTACATAATACACATACTGAAAACCAGTCTATCTCTCTCTCCTCTCATGCGTTTTGCATTTATGTTCCTACATAGTACGGAAGGGCTGCAAATTAAGGCACAAAAGCTTCCACTGGTATAAAGAAGGCTTTGTTGCACGTTACGATGATCAACCTATGGCCAAGCATAAAGGTAACCTTTTCCTATGTAAATAATACAATACTAAAAACTAGTCTCTTTCTCTCTTCTCTCATGCGTTTTGCGTTAATGTTCCTATAGAGTGCTTAAGGGTTGCGATTAAGGCATGAAGGCTTCCGCTATCACATTGGTATCAAAGCGTCAGGTGCAGCCACATCACCAAGAAGTGCAGGTCCCACAGCCTCACATCTCACATCAGAATACAGAGCATCAGGTGCAGCCACATCACCAAGCACTACAAGACCCACAGCCTCACATCTCCCATTACATATGTCGATGCCCCGTGTACTATGAGATTCGGGGTAGGTTCCACTACCCCTTTCGAGCTGGGTTCGGACCACTTTCCAGGATCATGGACTTCCCGGATCAGAGATGCCTGGGACTTTTTCTTCTAGAGCTCCGTAGACACAGGGAGTCCTTAGTGAGATCCAGATCAGCTGTACTTGCTCGAGGACCAGCACAGAGAGCTCTCACTGACTTCTTCCATACCACCATTTCGAGGGCCGATCCACCCATCATACCCAGACCACCGGCTAGTGTAGGAGCTCGGTCGAGAGGTGTGACACTCGACAGAGCCACTGAGTTATGCAGAGCTCGACGCCCCAAACCCCATGGCCCTCGCCCACGGCCACGCCACCACAGGAAGATCCAGGCCATCATCGCAGGACCTTCTCGCGCCAGCTCAGTTTTACCACCTTGAGCACCTTGTCACAGCCGCCCATGAGGGATGTATTAGGGTGATATGAGAGCTCTCTGCTCATGTACCTAGATCAGATTTTAAAGTTCTAGATTTTTGTTATCTTTCTTTATTACTATTTGTACCCAGGATTATGTACCTCATGGATATGATGTAACCTTTTGGTCTCATAGGTCATTTTGACCTTTTGAAGACGTTAATACAACTTTCTTTCTTTCTTTCTTTCTTTCTTTCTTTCTCTCTCTCTCTCAAAAGTATGGAAAACTTAATCAATTTTCACACCTATGTATCCTGCATATGAACCAATTTTTGTGTCCACCTTTGCAATTCCAAAGTCTCGGACCTGCAAGAAAGACATAGACGGGGTTCTTACAAAAAATAGTTTGGTATGCAAAGGAATGGAACTCAAAAGTTTTGTTAGTTTCTCCTTTATATGTAAAGCTAAAAACTCCTTTATATGCAATTCCAAGTCTCACACCTGCAAAAAAGACATAGACGAGGTTCTTACAAAAAATAGTTTGGTATGCAAAGGAATGGAACTCAAAAGTTTTGTTAGTTTCTCCTTGATATGTAAAACTAAAATATCAACTAGTAGATTCGTAACATATAAAAGAGACCTCACACTTTACAATAGTTACCTACGACTCATCAAGCCCTAGAACCTCACATGTGGACCACATCAAGCTAGTACATCCACAACGTACACGAGGCCTAACACTTTCGAGCATATCTCAAAACTCATCAAGCCTTGGTTGACCCCAAAAAAAAATTGGTGTAATACCAAGAAAACTTGCCAAATTGGAGACCAACTTACCATGAAATAAATAAATGGGAATAATGAAGCAATTGGTAGGGCTGTAAACAATTAATCCAAAAAGAAGCCATTAGAAACATGTAGTATTGAAACCTTGGACATGAAATTATAAATCTGAACACAAAAGAAAAGAAACCTTTGTTGCAAACTAGAGCACACGTATTGAAGAAAAATACTAAAGATATTTTTGGAGCTCTTTCATGGGAGCTGGTGATATGCATGAGAATTTATTTTGGGCTTAATACTTATTTCACAAGAGCTTTACATTGTGAAAAAGCCTTCATGCTATAAAAGGCTACAATGATGTGCACGCCCATAATTTGCCATTTGTACACTTTCCTACCATGCACACGAACGTTTATGCACTTGAGACTATGCATGGATCACCGCCCTCACCTCTCGCTTCTGCAAGTTCTGATGCAGGGACGGTTTGTGTTCATAATTTTGGATGATGATATCTACACCCCCGATAACTGTTAGCATTATTCATCTCCTGGTAGTGTGCCCAAGTTGTGTATCAGGGATGCCCAGATTTATCCCGGGCAGCACCTTATTTTTTCCTCATGTTTAGGCCCTTGGTTGTAGGGTTGGCCACCCATTATCACATGTTTATTTTTGTCCAGTCGTGAGACTTTTCTGGAGCAAGTCGGCCAGCTTATCTTGGGGCTATATAAGGCTTGCCTCCTCCTCATTTGTACTCACCTTGACAGGGGCTTCCAGGCCCGGGTCCTCCCTCAGGGGAGTAGTTCATCATGCCCACACATACGGGGACCACCCCTTGCACAGGGCTGATTGTATCATTGCTTCTTCATCATTATGCAGATTTGTTTTCCTTCTCTCTGTGCCTATGTCTCACGCTTTCCGCTGCGCACTTTTGACATGGTATCAGAGCACCGGGTTGAGGCTCTTCTATAGAAGGTGTTCTGGCATTTTTTTTAGAGAGAAGGATTTCTGTGTTTTTCTATACTGCTGTTTGCAGAGGAAGAGGGAGCGTTTTGGCCTTGTCTAGGCGGCTGAAGGAGGTACATGGCAGTCCCTACTGGCTGCGTTTTGCAGAGTTGGGGCAACAAGCAGGGCAGACAGCCTGGCTGCATTTTCTGCAGATATGGGGCAGCAAGCAGGGGAGACACCATGGCTGCGTTTTCTGTAGATATGAGGCAGCAAGCAGGGCAGACAGCCTGGCTGCTTTTTCTGCAGATATGGGGCAGCAAGCAGGGGAGACAGCCTGGCTGCGTTTTCTGCAGATATGGGGCAGCAAGCAGGGGAGACACCCTGGCTGTGTTTTCTGCAGATCTGGGGCAGCCAGAGGAGGTGCTGAAGTTGCTGTGTTTTCCTCTTCTCTCTCTTCTTCTTGGTACACGTGCTGCCGGCTGTTTACAGCAGCGTTTTTTGCATTATCTCATCTGCTTTCTTGGAGGCAGTGGAGGCAGGTGTTCTTTTTCAGGAATGGTGCCTTCCCACATGGCCTTGAGCCCATGCTCGGCCAATCTTTGCTTTGTCAGAGTTTTCAGACTCATGGGTGCACACTTGGATTCTCATCCTCGAGGTGTGTGTGGAAGACAGTTAGTCCTTTCTCGACAGCAGAGGGGGTCTATGAGTTTGTGCTAGTTCAGCAGAGTCTTGCTGGTGTACAGGTGTTTCCTTTAGGTTCTCAAGGTGTTCACCCCGAGAGGGGGATGTGGTTACTTGGCAAGGTGAGCCACTCCTATTCCCCAGGCATATGGCCTGGATTACAAGGTACAGGCACAGGAGTCTTCATCCCTAGGATGAGCATTGATTTGGGAGCTCGATGTACAGGTTGATATCGGCATTCATGCAAAGGCAGGCTAGGTCACTTAGTGACGAGAGCTGTTATCGCGGTTCACAAGTACTTGCTCAGTTGTTGCAGGATGGGAACAAGATGCATGGCAGGTGAGGTTCATTGGGTACAGGTAGGTACCAGTGGAGCAGCAGTTTGGAGCAGATGATTGACATCAGATTGTGCTTTGGGATGATGAGTTGTGGATGTTTGGTTCCACATGGACACGTGACTAGTTGGTTGGGAGCTTGCCAACTCGGGGTGTCAGGTTTTGGCAGGAGAGCTTTCTTGAGCTCAGTGCCAAGGGGGGGTGCCAACACGCAGACAGTTTGGCGGTGTTCTCTAAGGAGCAGTTTTTTCTTGGAGATATGGACATCTGGTGGTTCATTCTTTGGATTTTGTTGGTCTTCTGGATCGGGAGCAGTTTCTTGGAGCAAGTGGCAGAGGTGGGAGCAGATCGACTTTTCGACTTGCTTTGGAGGTTTCCTTTTCCAGCTACTTGGACCGGTTTCACTCCCAAGATCTGAGAGGGGGTGTTAGCATTATTCATCTCCTGGTAGTGTGCCCAAGTTGTGTATCAGGGATGCCCAGATTTATCCCGGGCAGCACCTTATTTTTTCCTCATGTTTAGGCCCTTGGTTGTAGGATTGGCCACCCATTATCACATGTTTATTTTTGTCCAGTCGTGAGACTTTTTTGGAGCAAGTCGGCCAGCTTATCTTGGGGCTATATAAGGCTTGCCTCCTCCTCATTTGTACTCACCTTGACAGGGGCTTCCAAGCCCGGGTCCTCCCTCAGGGGAGTAGTTCATCATGCCCACACATACGGGGACCACCCCTTGCACAGGGCTGATTGTATCATTGCTTCTTCATCATTATGCAGATTTGTTTTCCTTCTCTCTGTGCCTATGTCTCACGCTTTCCGTTGCGCACTTTTGACAATAACTTCCATGTTTCCGTAGCTATCCTTTGTTGGTATAAACCTAGGATATGTGTAGATGAGGATTGGAACATGATACCCAAGTCATGGTATAGCCAATGAGGCTCGTTCCTTTTATATCCTTATTAGTGATCATGATGCCCATGTCATGGCATGGCCATTGAGGCCCAATGCAAGTCCAGGCTCATTCCTTTTATCTCCTTATTAGTGATTGTGATGCCCATGTCATTGCATGGCCATTGACGCCCGATCCAAGCCCACTTTGTATCTAGTGTTTGGTCCTATCACGCTTGAGATTGGGGGAGGGATTGTTGGTATATTGTGGTCAATCCTCACCAAGAACATATTTTCTTGTAAAGGCTTTTAAACCTTCGTGTGTGAATGGGTATTAGGAGAAGGTGAAAGAAAGGCATAGATGTAATGTCCAAACTTAGCGTGTAAAGATCCAATACATATTTGCATAGAAACAGCCCCTTAAAGAGGACCTGGTGTGACAAGGCCTTCGAGTAAACACTTTAGAAGCCAATGTCTGCAATTTCATGAAAAAAGTAGAAATACTGATGTACGTTTAAGCATTTGCAGATCTGCAAGCTTTTGTGCAGAGCTTCAGAAAAGCTGAGGTATCTTCAAAAGCGTCACTGTGTTTGAAAATTATTATCAAAATGGATTAGAGGAGTTAAACTCTTGAGAGAGCTTCACAAATCATGGTGGATCAAACAAGCACATAAGCATGATTAGCTATGGTAAAGGGATTAGGAAGCTTAATCAAACTTGTGGATCATTAGAGGAGGCAACTACTTTATTCATAGTGGTATCCCTCTTATATAGGTTGAATACAAGGCATAAGGAGCCAAAAAGCATCTCCTCAAATCACTCCCTGCATCTCTCCCTAGAATCTCTACACATTCCACCATTCACTCTCCATGATTCTAGGTCCCTGATTCTCTCCCCATGATTCTTAGTGGGTTGATTGGCATGACAACCACCCCTAAAAGGGGTTTTTTATTGGATTTTGTCTTCTGCTGCTGCTGGCCGACAGCCTTCACTGGGCCGACCAGCAGCCCAACCACATATAAAAGAAATCGCTTCATAATTCAACACACACACACACATCGTAAAACATTCACCATCTGCTGCTGCCAGCCTACCTCTGCAGCAGCCTGGACCTCATCGTTTATCTGCAGCTCCCGTTGGCTCCTTTCTCTGAATACAGTAGCACCAACCCATGTTTCTCCAGTTGCTGCCATCAGCTCCTTCCTCTGCACACAGCAGCACCATCTGCCCGGGATAGCAGCCCTCTCTACATCCGTCAGATCTGTGTTTTTTTCCTGCAGCACCCCTCAGGACAGCAGCCCATTCTCTACTCATTCAACATCAACTTGGGACAACAGCCCTCTCTGCTCATTATCACCTATCGACTTGGGACAGCAGCCCTCTCTGCTCTTCAGATTTGCGTTTCTCCTACAGTCCACTCATCTGCAGGTTTGCGTTTGTTTGCATCACCTCACCTTCGGAGAGGTGTCGCCTCACATCAACGCGTGCCTTCGGCATCCAGCCCTGCACCCCTCCAAGTACTGCATCACCCTCGTCACCAAAGTCTGCACCCCTCAGGTACCGCAGCACCCTTGTCACCAGAGCCTGCACCACTACATTTCTGCTGCCCACTGCTACAGACATCTACCACCTTGGAGTGCCACCGCATCCACCGTCGCAAGCCTTTGACACCGACTCTCTCCGAGTGCCACCACTGTCCTCAACGTGAGTCTTCGTCACCGACCGTGCTTCAGCTCCGACCTCATCTTTGCTTCTTCGATGGTCTACTACTATGAGTCACCTCACATTAGAGGGCCTCTTGTACAGGATTACGTTCATCATTGTACATACACTCATTCATCCATTTCATGCTCTGTTGATTTGCTCTGATCCCTCGCACATCTGGTCCTTTTGTCCTTGTGCCCTCACACTTAGCCACTTACAAAAGTAGAGATTCCCCAATAACTAAGTTGCTTTTATAATGATGATAATAACCTTAGACCATAGGACCCTTACACTTTTGAAGATAGTCTACACAAAAGCATATGTGAGAGCCCAAGCTATGGGGTAGTCGAAGATAAGGGTCATGGGGCTTCTTTAGAAAGCCCAATCATCAGCGACATAGTTGGCCTCATGTGAGGCCTCCTTCTCTCGATCTTCTTCAGGTTCTTCTTCTCCTGCAAGGAGAGCTCGAACCTTGTTCTTCGGTGTGGTTGCTCTTTCCAGAGAACCCACAAGTCTTCTTGTTTGTGTCGATGTAGCCCTTGGATTTCTCGCTAGAGGAGCCTTTGTTATTGTAGAAGAACTTTTTCTTTGTATAGAATGCCTCGTCATGATTGTGGATTGAGCTTTGCCTCTCTTGCAATCTCTTGTACTCTTCTAGTAGTGTTGTCTCCACACCATCTAGTTTAAGTTCTGGCAAGTTCTTTAGAGTGTACACTAGATGTGAGTAGTCCTCATTAGGCATACTTTTAAGAACTATTGTTATGGCTTCTTCATCTATTGGTGCACCTACAGCTACAAGTTAAGCCATAAGACTCGTCATGTAATTAATGTGCTCTGGAAGGCTGTCATATGTTTTCATTTTAAGCTCATAAAATTAGACTTTTAATCCTATCTTTGAATGTTTCCCTCTCATGTACACTCTAGTGATGTGATGTATATATGTGTCACTCAAACCTAGGGCTATAATTGAGCCATAGAGTTTCATTATCCTCCGTGGTTGTTGGCTTCTTATCTTTCCCATTGGCCATGTTCCAAAGTCCCTTCTTCGTTAGTACAAACTTCACCTTGGTTTGCCAAGTGTGAAAGCCTTTCCCGTCGAACTTATTGGTGTGACCCTTAGAATCCATCGAGCAAGGTCTTACCGCTTGGCTTAGAGCTCAAAGGCAATGCCTAATGCTTTACAAAAGCTTGGTTTGAAATCAACACGTAAGATCAATCATCCATTCCAAAACAATCTTCTCCATACAAATGCATATTGGTACTAAGAAAATCACTCAATCCCATCGCCCTAGCATAATGATAGTAGTATGGTTTTGTTTTTCTAGTGGAGTTGGCCTTTTTGATTTGTTGCTTGGCTTTGACATACTTGGCATTGGAAGATTCAGAAGAGGAAGGCATTTTGAATGTCTCTAAAATAAAATCAACTCCTCTTTGCTATGCAGAAAAATGGCCCCACTTGGAGGATGCAAATGATGCTCTTGTGCTTGTTCAATGACAAAGTGATATAGAGCATTACGCCTACTTGAGTTTGAAGCCCATAAGTATAAGATATTTAACTCCCATGTGAATAGCCTCTAGTGTAAGTCCCTTTATACCAAAAGAAAACTTATTTATGCCTTTTCATCCTTAATACTTTTTAAAAAAAGAAATACAAGGATACTGTTTTTTTCTAGTGCACCGAGCGGGGATGACGACTTACAGTTTCTATTGAAGCTTGCCAAGCTGATGCTGTTGTGCCATGTTGTGGAGAATCAACTATAATTAGTGCTCCTCTCCTCTCTGGCTTAGAGAGAACAAATACTTGCTCTACTGATTGGTACCTCCTCTCTCTCACGCTATGTGTGAGCTAGGGTGTTGATCGATGAATAGTAGTGCGCCTCTAGCAATTGTTGGACTTGCTGCCTCTTACATGCTCTGTTGCAGTGCAATGGAGGCATCAAGTTTGTTCTGTGCTGCTGGTGACTCTCTTGATGGGCATCCTTTAGTGGCTCTATGCACCACACCTGGATGTAGGTAGGGTGCAAAGAAGGGCAAGGCTTGAAGGCCAAAGATGACATATGGTGCTGCTTGCACCTCTACTGGTCTGCGCTATTGGTGTATGCACAAGCGGAAGCATATACAAGGAGAGAGAGAGAGAGAAGGAGAGAGCAATTGTTGACAAGATCACCTTTATTAAGTAAGAGGCTTGTACAATGGTAATAGTCAACAAAAGAGCATTACAATGTGCAAGGATTGGATACAACAAGTGATGATGAGGGAGACCCTTTATATAGGGACGCAAGGGAGCTAACCGATTGCATATAGAGCTGGCCGACTACTACTCAACTTGCATAAATGTGACAAAATAAATAAAACCCCAATAAAAGGCATAGATCCCAATACACTGAGATGCACAATATTCTAACACCCCCTCTGCAGCTCACAATGTGCAAAAGTCTGAAGAAGATAAGCTGATAAAGATGCAATTGTGGACACTCTAGTATTGTGCAGTATCGGTGGATACACCTCAGAAAGAGCATCTACCAATCTGTCTCCTCGAAACAAATGCCACCCTGAACAACAAAGAAATCTACTTGGCTCCAAATTCCCACACCAATGTGCAGTGAACTCCAAGAAGAGAATGATGAGCTACCGGACACACCACGCCCATTATCCCCCAACAGTGGACTAGTGGAATGTGAACACATCACGTTCCAAAAACCTCGAACAATGAACTCGGAACAGATCTTGTCCATAGTCTTTGTTACACCAAAGCTGTCCTTGTCCTACAAAATTTTTAATGCTTGGAACTCCGACTCACGGTTCCCATGCACCAGAAAATTTAGCTGCTTAGAACTCCCTCTCCTCCTACCCACAAGCCTCCTCTGGCTAGAAGCACATGGGGAAAACTATCTATATACTAAAGAAGAACACCATTCTAGTCCTCCCGAGCCGGAAGCACCCTGGGAGCCCTATATGAGTCACTAGAAGTATCTGTCCTGTGTTGTGTCTTTGCCCTTCTTCCTAGATGAAGACTTGCCCTTGGTCTTGTCCTTCTTCTTGGATAAGCAATCCTTAGACAAATGTCCTCTCTTCCCACACATGACAAAGTGACTCCGACTTTTCTTTGTACTGAAGCAAGTGCCCTTTGTACTGAAGAAAGTGCCTGATCTAGACTATTAAGAGACACCTTGATCTTACCTTGAGAAACAAGAATGGACTCTTCTTCCAGGAGAATGAAGCTGAGGTCATCAAAATCCAATTGATTGGTTGTGACCTGGCACCTCAAAGCTTGAGAAAAAACATCATACTCCAAGGGAAGCTTACTGAGGATAAGTGAAGCCAACTGCACAGAGGACAAGGCAGCACCCATTGCCAGTACTGATCATGGATAACCTTGGCCTTCATAAGAAACGACTGCATAGAACTGCCAATAGTAAATAACAGACTGTAGAGTTGCCCTTGCAAAGTAACTACCCGCATCAATGGATCTCGAGCATAGAGATCCTCCAATTTGGACCAAACTTGATGTGCACCGACAAGAGTTCGCACAGCAAGTGAGACCTCCTTCGAAATGGTCCGCACAAGCACTGAGTGCGCCTTCGAATCACGATCCTCCTAGTCTTGTAATTCCGCAAGGAATTCATCCTCCTGAACCTAGGTCCAACACCTCGAGTTCTGAGGACGCTCGGGCTTCTTCTCACTACCTTGAACAATCTCCCACAATCCCTTATGGATGAACTAGATCCGCATATTTAGCTTCCAACGGACATGGTTGGTTCCGTCCAGCTTGTCCTCCTTGTTCTAAGGGGGGAGCCATATCCACAGCAACAAAGTACACCAAACACAAATCTCAGAACTCCAAGACTCCTCTCGAGCACTTTCCAATGGAGCGAAGCACGAGGACCAATCAGCCCCCTCTCAAATCTGAGAGAGAAAGAGACTGGAGAGCAACTAAACAATCCACCAAAATGCACCGGAAACCACAACCGGAGAGAGGGGAAGTCAAAGAAGAAGCAGAGTTGTCGGGGCCGCTTGTCAAGTTGAACCACACGGAAATAAATCACCCCCAGAAGCTGTCTTGACTATAAAAACAACAACCACTACACCAGCCAACCACTTGGACTTGCACCTTGTTGCCTTGTAGAGGTTGCAATGGGCAAGAGCACCTCCAAAAGAGAAAATGCTAATATGAAGAGGTAGAAAACGCGGGTTCAATAGAAAACACAACCAGCAAAGAAGAAAATGCAGCCACCTTTTGAAGCTAGAAAGGCAAGAGGAGTGGGAATCAAAACGCAGCCGAGACCTAGTCTTCAGATACCATGTTAGAGTATACATAGGCGGAAGCATAGACAAGGAAAGAGAGAGAGAGAGAGAGAGAGAGAGAGAGAGAGAGAGAGAGAGAAAAGGAGAGAGATTGTTGACAAGATCACCTTTATTAAGCAAAAGGCTTGTACAATGGCAATAGCCAGCAAAAGAGCATTACAATGTGCAGGGATTGGATACAACAAGTGATGATGATGGAGGCTCTTTATATAGGGAGGCAAGGGAGCTTGCCGACTACATATAGAGTTGGCTGACTACTCCACGACTTGCAAAATGTGAGAAAATACATAAAACCCTAATAAAAGGCACAGATCCCAATACACTGAGATGCACAATATTCTAACATGTGCAACTTTGGACCTTCTTCTCTGCACACTACCTCACTGAGAGAAGCTACTACCTAAGAGCTAGAATGAGCAATGTTCAGCTCGTCTCTCTCTCTCTCTCTCTCTCTCTCTCTCTCTCTCTCTCTAAACTATACCAAGTGAATCCTAATGAGTACTCGCAAGAAAAGAAGAGAAACCCTAATCAACTTTCTAATCACTTGCTAAAACTAAATAACTTGGCTCTAATATCATATTATCAAAATGGATTAGAGGAGTTAAACTCTTGAGAGAGCTTCACAAATCATGGTGAAACTCCACTCCCCATGATTCTTGGTGGGTTGATTGGCATCTTCTTAGCCACTTGCAAAGTAGAGATTCCCCAATAACTAAGTTGCTTTTACAATGACGATAGTAACCTTAAGACCGTAGCACCCTTACACAAATAAAGACTAGGGATATTTGTGTATAATCCAACAAAAATGAAGCCCCAAAGCGCACCCTTTGCTTGGGTGAAGCCACTAGATGGTATTGGGTTAGCTACACGCTTCACAAAAGAAGGCCTTATTAAGCCTTTTTTAATAACTGTTGTAAGGATCTTCAAAGAGTGTATAGACCATAGAGTTTCTATGCCTACGTAAAAAGGAAGACCCGGTTGCTTGACTAGTGACGCTTCACAGCAAAGTCACAAGAAACATTTCAAGTTTTTTTCATTTTGAGGTTTTGGTATTTTATTTCATCTCGAAATTTTAAAAAATGATTAAAAATCAAAATTATTATTATTATTAAAATTTTAAAATATAATTAGAGCCTTTACAAACCATTATATACAATGCACAATGGGATTTCGGCGAGACATTGTGAAAATTTGAAATTATGATAAAATTAAAATAGGTATTAGGGACACCCGAAATTGTTGAAGAATTTAGACGCAACATCATCCTTGTAAAAAGAGACAAGAAATGGTAGGTAAACACTACCTCATATGGAGTCCACCAGCCAATACTGGATGAATGAGTATCATTCAAGATAGCATGCACCGATGGAAGATATTGTTTCCATTTTGAACATCAAACACCAGTTGATTATAGTCAAACCATCTGTTTGTGGATAAAATGTATTGGACAATTGTAACTTAGTTCCAAAGTTATCAAACAATGCTCTCCCAAAATGTGAAGTGAACTTAGGATCTCTGTCTGATGTGATCATCCATGGTAAACCACAAACAAGGTACCAACCTCGGATAAAGACATGAGTCTTCTGTCGTGGTCATCTACTTGCAAAGAATGAGCATGCCAAGCTTACTGAACCCCAAAGGCGGGATAATTTTGGGTTCTGTAAAGCAACCAAACTTCTACAAAGAGTACTAAGAAAGGCAGATGATGTAAAGGCTTGGTCATGCTATGAAGGGATGCTACAGCAACTACCTCTGTTATTCTTTTGATACTCTGCACATCCAAAGGCCAGGGTGTTACCCCTCGAGCCTCGAGCTAGAGCCCGCTGGCTACGTTGGATTCTAAAGCCAAAGTTATGATCGATTAAGGATTAAGCTTGGCTGAGTGCAATCACAACCCCAAGAGAGGTGGTGGCTCCGAATGAGAGTTGGAATAACAATACTAACATAAATGCAATCATGTGTAAAGTGTAAGGATTACTCTCACCATTGCAGAGAGCCAAGACGGCAACGAACGAGAGCTCTTTTCTGGGGGGGATGCCTTTGGCAGCAGCCTTCCTGCGCTGCAGCAGGCAACCGGGGCAACCATGGTGGTAGAAAGGTAGGAGAAGGGGAGTCTCGACATGGTCGTCGGCATCTGCAGCACAGCGTTTTTCCATTCCTCCCAAACGACTGCGGCTACCTTAGCCAGGACCGAGAGAGCGGGCGCTACCTTTAGCCAGGGCGAAGAGGGCAGTCTGGTCACGACTCTCATCGCTAGCCGACAGAAGCCGCGAAACGTTATTAGCATCTAATTCAAAAATTAGGGCTTCCTTGAAAAACAAAAAAACCAAAAAAAAACCCCCAAAAAAACCCCACCAAAAAAAAAAAGGTAAAGTTTTGCTAAGGTTTGTTTTTGGTCCTATTTCAGCATGTATCCTATTCACTCCATAGCTATTAATTAATTTTTTTGTTGATGCCATTTTTTTAAACCTTACAGAAGCTAATGCTTCTAGCTTTGATAACAAGGAATAACCTTAGATATTGTAGAGCTTCTAGCTGTAGCAAAATATATTTTTATTTTAAATTAATGGAAGATAAACAAGTGTATTGTAAAGTATGGTGAACAATGAATATGAAATGCAAAATTAAATGATATTACACGTGAAAATACGAATAAAAAAGAGCTCTCTAAATTGAAATGAAAATAACAAAACATGTAGTGTTTAAATTTTTAAACCAACTACATAGTGAATTTGCAAGAACTGTATGTGTTATTCATTATAAAAGCTTGGAAAAACAAGCGATGTAATTACATATGGCGAAAAATAAAGCATGAAACTAAACAAAACACGCTTCTTCTTCTATCAAACCAACATACTTACATATTTCTGGAGAGAGAGGCACAAATTCATCACCTTCTATAATCGCTTTTTTGAATTTATATGCTCTCTCCCATACAGATAAATAAGATGTACTGTAGTCATGTGGTGATTGTGGCTGTTGATCATCATCAATAACTATGGGATTTGATCTACTTCCCAGTTGAGTATTGTTGTTATCTTGGATTTCATCACCATCGGCATTCTCCTCTTCTTCATAATCTCCGTTGTTTCTTGCATTCATAGGCTCAAAGTACCTGCCAAGAGGAGTATCGACAAAGAAAATCTCTTCTATACCTATGCATTGAGTCAATTGCGGGAGTTTCATTACTTTCTAGACTGCTGCCTGCTGTCTGCAGATCCTTTTTTACTCATTCCCTACCCTATTTTTGGAATAATCCAAGAGGCTGACGAAAAGTACTTTCCAGTACAAATCATTTTTAGAAGAGTGCTTTACAAAGATGCACCTATTTTATTGGCTATATAATTATCCATGTAGACGTATGTCTTTCAAAAAGATTGATAGGTGATAAGCACACTTTATTCTTCAAGTCAGCTTGCCCATATAATGCATACAGTTGTCTCCCTCTAGTTATTTCTTCTGTGGATATATTGTGCAAGAAAAATCTAAAATGTGGTTTGTGCAAATCTTTCATACAATAACCCACCATTCCTTCGAGGGTATGCATCTTAACTTGTCTAAGGCCTCTACACATAACAAGTGCACCCTAAGGTTTAAACAAATCCCATCCTAAATATCTTTTTATTGTTTTTCCTATGCTTATGAGAGATGGTGCCATTAAACTAGCTACCATTTGAAAGTGCAATGTTCTTCCTTTCTCTAGTGCAAAAAGACCTTTTAAACACTCCATCCTCACAAATTCCTCTAAGGGTTCCCAGGAGGACACGTTAATATCTCTGTTCCCTATAGCAATTGTAACAGATACTTTAAAGAGTTTGGTTTTTTTTTCTAGCAGAAAAGACGAGATTTTGTGCATCGAAGGTTCGGAATCTGCATTTCTCTCATTCTGCATTGGTTTTTTTCCTTTGTTATCTTGTTTGCTTGAACCTTCAAAAGAAGATACAAAATAAAAAAGAATCAAAATCTTTAGTCCAACTCATACATTTAAAATACTTTGCAAATATTTTTTTTGCCCATTTCTAATTTATTTTAAATAAATATGTTTTTGAAGTAGCTTTTAACATTAAAATAAACACACAAAAAGTTTCAATCTCCAATTATTTATTCAAGCTGTTGTATATATTACTTATCATTATTTTATTATATCATTTTACATTAATCCCATGAAATATTGGTTGTGTTTATTAATTTTAATGTGCTTTAAGATATTAGTACTGTAAATCATCTTATAAGTACATGTAAGTGATTATTGTATCATTATTTTATTATATCATTTTTTAATGTTCGTAAAGATATTAGTACTGCAAATCATCTTATAAGTACATGTTGATTATTGTATTGTATTCATCACATAAATTACTTGAATTTATTTAACAATCATCACCAAAAACCAGCAAAATTAAAGTCTCGTAAATATCACTCTTTTATTATAATATTTAAAAAAATAAAACTTTTTCAATGCATTTTTTTTCTTTTCATGCATCGTTTAAAGAGACCGTATAATAATAACACATATTAAAAAAATTAATTCTAGCCACAAAATAAAGAAGTCCTAATTTATTTTAAATATAAAATTTTAAAAATAAGGGAAAGCATGTACTGAAAAGTTAAATTGTGATTAATATTAGCATTTATTACAATGGATGCATGATGCTACATGTAAATTATTACAATGGATACATGATGCATGATGCTCCATGTAAATTATTAATGAAGAAGTCCTAATTTATTTATTTTTTAATCTAAAAATAAGGGAAAGCATGTACTAAGTTCAAGTAATGGAAAAGTTACATTGTAATTAATATAAGCGTTATTACAATGGGTGCATGATGCAGCATGTAAATTTTTTGGGTGTGATATTATGTAATTAGAGAATGTAACTACCCGAAGACATAAGCTACATAAATAAAAAAATGTTTAGTGTGGATACATCAAACAAACATCAGACAATCGTTTTTAAAAAATGTAAAAATTTACCGGATGATCGCGCTTTGCTCTTCATTGCACGAAGGCTATGCACAATATGCAGACCTTCAAGAGGGGTGATTATTCGAGGAAAAGCATAGCATTGAGCACGGGGTATAGTAGATAACGAGACGGTACTCCTTCATCACAAACAAGTGCAAAGTTAGATGGACCAGCTTGCTGAGTAGTACAAGCAAAAGCTAAGGATGGAGATGGACGGCAGTCTACCATCATGATATTACTAATATCATCAAAGGCCTTGCGTTTTGGTGGCATGGCAGAATACTGAAATGAATAACTTGAGAGAGAGAGAGCAGATGTTGTTAAATATTGTAGTATACCAATCATGCACAGACACGAATAGCATCTTCACATGGACATATTATATTGAAAATAGATACATGCCCAAGAATTGAAGCTTACAGAACACAACCCTACCAATGCTACGTAACAGGAACACACACATGGACATACCATATTGAAAATAGATACATGCCCAAGAATCGAAGCTTACAGAACACAACCCTACCAACGCTACATAACAGGAACACATGCAGCTGTTAGTAAACTAAGCATCCACGCTCTTCAATCGTAGGAAAGTGGGAGAAGCGCATCTGTACACGAAGGTGGGAGAAGCTCTAGAAATTGTATGAAGGTAGGACGTGCCGTGCTTCCAAAACCAAGAAAATGAAAATTGCATGAGATACCACCTAAGAAGTGCTATGCTTCCAGAACTAGGGAAGGTGGGAGAAGTGGGAGAAGCACATCAGATAGCACTCCATGTAAAAAAATCTTTCCACATGTATAGCAATCCGTGATTCCTTCCACGTGTAAGATCATCTTTATATTGCCTGGGCGTGCTGTGAATCCTGCCACATGTAAGATCAAATTTATAATATTACCAACTTCAAATTAATTAATTAATCCCATAAAAATTCGGGCGTGCTTATTCACTCCATAGCTATTAATTAATTAATACCTTAGTGTAATGTAAGGTATCAATAGAGCCCAGCGGCCACCTTGCCCCGCAACCAGGCCCTAGACTAAGTGAGGTTTGGGTGTCCATCTCCTTCCCTTGGCCACCCGCTCCCTCTCTCCAGCCTTCGCTTAAGCTTTGACCAGTAGGCGTACGTGAGAGGGAGTCCAACAACTGCAGCAAACAAAGAGATGTGCGTAAGAGCGAGCCCAGCACACAGGAAGCAGGCACGAGAGAGAGAGAGAGAGAGAGAGAGAGAGAGAGAGAGAGAGATGACCAAAGAGAGAGAACCAAAAACGTCTCGAGAAATCTACACCTTTAATCTTTCGAAACCATCACAAGGTTTCGGAAAAAAAATTGACCAAAGGTTCCATCGTTCTCACTAATTAATTAATAGCAATAAGAATTTTGGTGCTATATTTAGCGTGATATGGGTAATGATATAATGGTGTCAATTTACTCAAAAACTATCAAGGGTGTCTATTTACTCAAAATTATTAATGCTTTTAATTATTAATGAATATAATTAATAGCCAAGCTATCTATTGAGGGTAGTGGTGCTTCTTCCTACTCTTGTACCATCCCTTTTTTAAAACAAATTACGATGGAAAATCGATGGTGCGACTCAAAGGTTGTATCAGCATCTAATTCAAAAGTAAAGTTTTGCTAAGGATTACTTTCAATCCTACTCTTCTTGATGATGTGGGTATAATATAATGGTGCCTATTCATTCAAAAACTATCAAGGGTATTAGTAAATTGGCCACCTATTCGCTCAAAACTATCCAAGGGTACCCCAAAGCTATTTAAAAAACTATCAACGGTACCCCAAAAATATTAAAAAACTACCAAGGGTACTCAAAAACTATCAATAGCATTAAGTAATCAAGGAAGTCCAAGAGTATATTTTTTAGAATGTTTTCCATTGTGCTTTTACATGGATTGAACCTATTTTGTATAGCCAAGAGGCAATGAAAATGATGAAGACAAGGTGGAGGAATCAAGGAAGTACAAGAGTGAAATCAACAATGAAGATGGGGAAGAGGTAGGTGGTGCATTCTGTCACTTTGGGCACTCTTTAATCGCATTCTTTGTATGGTAGATGTGGTTTGTAAAATGAGCATTTTGGGTGCACTTTTTTCTCATTCTGGTAGATGTGGTTTCTCATTCTTTGTATGGTAGATGTGGTTTGTAAAATGAGCATTTTGGGTGCACTTTTTTCTCATTCTGTCTATAATGGATGTGGTTTCTACCTTCTTTTTCATGAGGAAAATGATGACTTAATGTAGCTTTTCTAGGTTTTTATATAATGAATGCTCCAACTTAATCGCACATCTTCTTATGTGTGTACAGTAACTTTTTTATTCATGGCAATATCAAGCTTGTTTGATAGGTGCCATGCCTCCAAAGACCTAGCTTTAAAATGTTGTAAATATAGTCTTTTATCCAACATTGCATAGTTATGATCTTTGAGAGAAGCCACTATAATTTAATATATCAAAACTTTGCTCTTCGTCTATGAAGAGCCTTTTATGAGTGGGCACATGCATGTGCTTATAGTGTAGTTTAATAGATTGTAAGTTATACTTTGGCTCTTTATCCATCCACTTCCAAGTTTAGGATGCGTTCTTATATCCTTTTATTATTGAGGAGTAGTTTCCTATACATGTGAAAAGGGGTTGAGTTGTTTGTGAATGCTATGGATGGTCATAGCCATGCATATATTTAATGTATCCATAATGGGTGAGATGCCACTTATAAAGGGAGTTTGCAATTAGGCTTTTTTAGTGGGCTTTACTTTTTTAAACCAAGATGTAAACAAAAACATCTATGTCTAGTAATGAGGGCAATTGAGTTAGATATCAAAAAAGTAGAATGTTAGGGATATGAAGTAGAGGAAGAGAAATCCTAGAATTGTGGGGAAGGTATTGTGACAAGTGTGTTAAGAGAGCATCTACACACACAAGAGGGCATCCACCTTGCTATCCAAGGCTACATTGGGAGTATCATCCTCTCTAGCAACTTGTAGTTGGTCGTATATGATCATCTTGTCCTTCACATTGAGGACATTATGAGACCATAATTTAACATCTTGTCCTTCACATTGAGGACATTATGAGACCATAATTTAATATCTTCAAATTTCAACTTTTGTATATATTTAGTGACTACAATGGCAATAAGAGGGAAGCTTGTAGCACCCATAAATAGAATGATTACGTGATGACATGTTTGGCGACAGCCACCCCAACAAATGGCTCTTTGGCTTTAAATATTATGACTTTCCTATGGTTTTATTTCATGAATGGTGTGTACGTTATAATCGCCACAAATATGTTTTATGAATACTTTGGAATGGTTGTTCTACATGGTACTCTGGAAATAAAATTGGGCTACAATGCCTACATGGCTCGGTTATGTACTTTTAAATGGGTATTGACCATAAGGCTACAAGTGGAAGGCATGTGGAAGAGTGTATGTGGAATTGCATAATTGGAGTGAATCCTTCTATAGTTTCTATATGGATGAAAACAATTTCGTCATGTGTAAAGATAGATGTCCCATATCCACATAGTTTCCAAATTTGCTTGGATCTTATCTCATGCCATGCTCTAAAGTCAAAGGATCTTCAATACAATAAACCAATAAAAGACATCCTAAGAGGATAATTCTCGGTGACATATGACCTTATGTCATGGAAGATGGAAGATTTCTCGTATAGATCTTCCACCATCTTGGATCCTGTCTTATGCCAAACTCTAAAGTCAAAGGATCTTCAATCAAATAAACTAATAAATACTTACCCCCTAAGAGGACAATTCTCGTTGATATATGATCTTACGTCATGGAAGATTTCTACATTCGTAGATTGTAACAATGAAAGAGAGAGGGGTTCTCCATCTATAAAAAGAGACCTCCTCTCCCTTTTAATGATTATGAATCCTCCATTTCCATCTTGGATCTTGTCTCATGATAGGCTCTAAAAGGATCTTTGATAAAAAAAAACCAATAAAAGACTTATCCTAAGAGGACAATTCTTGGTGAAATGATCTTACGTCACGAAAGATGAAAGATTTCTACATTTGTAGATTGTAACAATGAAAGAGAGGGGGTTCTCCATCTATAAAAAGAGCCCTCCTCTCCCTTTTCAATGATGATGAATCCTCAACATTATAGCATATTATCATGCCATTTTTTGGGTTAAGTTTTTCCAATTGCTTATGTATTTGCAAAGTAAACTCTTTTGTGTAGTATGACTCTTATCTTGATTTTCCCTTACTTTTAATTGTCTCCCAAATCCATTCCTCTTACAATGGAGAACCTAAATCTTATAAGTGCATCTAACCACCATTTTTGCAAAATTTCATCAATTAGGACCCTCTTGTCAGGACCTTTATGACACTAGGAGAAGAATTTCTAATTCTCAAGCACAAAAATTAGAGCATAACATAGACTTGCACAAATTAAGAGCATAAACCTTAATAAAAAAATTTATATAAACAAGAGAGCTAGAGAATAAGAAAGAGATCATAGCATAGGCTTGCACAAATTAAGACCATAAACCTTAATAAACAAAATTAAATAAACAAGAGAGTTAAAGAATAAGAAAGAAATCACCGTCGACACAATATTGGGTTGAATCTCCCTTGGATGAGTGCGACCCTTGTATCACTCGTCCATATTTATATGTATTAGAAAGCTTGTTTTTCAAAAAGATAACTCCAACAAAATAAGCACAAGTACTTTTGAGTTTTTTAACATAAAAGCTCTACAAAAATATAGCAAGCTACAAATATAAAGTCTTGGGCCTACCAAAAGTATAAAATATTAATTGGTATGTATAATGGTTTGAGGCCTTAACCTTACAAAAATATCAATACCAAAATATTAAACCATTAAAGGTGCTTACATGTCTTCCAAAATATCACATATTGGTGATGACATGTTTACATTTACGATTTGCGTACTTCATATACTTTGCTTGAGCTTTATGAATGTTCAATTTCACTAACTCCTAAATTTGGTCAAAGTATCTAACAAAAGAATTTGGATGATCGAAATTACCCTCTTGCTGAAGAAAAAAGTGGTCCTCATCTGTATCTTCATCATCAATCGTGTAGATGCTTTGACTATAAGGCTAGCACTTTGGTGTACTCTTTGAGCAAAAAGAAAAGACCTTTGGAAGCCTGAGAGTTATGCCAAAGCTAAATCATATAAGCTTGGAAAGCTTGTTAAATGTAAAGTTTGTAGAGCTTTAAAAGGTGGTAAGGCTTGGAAATTTTTAAAACATTCTTAGGTAGTTGTGAAGCGTTTCTAGAATAGTTTTAAGAGTTTAAATGTAAAGCTTTTAGAGTTTAAAGCTTGGAAGCTATGAAATAAAGCTTTAGAATCTTTTGAGAGAGAAAGATTTATTTTTTTTTTCAAAGTTTTGTAAAGCTTGTAATAGTTATAAGCTTTAAAGCAAAACTTTTACACTTGTAAAGTTTTAAGCTTTGCTTAAAACAAAAGCTTTTGAATACTAAAGCTTAAAGCTTTTAAGCTTAGATTGTAAAAAAAAACCTTAAGGTTTTTAAGCTAAAATAATGGGCTTGTTTTGCGCACGGCAAAAAGAGAGAGAAAGGGATAATAGCCGGTGTCAATAAAGAGAGAGAAGAAAGGAGATTTGGGTAGAAAAAACACGAAAAAGGAAGAGAGAGAGAGAGAGAGAGAGAGAGAGAGAGAGAGAGAGAGAGAGAGAGAGAGAGAGAGAGAGAGAGAGAGAGAGAGAGAGAGAGAGAGAGAGAGAGAGAGAAGGGAAAAATTAGCAAGAGATGGTGTAAAATGGAAGAGATAAAGAGAAAGAATTTATGGGCGGTTTAGTGCTTACAAAATGGATTCATAATTGAAAATTGGGTGTAAAAAACTAGGGAAGACAATATCAAAGAGCTCAACCATAGCAAGTCATGTAGAGTCACACTCATCATGAATAAATGAGTGGTGTTTGTAGTGACACTCCTTATGGTCCACCTCAAATCGTGCATCTTCAGCCATGGATCTTGCCATTTATGCGGAATACTTTGGCAGCTGACTTTGCATGGAAGCAAGCAAAAAAAGTTTTTCAAGAATAGAAAATAGGTCTTCAAGAATTAAAAACAAGTATGCACAATTATAAACAAAACTCTTATCACAATCATGATATGATATCAATTAAACAAAGGAATTATAAACAAAACTCTTATCACAATCATGACATTGATATCAATTAAACAAGTATGCACAATTATATACAAAACTCTTATCACAATAATGACATTGATATCAATTAAACAAAGGAATCCATAATTAACAATAATCCTTGTGTGAGGAGTAATCTGACATTTCATGCTTGAGTGTGAGGTTTCTAGAAAACTTTTTTCAGAGTCTCCTTTGCTTTTGGAACAAATTTCTAAAATTTTCTCATCCATACATGGACACACTTTATATGAAAAGGGCATTAAGACTATAGCAACAAAACCATGTTGTCCATTTGATGAACCTAAAAACTATGGAATCCATAACCAAAAGCATAGTAAAAAAAACATAGGAATCCATATCCAAAACCATAGCAATTAGAAAACATAAGAATCCTAAATAACTACTATCAAATGGCTAGTCACCACTGTAAGTACGAGGAAGGTGTAGATGATCTCACTAGTCGTATACGGGTTTTCTCCTGTGCCTGCATCAATCTCACTTCATCATTACAGTGCTGGCATCCTCATGTCTTCCCCTCTTCCTAACATGTAGGAATCGATTCACGTATGAAGAGAGTAGTCTCTCATCCTTGTTGCCATCGATGCACACACACATCGAGTCTTCAAAAATACCTTGAGAGAATAGGGGTTTTACCACATCCCAACTCAACAAAGCAAGCCATAAATGTGAAGCTCCTCTCCAAGCCTCCACACCACTCCTACCCACTAGTAGGATCTTTAGCCCGTGACACCTCTAGCAAATGGCGGTAAGCCATTGACTCCAAAAGTTGCATATGCAGAGCCTCGAATAGTGCAGAGCTCTTCGAGCAAAACATAATAAGCACCATCTCGCATCTATGCACCACAAACAGCATAGAGGAAGCATATTGCAAATTAAACCCAAAAAATGGTCAAATCCAGGACAATGTTGCAGGTTTGTATTCAACATTATAGCACCATTACATCGTTGGCAACACTACCTCTGTCCAAAACCCCATATTTCTAGAAAGAATAAGACTTTGTAATACAATTATGATAGAAGAATTATCTTTGAGCTTAGAGATTGATTTTGAATTAAGAATTTATCAATGAGAAGCATTCATTTGCTTAAGAATTAGTCATAGGAATGACTATTCTTTTGGGAGAGAGAGATATACATAAAAAGCATTCTAATTAAGCATAAAGATTAACTTTTTTGTGATTAATCATTAGAATTCTTATAGAAAGCTTGATTTGCATTGAAAACAATTAATTTGAAACTTCTCAAGCTTGAGAGGAGTTGAGAAGTGAAATCTTTTGAGAATATTAATGAAAACCATGAAATTACTTCTTACCTCTAGATTTGGCTTACTTCTTTATCTTAGAAGGAAGCCCCCAACTAATCAATTGGTTAAGTATGTTGAGAAGAAAGCTCCAAGGATTTTTGAAGAGAGATAGAAGCTCCAATCTCTCCAAAAGTAGAGGATTTTTAAGGGATAATAAAAAATATCATTATTTTAATGTAATACTGGCATGGTATAGTTCACAGATTTTTTTACGAAAGACTAAGGATCTATTTATAGGTGAGGGAGGCCACTAACCAAGTCCAATTGGGTTCTAGAATTTTCCAGTTTCAGTTTGACTCAATTTGGACAAGATTTGGATCAGTTTGGCTCCCTTTTTGATTTGATTTGATCCAGGAGAGAGGAGAGATAAAAATATCACAATTTTTTGAATTAAAAACTCATCCACATGTGTGAATTAGGCGCCTATCTCAAGAGTCCCCCTCTCCTTACCAAGGTGTCAAAAATGCATCATTATTCCAAAATATCTCTTTTTTTTAGTAATATTTCATAGTTTTTAACTAATAAACCTTGTACTCAGTCAACTCTTCATCTTATGTGAGCATTTACTCATTTTTGGGTATTTTCTTTTATTCTTTAGATTTATCTCATCCCAACACATGGATTAATCCAATTGGCCCATTGGACCATAATCAAAAAATTTCTGAAAATGTAGACCCTTAGGCTAAGGTCTTTTATACACATTTTCAATTCATTCCAAATACACATTGGAAAGTTCTTTTTGAATTTTTGTTTCAAGGGAATCCATTTTAGACACTAGGAGGATTTTTATATCCAAAGATATCTTAATTTAAGATTATCTCTCTCTAGACTTTTTCTCTCTCTAGGCCAAAACAGGGTAAAACAAGAACTTTCTTCTGTTTCAGAGAGGGGAATAATTTCAAGAACAAAAGGGGAGGTTCTTACACCTTTACACCTCAAAAGCTGGAGGGAGGAATCTTACACCCTTCATTGACATAGTAATCCATAAGAAATATTTCAAATTAGAAATTGAGAAAAAAGGGTGAAACAAGCTGTGATATGACAGAGCAAGAGATGGCACATACCATCTAGGGATGTCGTATCCTCTGACACCCCAGCGTCATCATTGTTAGTGATTATCTCTATCTGTTGCTCTCCCCTTTGGCCACTGTGACCTAAGAACCATAAAGTTTAAGTCAAATAAAGGAATCCATAATATCATAAAAGAACCATACAATCAAATCAGACTTAGAATTGGAGAATTAAAACACATATTATTAATATGAATTAATATGTTATTTTACAATTATTGGCCTATTAGTGAATAACCATGCTACATGTCATAGTCTTTAAATAAAAAATAAATGAATTTAAAACAATTAATGATAATATCACCAAGATTAAAAAAGTGTACTATATAACTATTAATAGTATAGATTTTTAACTTAGCGTTAGAATAATTGACAAAGGGTTCATTGTAGACCCATATATTGGAATATACAAAGGATTATGAGAATATATCTGTTTTAATGGTATAAATATATACTATTAAACCGTAACTAACACTATAAACAACTGTGTGTATGTAATAGACCAATAATAGAAATAATAACCCACGTTATCTCTGATTAAACTTGATACATATACTAAGGAACAAGCGCATAATACTATTGAGATGGTGAGAGTATAAACCACAATATGCTACGCATTAAGCTACTATGATTAGATAGTTGAATTGTGTTAGTAGCCTAGTCCTAAAAGATAAGCAAAAAGATAAGCGCAGAGCCAGTATGCGAATAGGCTAATATCTTAGAGTGTCACTTGCGGAGTCTCCATAGAGAAAATACAGTTGAATATCGTAGACAAGGGATTAGTGGTTCATTCTATACAATCAGGTGATGTATTTATAGGGGATTGGGTGGTGATTAGATTATGTAATAATTAAAATTAATCTAATTAATCCATGTTTAGGTTCCTAGATCAGGTCACCGACATCACTAAGTATATATAATTTACTGCTGAAAATATACAATGTAATGTGTCAGTCTATTAATTGCACATGTATGTAGCGTAAAGATTTAATGGTGCCGAATAAGGAACCATAATCTACCAAATAAGCATGCGGGATGTTAATAGTCATAATACTAAATGTACAAATAAATTAATTGAAAATTGAATATCACAAGATGGAATTTTAAGTTATTAAATGTAAATTATTAAAACCAAGAATAGATAATAATGCAAATGTTCAACAACAATAAAGGAAATTAGGATTAAGTTTTTATTTAAAATTTATAACAATACCCTCAGTGATCCATATTTGTTAATTATAAAGAGAAAGAATTCGAGGGAATGATATCATCTAATACACCATGTGTAAAGAGATTATGTGAATGCAATAACACGCTTAGAGAGACTTGTATGGCTTTAGGAAATTCTACTAACAACAATTACTATAGAATGTTAATCCCGGTTGAGTATATGTAACCGTTCCACAATGCTAGTACAAAACATGTTTGCAAGAGTCAAACATCGTTCAGGAAAAAGAAAACTATGTTGTAACATAGGTTATTTGCATATAATAAAAGCAATGGTGTGCTAAATTAGCCAAGATTCCACTTGTTAAAACAAGTTGGTAAAGGTTAAATAGTGAAATATTCTATAGGCCGCCTTAATCCTCATTCAATGAGATGATTCTCTGCAAAACAATCCCAATATTACCATACAGAATTATTAATTAGAATATGGAGAGTTAGTAATGCACGTTTAAGCGTAATTGTGTGTGTGTGTGTGTGCACGTATGTGTAAGTGTGTACGTGTGTGTTAGTGTGTGGGAGTGAGTGTGTGTGTATAATATACTTGCTAAGAATGGAAAATGTGTGTGTGTGTGTGTGTGTGTGTGTGTGTGTGTATGTTAGCAAGTATATGTGAATGTGTGCAAAGGAGTGAGTGTATGTGTGAATATTAATAATTATAGAAACAAGTAACGTGTGTGTGTCTGTATGTTAGCAAGTGAATGTGAATGTGTGCTAGAGAGTGAGCGCGCATGTGAATATTTAATTTATAGAAACAAGTGACCCGTGTGTGTGTGTGTGTGTGTGTGTGTGTTTTGTGTTATGTTGTGTACGTATATTTGTGTGTGAGAGTGATTTTTTGTGTGTGTATTTTATGTGTGTGGGTGTGTTTGTGTGTGATTATGTGAGTATTTCATGTCTGTATGAGTGTTGTGTTTTGTGTGTGTGTGTGTGTGCGTGCGTGCGTGTGTGTGTGTGTGTGTGTGTGTGTGAGAGAGAGAGAGAGAGAGAGAGAGAGAGAGAGTTTTATATGTGTATGTGAGATTGTTTTGTATGTGTGTAAGATTACTTTGTGACTGTAAGTGATTGTTTTGTGAATGTGAATGATTGTTTTATGTGTGAGATTTCTTTGCCTGTTTTAGTGATTGTGTTTTATGTGTGTGTGAGAGAGATTATTTTGTGTTTGAGTCTTAGACAAAGAGAAGGGGAGGGGGTAGGCTTTTGAACATAAATTATTTTCAAGTATACATACCTATACAATTGATAAGGGTTGCTACATTACATATGTACAAAGATGAGGCTAAGGCTTTCAGTCTTACCTTGTGAGATTAGTGAGCAAATGCCAAAAAAAATTTGCTCATCCATGATGAAAGCTTGGATGCCATTACTGTTGGCTTTGCTAGTACATTTGAATGAGCTTTGACCTTTTGTATTAGATTCGTTTATAATAATGCCTCTATCCATGTCTTTATTATTTTTAAGTCTATCTTTAAGGACTTGTCACCTTTGCATATGTAAATATGATTTGTTTCCCAATCATGAACTAGCCTTATATCTCTCATGTAAGGCATTCTAAGGATCACAGTGTATGAACCTCTCTAGAAATCCATCACCATGAATAACTAGTGTCGAAGCTTAGCTTGAAGTTCTTGGTTTTTGCATCCTAAAGGAAACCCAATGGTTTTTCTGTCTAGTAAAAGCTTGACCATGAGACTAGTGTCTATGAGTGGTGGGATTTCTCCCAGGCCTTCCAACAATCCTTTTAGTGATTTTGCTGACACCAGCACCACCATCCAATATTACAACAATCCTAAGTGATTTTTGTTAACATGAGCACCATTGTCCAAGATTCTAGAGACCATCTTTCCCTTTTATATCAATAACACGATGTTCATTTCATTGCTTTTGAAATTGTATCTAAACTTGTTTATAGGCACTTTTGATAGTCCTTTGGTCCTTTGGTCTTAGGTATGGAAGGAGAGCACTCTATATGGCATGGTTTATCCTCTTTTAACTTTGCTATATATGGGCTCTTAGATTTCCATGCATCTAGTTGGATAAGTCTCCAAAGTTGAGAATTTTCTTGCAAAAGAGAACTTATGAAGACTCGCACTTCTGAGGACAAGAGGTTGTGATGAGGCTTGCTATGTCCCACATGTGATATTTGCACTCTCTTGGAGATGGGCTTGGCCTTGCAATCATCCATGCAATCATATATGTGCTAAATCTTCCTAAGGAGCCTATGAGGGGGCTGAGATAAAGTCGTTGCCAATCACCTTACGGAAAATATTATGTTGATCCATCGACCATCCTTTGAGTCTTCCGTAAGTGCATCTAGCAACAATGAGGGATCTAGTTGGATTGTTTCTAGAGCTAAAGGCTCCAAAACATGCTCTTTTCGATGTATTGTGAGGGTGGTTACAAGTTCGCTCAAGACCTTTGGTAAGCTTTGAGGTTCCCTCACTAGTTCCATGATTGGCTCTGGGGATATGGTCTGGTATATGGTTTGGCCGGGTCAATGGTTCCACTTGCTTAAGGACAGGCTCAAGTTTAGCCCATATCTTCTCCTTAAAAACTCGGATTATTTCATTCACTCACTCTTCAACACCAAGCTGGAATACTCCTTCAGTTTTTATAGGGGAGGTTTACATAGTCCAATGGGTTTCTTTTCTTTGTGAAGAGTTGGCTTGAGTGGGGTGATCACCCTATTTTTACAAGGGATATAAAAATAGGGTTTCTTTTCTTTGTGAAGAGTTAGCTTGAGTGGGGTGATCACCCTATTTTTATAATTATGTAACTTCAAAGCTCTCATTTGAAGAGTTTCTTTTCTTTGTGAAGAGTTGTCTTGAGTGGGTGATTATGTCACGGGACCCTTTTATCTTCTTGAAGAAATAATTAAAAACTCATAAATTATATCAAAAATTAAAACAAAGACTTGAATTAAATTGAAATCAAAACACATAGCATAAAATAAAGCAAGAGAGAAAGAATAACATCACCATCAAGGCAAGATTGGGTGCAATCTCCCCCCCCCTCCCATGCCGTGTAGCTCCAGTTCCATGACATGAGTATTTAGAGAATTTTATTTCATAAAAATAGCCCAAGGAGCCAAGAATATGTGAGCGTACAAATTGGGCTTCCTTTTCCCACTTTTGGGGTATTGCTTTACACATCTTTAACCATATGAGGTCTCCTAAGATTTATACAAATAAAAACCTTTGCCCAAATAAAATTGCTAGTGGGCCTTGTTACATAAAATGACTATGTGCACATTTACACCTATACATTAATCTTGTGCCCACTTGCATATTCCATTAAACTGAATCTTGCACAAATTAAATTAAACATATTTTTGTAAGATTATTAATTCATCAAAAATATGGTTCTCCTGTTTGAGAAAGCAATTGTTCTCAATTGCGTAAAAGAAAATGCTACAACAACAAACAAACAAAATCTCATGCGACACTAAAATTGGTGATGCTCGCACCATCATCAAATCACAAATAATAAAAAATAATATGATATAGACAAGATCCCTTATGTGTGACACACACACATTGCTCATCACCTATTTCTGTAAGCATATCCCAATTAATTGTCCAGTGTATAATTAATCCTAATATGATACATTGATAGCAGGCACAAACATAGCATATATTCACCACTCGTTTCACTATGATGAGAGTATCACTATGTACACATCATCTACCATGGTGTGAGTTGCCACACTTGTTACACTCCAATGAGCATGGCACATCAGTTGCATAAACCACTTGTTACACTCCAATGAGCATGGCACATCAGTTACATAAACCACTTGTTTCACTTCGACCTTGTGCAATTGTCAAGCATACTCCACTTGTTTCACTTGACCATAATATAGTTGTCAAGCATGGCACTACTTGTTACACTTTAACAACATACACCCGTCAAGCATGGTCTCAAGCTATGCTAATACCACTAGGTAATCAGTATTTAATGTGGAGTCACCCACGATACCAATTCACTAGGATGGCACACTAGTGTCTGGGCGTCCCTGTACAACTAAAGGATGGACATTATGTAGCATCCCTCCTGCTTGGATAAGCAACTGACCTCAAATGCTTGTTTACTTATGCGAGCAAAGGAGATCAATTGTCATATACTATATAAATTCAAGTATGTTCCCTAACAAAATACATTATATCAAGGACTTCTATGTGTAATAAATTCTAGTGTCCCATACCACCAGAAATTATCCCACACAGATGTAGAGATAAGTATGCATCGGAATCCTTCACACAGGATTAATCTCGTGTCCCATACCACAAGATTAATACATAGTGAAAAATTCATAACGTATAATTCAAGATGAAAGGGCTAGTTCCTTCAAGAAGTTCTACTTTTGATGCATAAAAACTCTCCTTGAGTTTACCAAAAAGTGTTAAATAATCAAATGTAATAAATATGTTACCTCAAGAGTCTGAGTAGTCGTCCGTGGTATTCTTCTTCTTCATCTTCATTGATCATATTGAGTCTTGGAAGCTGTTTGAGTCACCGTTTGAAAGGTAAAACTTATTTAGAAATATTTGAAGAATTATTTACTAAGCTATGAAGGATAAGAACTTACTTTGAAGTGTTGAACAACCTTGCTATAAAATACATCATTAAAAGCTATGAAGGATAGGAAGTTACTTTGAAGTGTCGAACAACCTTACTTTGAAGCTGTGAAGGATAGGAACTTACTTTGAAGTGTCGAACAACCTTGCTATAAAATACATCATTAAAAGGTCACAAATATTGCAAGTATATGTGATATTTTAACTATGGAAAATATGGAACTTTCTTGTGTTGGACTGCAAAATATCAGTTAAAGGAAAACAAATCGACGAGTAATAATTTTCATTTTATACAAGTAATCAAGTTACAGAAGGTGAGTACTTAGCTGTAATTCATAAAAGTTGGAAGCTTGTATGTCGAAGAGAAGTTGTTGTCCTCCAGGTTGACTTGTGATAATTAACAACCCCTGATGAAATCTGTAAAAAGCAAACCTTGACAAAACTTTTGAAAATCTAATGTTGGTTGTAGCCCTTGAAATCCTTAATTTAACCTCCAAAAGGCAATGGTAGAAGAATCTTGAAAGTATTTGTTTATCTTGGTTGATTACAAAAGTCCTTAATTATAGCAACCTCCAAGGCTTCAAACCTCTCAACGTGCTGTAAAAAAAAAATCTGGAAGAAAAAGAACGGGCCCGAAAAATAAAATTAAAAATAACCCCCCCCATGGATTGTTGTTGCGTTGGAGAGAGGGAGGATGCGTCGCCTTTGCCCGCCATCAGCGAATGGGATACGTCGTCTGCTACTTGTGAAGGAGGCTGGGTGGAGAGAAAATAACAAAATTATATATATATGCATTTATATATTCTAGCTTACCCACACAAGCTTGGGTAGAGAGATTTGGCTGAATGGAGGAAGAGAAAATTAAAATCCCAAAAGTAATTTTGAAAAACAAATCCTCTCATGAACAATTCTCATCCCTCCATGATGGATTTCATGTAGTTGTAGCAGTTTAACAATCTAGCTATGGCTCTCCATGCTCCTCTCTTTGTTGCTGATTCAATCCATACGGACAGATTATGAAGAGGATTAGTGTTGAGGAAGGTGGTTTTGTGGTTTTGAAAAACCCACTAATGGTTTTCCACCTAGTTTAACCCACTAATGGTTTTTCACCTAGTTTTACCCTTTGGGCAATAGAATAGATTGATGGAGATTGGTTATCCAATGGTTAAAAAGAAGCCTTCTTTCAACCATACATAAACATAAACTCATAAACCTTTTCTTCTTCAATTTAATTTTAATTTTTTAAACCAAAATCACCTCTGTTTTTGTCTCTTTCACCTCTTTGTCCATAAGTTTTTGACTGCCTTCAAGAAGATTAAATTAAATCAAAGCTCTGATACCACTTGATACCACTGTACCCTTTTATCTTCTTGAAGAAATAATTAAAAACTCATAAATTATATCAAAAATTGAAACAAAGACTTGAATTAAATTGAAATCAAATCACATAGCATAAAATAAAGCAAGAGAGAAAGAATAACATCACCATCAAGGCAAGATTGGGTGCAATCTCCCCCTCCCCATGTAGTGTAGCTCCACTTCCACGACATGAGTATTTAGAGAATTTTATTTCATAAAAATAACGCAAGGAGCTAAGAATAGGTGAGCGTACAAATTGGGTTTCCTTTTCCTACTTTTAGGGTATTGCTTTACACATTTTTAACCATATGAAGTCTCCTAAGGTTTATACATATAAAAACATTTGTCCAAAATAAAATTGCTAGTGGGCCTTGTTACATAAAGTTATTATGTGCACATTTACACCTATACATTCATCTTGTGCCCACTTGCATATTCCATTAAATTGAATCCTGCACAAATTAAATTAAACATATTTTTTAAAGATTATTAATTCATAAAAATATGAATAAATATATACCTATACACAGATCACCCCACTCAAGGGTTTCTTTTGTGAAGAATTGGCATGAGTGGGGTGATCACCTTGTTTTTACAATTATGTAACTTATAAGCTCTCATTCGAACCGCTTTCAATGTCTTTCTTTGACAATTGATCGTGCATATTGCAAGATCAGTTGTCTTCCTTTGACAACTGATCGTGCGCATATTGCACTTTCGCATGCTCTTCGATGTCTTCTTCTTTTGGACCTTTGGCTTTGGTCCTTTAGTCCTTTTTGGGGGCTACTATGGCCTCTAGGTCTTGCGCCTCAGGCTCCTTATATCTTCTTGCATCCAAATTCCAAATTGAAATTGCTTCTTGCTTCCAAATTGAAGTTGCTTTTTGCTTATTTGTAACCTTAGACGCCCTTTGTTAGCACACTGGTCCCATCCATCTAAGCTTCAGTTTCTCAAGGTGTGGACCCATTATTTTGAGTTGAACAACACCAATAGCCAATCACCTTCCTAAAAGAGCTTCTAGTCTTTGCAGCACATAATATTGATTTGGGAAAGCCTCTCCTATTATATAGCCACTCTCTTGCTTAGCACTAGGAACTCCATGGGAACCACTGCTTTTGGTCCATACATTCTAGACCATACACCAATTTGAATGGTTTCTACCCAATTCCAACGTTGTGTGATGCTCTAAATGCCCACATCATGGATTACAACTTCTGATACCAATTTTTCCAGTTCTCATTAGTAATCTTTTTTAATATTTTCAAGAGCATCTGACTTTTTGGATTCTGCTTTTGCCCATTGCACTGCGGATAGTATACTGTGGATTTTTTGTGAATGACTAAATGTTTGGTTGTGAGCTCGAATACCACTTCATTGAGGAAATGAACTCCTTGGTCACATAGGAAATGAACTCCTTGGTCATAGGAAATGAACTCTATTAGACATTTATTCAAACCTTGTCATGATATTTTTATATAAAAATTTTGCCACTGAATTGGTTGAATTATCTTTGAGGGCCTTTGCTGCCTCCACCCACTTTGTGTAATAGTTTGTTGCAACCAAGATGTAGCAGTTTCTTATCCTCTGAGCAACAGGATTGATCTTGTTGGTGAAATCTAACCCCCACTTCATGAATGCTTCAAGTGGTGGGATTGGATTGTGAGGAATTCTATCTATTGTAGTTGGCTGACCTAGCCTATGACACATATCACACTACTTGGCAAAGTCCCAAGCATATTTCAGTACCATCTTTCACTACAATTGGCCACTATAGGCATGCTTGTATTATCTTTTTACCTAGATATTACCTCCTAATGCTTGATGAGATTCCATCATAATGATGGCTTGTTGTTTGTGGCACACATTTGTGGAGTATTTTATCTATTCCCATTTTACATAACTGATTAGCTACCAACATAAACATTTTGCTTTTTAGTGCCACTTTTTGTGCTAATCTCTTGTCCTACTTTTAGGAAACATTGCATGTTGCAGAAAGGTTAGAATATCATAATACCAATTGCCTTCATATTGTTGTACTATTATTATAAATAGTTCTACATCCATTAATGATCCAATACATTGGATTTTGCATGCTCTCCATTGTCTAATCTAGACAATAAGTATGCCACCACTGTATGTTCACTTCCTAGGGAGTATGTACTAATGTGAATTCAAACTTCTATAGGAGGAACATCCATTTGGCCAAGTTGCCCATCAAGTTCGGCTTATTTACAAGATAGAGTAATGCTTGATGATATGCATGGAACACAAATTTGTCCCCTAGTAGGTAGTGTCTAAATTTGTTGATTGAGTAGATTAGTCTAAGGGCTTCCCTTTCAATTATGTTATAGTTGCATTATACTTTGGAGAGCTTTCTACTTGCATAGTAAATTGGATGATGCCGGCCTTCCTTTGATTTTTGCGTTGAGTAGATCAGTCTAAGGGCTTCCCTTTTAATTATGTTATAGTTGCATTATACTTTGGAGAGCTTTCTACTTGCATAGTAAATTGGATGATGCCAGCCTTCCTTTGATTTTTGCGTTAAGACACTACTTATTACCACATCCCCGATGCATCCATGAATATATCAAATAGTTCATTCCAATCTAGAGTGAGTACAAGTACTATAGTTAGCATCTTAGGAACCTTGTGTGCCTTCACCTTGTGTAGATATGTAGCTAGTCCTTCTTTTGACACAATATGGCCCATCATTATTCATGAGACACTTTGTTGGATTTAGCCTGAGCTTGGTCTCTCTGCATCTTTGGAAGCATATCCTCAAATGGTGGAGGTGCACCACTCTTTTACCAAACACAATGAAATCATCTACATATGCCTTCATGAAAGCTGTTAGATATTCATAAAAGATTTCTTGGACCTTCTTTGGAATGTTGCAAGTGCATTCTTTAAACCAAATGTCATTATGTTGGAAGCAAAAACCCCCCATTCCATAATGAATACACTGCCTTCTAGTGCCATTCAGACCTGATTATAAACACTAAAACCATTACGGAATAAATACATTCAATGACTTGCAACTTCATTCGACAAAAATCTGTAAAGGGTAAAGGAAACAGATTTGATATTATTATAGAATTCAATTTCTTATAGTCCACACAAACTTTGATCTTGAGATTTTTCTTTGGTGCTATCACTATTGGTGATATTTATGTAGCTTTCTCAATTGTTAGATAGATGAATTAGACCTTCAGTAGTTTGTTAATTTTCTCCTTTTTGCATAGTTGGGGTTTATTCTCTACCTCTGATGTCAAATGGGCACTACATCTATGGGATAGTTGTACACTAATTCCATGCAAAGGCATCCTTGTACTCATTTAGCAATGAGATAAGGTTCTCTTGGAATTTTTCCTCCAGTTGTGCACTAATTCTGACATTTTGTGGATCATTTGGCATACCCAGATTTAACTCCACAAGCTTTGTCTCCTTGCATTTTGATAGGTCTGTCCGCTGGCTTTCTCTCTTCTTTCGATTGTTTTTTCAACTCTTCTAATGTCAGCTAATTTACTGAAAAGAAGAAGAAGCTAATGGAAAACGGAATCCTATAAACAAGCATATCTTGCATGCATCCATCAAGCAAGCAAGATTCAATAGCATACAAGCAAGCAAGAGTAGAGAAGAAGGGGACCTCACAAGTATTCTACTGTAAGGGAATGATTGTGTATTGCTTAGTGTCAAAAATGACTTTTATATAAGTGACTAGTTTTAGGCTAGACAAACTTAAAAATGGTTCCGTCTCTATTACTAGATGGTGAAACCATGTTAACTTATGGGGTGGCTAATAGAATCATTCACTTATACATGGTGGTGCAGCCCATGTTGCATACTATCAAATGGGAGAGGCACAACTGCTTGGTTATTTGAGGCTAGCCCTTCTGCTCTTTTCCATGAGACGGTAGGTGGGAAGGCCCTTTGCCTCTCACTGCTGGATTGATATATAGTTCCCACCTCCGATAGTTTGTCAACAAAGAGCCTTGGTCTCCATGCACTAGCTGGAGATGGGAGATCATCACCAACATAATGTCATATTTTAGTGGGCTTGTTTATCGAGGGTACTCTCACCCCTCTAGTTGAGTCCATCATCTCCATTTGGATCGACATCATTCATACCCTCCATGCCCACGGTCAATCCGGGAAGCTGTAGTGCAGGTTGAATCACATACATGTAGACGGCAAGAGGCCTTCCTGTGCACATGGCTACATGGGTCTATTTCTCACTAATCGGGCCAGCGAGATTACTTGGCATCATAGGGCACCTGTTTCTACCTTTTTGGTTTCCCCCCGAGGTATGAGGTATTTTCCCTTTGAGAGTGGCCAACCATGGAGGGAATCAAGGGTGTTGAGCATGTGCATCTAGCCCTTTGGATGCCCATTTTAATGATATTTTTCTTGGGAAAAAAAAGGTACAAAGCAAGAACTCAATGCAAAGTTTAAAGTTCAAAAAAAATTCCCCACATTTTTTACCCCAACAAATTACATCCCTTGAAACCTTGCATTTAGTTAGAGGTTCAAGTATAGAGAGCATGAACTCTATCCCCCTCTGACTTTGGACCCTTTTAAACTTTGCATCAAATTGAATATTCAAGAGAAAATGAGAGCTTACTGCAAAGTTTAGAGCCTTAAAGTTTCATCCCTCTTATCAACTTACCCCTATAGACAAAGAGATATGCTCAGCATGTCATTAAACGAAGAGTTAAATTGATCTCTCTAAGTCCCTAAATCTATAATTTGTAAGTGTCCTTCTTGTGATTTTTCTTTCAAAGAGATATGCTTAGCATGTCATTAAACAAAGAGGTAAATTGATCTATCTAAGTCCTTAAATCTACAATTTGTAAGTGTCCTTGTGATTTTTCTCTCAAGTTTATGATGAGTAACAATTTTTGCTTTCTTTCACATTAAGTAAATTATGTTCTTTTACCAAAAAAACATCTTTTTCTAAGAAGTTTTCAAGGTTATTTTTCACCGAATTTCTATCTTTTGAGGTAATTATTTGACCATATTTCTATCCTTTGAGGTAATTTTTCTTGTCCTAAAAGATATAATTGGTGGCTCTTCAAGTTTTCTTTGGGTTTTCCGAGATTTAGATTGGTTTCTAGTTAACTTCATAAAAGTTAGCAAGAAGTCTAAGAAATTATCTCTGGACGTTGTGTGAAGTTTTTTGGGAACCTCAACCTCAACCTGTACATGTGTACATGAGTGTTGTTCGTGTTGTGGTGAAGTCATGGGGGCACCCATTGACTGAGTGTGGGCATCGTGGATGCGGCAGTCAGGCTTTTGGTCTTGATGGAGGTGTATGTGCAGGAAAAGTGGTGAAATTCTGGGAGCACGGCTTGTCGGGTGAGAGGTCAGATGATGGAGATGATGTTAGCTGCTCGGATGTTTGATTTGTGCGGGCACTTGAGATCGCATTGAAGTGTGTGTGAAGCATGAGGGCAATAATAGAAAAGGGAGCCATGAGCCTTTGCATTGGTGTGAAAGCAATATGGTGGCCAATTTTTCAAAATAAAGTAAATAAAAGAAATATAGCATGGCCTTCTTGGAAAGTTGGCGTGGAGCTTCGACCAGCTGCCAGCACGATATTCTGGAAGCAGGTGATTCTGCTGGAGGGCGCCGAACCAAGTACAGAGAGAGGGGTGTTGTTTAGGTGTGTTTTTTTTGGTGGCTAGCTGAGGAGGCCACCGTGTTGTGTGGATTGGGCTGGGAGCCGACGGGGAAGAGAGCCCCGTGTGTTCTGGTGTGAGGGCTGCAGAGAAGAGTAGCGGGGGAGAAGAGCGCAAGACAGAGGAGGGCCTGGTGTTTTGGTGGCTGGCTGAGAAGGCCACCGTGTTGTTGAGGGGAGACTCTCTGGGGCCTCTTAGCGTGCCAACTACAAAGAAGCGAGACGAAGGGCTGGCTGCAGGTGGTGACGACGCGAGGGACGTCGACGGTGCAGGGGCCTCTGGGGCGTGCAGGCTTGGTGGCTGGAGGGCCGACATGGTGACGGGCTGACGTGTGGAGCCAGGCCCAGGAAGGCCGCGTGTGGGAGCCGCCGTCGAGGTGTTGGTATGTGTGCAGCCACAGGCGCTGCAGAAGAGATGGCGGACGAGTCGGCGCAGCTAAAAAGGAAGTGAGGGGATGGTGTTGCTGCAGGAGAGCGAAAGGACAGAGCAACTAGAAGGTTGCGTTGGTGTGGTTGGCGACTGGGTTAGCTGGCGCGTTGGTGGACGGCCTGGCTAACAGCGCAAAGGAAAAGGAAGACTAACACAGAGAAGAGGCTGCAGTGCTGGCGACTAGAGAGAGACTGCCATCACGGTAGTGAAGTAGGGCGGAGCCGACGGGGAGTTGGCGTAGGTGCAGTACGTATGAAGGTGGTCGCCTCTAGTGTGCGCAGGCGATGACAGAGATAGAGGTGTTGCTGGGGTTTTATATATGATCGCTGCAGTGGTTAGCGTGGCTGGATGGTGGTGAAAGGCACTGGAGCTGCCTGGCGAGGGACTGGCACCGTGTGATGGTAGCCCAGCAAAGAGATAGCTGCAAGTGTGAGAGAAGAAGGTCCTTGGTGACTGAGTGGCGGCTGCAGAGGTGATCAGCGGCCTGGAATGAAGCTGCTGCAGAGGCGCAGAGGAGAGCGTGCAAGAAGAAGGCGCCAAAGGGGTCAACTGCAGGTCTGAAGTGACGTGGAAGCCGTATTGGGCTGGATATTGGGCTGGTGTTGGTGTTGGGTTTTGGGGAGCTCACGATTGCAGAGAAGCTGCCAAGAGGACAGTTTTACAGAGAGGCTGGCGACTGACAGTGAAGCAAGTTGCTGCGGCTGGTAGCTGAAGCAAAGAGTGAGGGAATAAAGCTTGATAGTGCAAAGGAATCACTCGTGTGACTGGGTTTTGCTTTGGGGAACTGGCAGTGAACTGGTGGTGTGGCAGAGAGGACTTCAGCTGAGGTGCAGTGCAAAGAACAAAGAGGTCTGCTGCTGCAGAGGAGCAAGGAGCGAAGGGATTTGGGAGCGACCAGGAGCTGGAGAGGGCTGATTGCGAGCGGGTGCTTGCTGAAGCTGGTGTCTGGGATATCTTGGGATATCCACCTCTGTAAAGGTCAAGGTCTTTTCTGAAATATGAGTCTTGTTCATGCTCTTTGGTCTGGTGTTCTGGTGTGTTTGCATGCGTGTGTGGAAGTGTGGCATGCTATAAGGGCGTAGACAGCTTTACCGCTTCCGTGCCATCACTTTTTGGTGCCTCCACAGAGGAGCAGATTTCCTCTGGTTTGTGAAAGAAGATAGGGGCTGTGTGAAGCAAGATTTGGAAAGATGGCTCAAGATTTTCCAGAGTATTGGGGATTGCCACAGGAAAGTGCAGTCAGGTTTCTGGAGAAGATGGAATTTACAGCCTTGATGAAAGATAGGGCAACCCCGGAGATCCTTTCTCAGATTTTGGCTTATTGCTTGCAGGGTGATGCAAAAACATGGTTACAGATGTTTGTGACTACACACAGGAACATTCATCAACAGGATCCCGAGTACCGTGTAGTCAGAGCTGCCTTTTTGGCACAGTTTGTCCATGTGAAGAGTCCGAATGAAGTGTGGAAGGAGTTGTGTAACATTCAGCAGAAGGATGGTCAGGATGTGGATCAGTATCTGATAGAGTTTGGTAGACTGTGGAGTCTATGGTGTGAGGCTCTGATTCCTGAAGTACCCCCGCAGATGATAAAGAGAGACCGGTTTGTGGCTGGTCTAGAGCCAACGATCCGACTGAAGGTGGAGCTGAAGAACCTGGGTAGCTTTGAGGAGGCTGTCAGAGTTGCTTGTGAGAAGGAGTGGAAGATGAAGCGTCTGAGGCAGATGGGAATGCGGGAAGAGCCGAAGAGATTTGTGAAGATGCCAGGGATTGAGGGTATGCATCCTGGAAGAAGAGCTGCTGTTGTTCCTAAACAGGAGGATTCTTTGAAGAGGGAAGTTCATGATGCAGTGGAGCTCATGAAGACTTTAAGTGTGAATTGGATAGAGTCTGCAGGAAGAGGAAGAGGCATAGGTGATATGGGAAGGAAGACTGATGCATCATCTAGTTGTGAAGGAAATTCAGCAGATATTGGAAGAGGGAGAGGGTATCCGTGTGATGTGCAATGCCGGAATTGTGGTGAGTGGGGTCATATGAGTCCACAATGTGAGAAACCAGCCAAAGCTAGTGGTGGTATATATCAATTGCCTTTGGGAATGAGTGATACGGTGATTGGCCCTAATATGCAGGTGAAGGATGCAATTCAGCCCAGTGTTTGTGAAGCCCCTAAGGTCATATTTGCGGAGCAGAGTATGGGACAGATTAGTCTGTTGGGAATGGAGAAAGATGAGGTTTCTGGAATTAACCCTGAAGAGCTTTCAGGAGGTGAGGAGGAGAAGGATGGGAGTATTGATGATGCTGTGGATTGTGAGCAGGTGCCAGTACTTCAGCCAGTCAAGGTGGAGAGTGATGATCAAGGTGTTACTAGTGAAGGTGCTGTGGATGGAGCCCGTATGGATGATCCGGGTGATGAGTTGGATATTGCAGCCTGTGGTGAGAGTGTGGATGGTGAATTGGACAGTGTACTTGATAGTGCACTGGATGATCTGTTGAAGATGGCTTCCTTGGGGAAGATTGCTTGCATGCCAGTTGTGCAGCAGGAAGAGAGTGATGGTGTGACTGATGGTGTGGATGCTCCTTTGGATGATGGTGTGAGAGATTTCACAAGTGCGGATGCTGATCATAAGGTGTGTGTTCCTTGTCATGCCCAAGAGAATGAGTTGGTGGTTGTGAGTGGTGAGGATGCATGTGAGACTATTGTTGTTGGTCAGGGGGACCAGGATGCTTTGCCTGGGAGTTTGGGGAGCTTAGACTTGACAGGGATGCCTGTGCAAGATGTGGAGAATCTTGCAGGATCGCCAATGGTCTTAAAGCTGGAGAAACTGCAGGAAAGCGACAATGAGGAGTCTGCAGTGCACGAGGTTACTGTGTTTGGTGTTGATGGGCTGAAGGAAAGTGAGTGTATGGTGAACACACCTCATGTGGATGCTCAGCAAATAGATGAGTGGTTTGGTTATAGTCCTTTGGCAGTTAGTCCAGAGGAAGGGTTGGAAGCCAATGATGTGGGCTACGGTTTGGATGACCATGAGATGGGAGTTGATGATGAGATGAGTGTTATTTCGGTGTTTGATTATGAGTGGAAGTCAGATGTGTCCGAGGGGAGTAAAGGTGAGGAGTGGTGGTCTCCATCACAAGGTTATGAGAGCTGGTCTGGAGGAGGAAGTGCAACAGTGGATGGTGAGGATGCCATGTTTAAAAAGCCAAGGGGGTTGCTGAGAGTAGCAGGTCATGACAGGATCTATCAATGGTTGTTTGATGGAGGGGAATGCGTGAAGGATTGGAAGGAAGATGCACCAAGATTTTTGTTTGATCCAGGGGGATAAATGGTTTCTGTTAGTGCAGCTGCTGGACATAAATGTCTCAGCAGAAAAAAAGGGGGTTGCTAAATATGTGTGAAGTTTTTTGGGAACCTCAACCTCAACCTGTACATGTGTACATGAGTGTTGTTCGTGTTGTGGTGAAGTCATGGGGGCACCCATTGACTGAGTGTGGGCATCGTGGATGCGGCAGTCAGGCTTTTGGTCTTGATGGAGGTGTATGTGCAGGAAAAGTGGTGAAATTCTGGGAGCACGGCTTGTCGGGTGAGAGGTCAGATGATGGAGATGATGTTAGCTGCTCGGATGTTTGATTTGTGCGGGCACTTGAGATCGCATTGAAGTGTGTGTGAAGCATGAGGGCAATAATAGAAAAGGGAGCCATGAGCCTTTGCATTGGTGTGAAAGCAATATGGTGGCCAATTTTTCAAAATAAAGTAAATAAAAGAAATATAGCATGGCCTTCTTGGAAAGTTGGCGTGGAGCTTCGACTAGCTGCCAGCACGATATTCTGGAAGCAGGTGATTCTGCTGGAGGGCGCCGAACCAAGTACAGAGAGAGGGGTGTTGTTTAGGTGTGTTTTTTTTGGTGGCTAGCTGAGGAGGCCACCGTGTTGTGTGGATTGGGCTGGGAGCCGACGGGGAAGAGAGCCCCGTGTGTTCTGGTGTGAGGGCTGCAGAGAAGAGCAGCGGGGGAGAAGAGCGCAAGACAGAGGAGGGCCTGGTGTTTTGGTGGCTGGCTGAGAAGGCCACCGTGTTGTTGAGGGGAGACTCTCTGGGGCCTCTTAGCGTGCCAACTACAAAGAAGCGAGACGAAGGGCTGGCTGCAGGTGGTGACGACGCGAGGGACGTCGACGGTGCAGGGGCCTCTGGGGCGTGCAGGCTTGGTGGCTGGAGGGCCGACATGGTGACGGGCTGACGTGTGGAGCCAGGCCCAGGAAGGCCGCGTGTGGGAGCCGCCGCCGAGGTGTTGGTATGTGTGCAGCCACAGGCGCTGCAGAAGAGATGGCGGACGAGTCGGCGCAGCTAAAAAGGAAGTGAGGGGATGGTGTTGCTGCAGGAGAGCGAAAGGACAGAGCAACTAGAAGGTTGCGTTGGTGTGGTTGGCGACTGGGTTAGCTGGCGCGTTGGTGGACGGCCTGGCTAACAGCGCAAAGGAAAAGGAAGACTAACACAGAGAAGAGGCTGCAGTGCTGGCGACTAGAGAGAGACTGCCATCACGGTAGTGAAGTAGGGCGGAGCCGACGGGGAGTTGGCGTAGGTGCAGTACGTATGAAGGTGGTCGCCTCTAGTGTGCGCAGGCGATGACAGAGATAGAGGTGTTGCTGGGGTTTTATATATGATCGCTGCAGTGGTTAGCGTGGCTGGATGGTGGTGAAAGGCACTGGAGCTGCCTGGCGAGGGACTGGCACCGTGTGATGGTAGCCCAGCAAAGAGATAGCTGCAAGTGTGAGAGAAGAAGGTCCTTGGTGACTGAGTGGCGGCTGCAGAGGTGATCAGCGGCCTGGAATGAAGCTGCTGCAGAGGCGCAGAGGAGAGCGTGCAAGAAGAAGGCGCCAAAGGGGTCAACTGCAGGTCTGAAGTGACGTGGAAGCCGTATTGGGCTGGATATTGGGCTGGTGTTGGTGTTGGGTTTTGGGGAGCTCACGATTGCAGAGAAGCTGCCAAGAGGACAGTTTTACAGAGAGGCTGGCGACTGACAGTGAAGCAAGTTGCTGCGGCTGGTAGCTGAAGCAAAGAGTGAGGGAATAAAGCCTGATAGTGCAAAGGAATCACTCGTGTGACTGGGTTTTGCTTTGGGGAACTGGCAGTGAACTGGTGGTGTGGCAGAGAGGACTTCAGCTGAGGTGCAGTGCAAAGAACAAAGAGGTCTGCTGCTGCAGAGGAGCAAGGAGCGAAGGGATTTGGGAGCGACCAGGAGCTGGAGAGGGCTGATTGCGAGTGGGTGCTTGCTGAAGCTGGTGTCTGGGATATCTTGGGATATCCACCTCTGTAAAGGTCAAGGTCTTTTCTGAAATATGAGTCTTGTTCATGCTCTTTGGTCTGGTGTTCTGGTGTGTTTGCATGCGTGTGTGGAAGTGTGGCATGCTATAAGGGTGTAGACAGCTTTACCGCTTCCGTGCCATCAACGTGTCAAGTTAAGAGTCATCGACAAAATTCTTCTAGCATAATGACATGAAAGAGCTCTGTTTTCCAGTGCTTCTTGTCTCAAAAAGATGTTTGTTTAGAAGGGGTGAAAGCAAAAGCTTGAAGCATATATTCTAACATAGACCATATTGGTAGCTTTTGCTTCAAGAGCTACTTTGACATTATTATTGCTATGGGAAATTTGGGTTGGAAACATAACAAAACAAAGCAAAGGGACACGTGACCATGTAAGAATTCTCAAAAAAAAAAATCAAAGAAAATCTTTAGAATTCTCGAATGTATTACTTTGAGATTATTATTGATGTGGGAAAACATAACATAACAGAGCAAAGGGACACATGACCATGTAAGAATTCTCAAATGGCTTTTTTTTTCCCCTTTATGACTTGAAAGCTCAAACATGTGTATGACTTTGAAGCAATTGTGAATCCATATAAAAGGCCTTAATGCCTGACAAATTCATTACTTAATTCAACATAATTGAAAAATGATTGGATCCTATCTAAAAACGCCAATGTTGAGTGTATTCTTTCAACGTACATGATAGGAGAAATTTATTGTGGTATGTATGAGCTTTGTTGTGATTTGTGGTCCAAGGTTGTAGTTGAAAAGTTGCCAAAATTTTTTCTCAATGATATTGTTTTAAAAGCTAAAAGTTTGTTGTTAAGTTTTAGATTTATTTTAAAACAATAAAAACCAAGAAGTCCAAAGTTAACTTTCTTTCTTCATGACTCCATTATTTGGTTTTTGTTCATAGCCTAATTTCTACATTCTCAAAATTTCATTTGTTATGAATAGTTAATAAATGATTCAAATTTCTATGTATGGCTTCTTGTTTGTGCTTTTTGATGTGTATGAGAAGCATAGGTGCTATGATACAAATATTTTTAGCAACTTTGATAGTGCTTATATTGTTAATTTAGTAAAAGTGGGCAGTCAAGGTTTGTGTCTACCTAATCATAATCAGACTCTTTCCCTGCCAAAGATAATGCTGACAGCCTGCCTAGCTCAACCATGAATGGTTTCTTTTCTAAGCTAAGGGGCTGCCGCAAGAGGGTTCCGTCACAATCTCCATTATGACAATTTGGAACTCGCACGTGTAAACAACGGAACCTGCAGCTCCCAGCCCACTGTTTTGGCCGGGGACACAGGCAGGGAGCTGGTGTGCAAGCCCCCTAAGGTCATCTCCTCCGGTGCCCAAAGACATGTAGGTTAGAATGCAAATCACCATGAGCCATGCTTTAGATGCCATCTTGGAAGCATTTGTTACCATTTGTACATAGACAAAGTGGATAGAGGTATATGAACCCCATTTTTGTTTGGCATTGATACTTGTTTCGTTGTTCGGTCTTACCCTGATTCATCCTATACAGCTTCTCTTCAAAGAGAAGGTAATATGTATCAAAAATTTACCTTCTCTTCAAAGAGAAGGTAATATGTATCAAAAATTTACCAGACAATTGCATGTATTTTCTGTGTATATCAGGTCCATTGCCACAAACAAATCAGAACATATCTTTAAAGGAACACAAACCATCTTTGAAATGATGGGACACAGCAGATATCTCTTAGAATAACCTCTCGTCTTTCTATTCTTGATATGAACTTACTTGCACTATGGCAATCATTACACATCCTCATATTTTTGGTCACACGGAGCGTTTGTCCAGGTGCCGTGTTGAGAAGCCCAAAAGCTATGGCCATCTTTTCTGCATGTTCACACAACAATGCTTCCTTCTCGTCCGAAATGGGTTTCACAACCTGACCTATATTGGGTACATGTCCTTGCTCCTCCATACGCAAGCTCAAGGATTCTAGCAGTTCTGAGATTTCCGCACTTGGGGTGTCGCCCCCTAAGAACTCATGAACTTTCTTGTTCACCTCTATTGTAGCAATCGCAGGCTTTTTCTTTGCACCCGCTTGTTTTCTCAACTCCTCTATTCTACATGCAGCATCCAGCCTGCCGGCACTTGCATAGATGTCAGCCATGAGCACATATGGTGGGGCACTTTCAGGATTTATCTGAACCAACTGCTGAAAGCATCTCAGACCTACTTCCAATTCTTCATAAGTCTTGCAGGCGGTGAGCAGAGCTGCCCACATTCCTTCATCATACAAAGACTGTGGCACAGTCTTTAACAAGAAGCCCTCTGCCTCATACACACGTCCTGATCGGGCGAGAAGATCAACGATGCAGGTGTAGTGACTAATGGTTGGTGTGATGCTATACTCTTCTCTCATCATCTTGAAATACTCCTGACCCTTGATTACCATGCGAGCATGGCTGCAGGCAGTGAGAAGACATGTAAATGTGATGCTGTCCGGCTTAACCCTTTGCTTTTGCATGTCCTCAAAACATTGTACGGCCAGTGTACCCTCATGGTTTATGGCATACGCTTTTATCATCGAGTTCCATACACAAATGTCTCGAATCAACAACTTGTCAAACACTTCCTGTGCCTCCAAAAGTGAGCCACCTTTCGCATACATCTCAATCAGAGTATTGCTAATGAAAAGATCACTATCATACTCCTTATGTATGATCTCCATGTGTAATTCTCGGCCCTTGTCAATAGCTCCCACGTTTCCGCACGCTTTCAAGACGCTAGCAAATGTGACAGCATCAGAAAAGATGCCCTCCAGTTGCATCTGCTCAAAGAATTTCAGCGCTTCATGACCGGGTCCATGTTCAGCATATCCTGCAATCAATGAGGTCCATGACATGGCATCCGGAGAGACGCCCTCCAGACGCATCTGTTCAAAGCACTTCAATGCCTCTCGGATGGATCCATGTTCAGCATATCCTGCAATTAGCACATTCCATGACACAACATTTCTAACTAACAGTTTGTCAAAGACCTCCCGTGCCTCTAAAAGTGCGCCACATTTAGCATACATATCAACCAAAGAGTTACCAAGAAAGATATTGCTTTGTAATCTTTTTCCAGTCACCTCCCTACCAATTTCTCGGCCTTTGGCGATGGCACCTATGCTACCACATGCCTTCAGCACACAAACAAGAGTGAGATCGTTTGGAGAGACTCCCTCCACCTGCATCTGTTGAAAGCATTGCAATGCTTCCTGACCAGGTCCATGTTCTGCATATCCTGCAATTAATGCAGTCCATGATACAACATCTCGAACAGTCAGCTGATCGAAGACCTCCCTTGCCTTTGTAAGTGAGCCACATTTGGCATACATGTCAATTAAGGCATTGTCAACATAAAGATCTCTTTCCATTGCCATTTGCATGATCTCAGCATGTAACTCTCGGCCTCTTTCAACATCTTTCAGCCGAGCACAAGCTTTCAAAAGTGCCATAAAAGTGTACACGCTCGGATGGACACCATTCTGTTTCATCCTCTGGTAAAGTTTGAAAGCATGTTGTGATTGCCCATAATCAATACATCCCAGTATAAGAGCAGTCCACGTATGCTCATTCTGATAACATAGCCTCCTCAAAACCTGCTCAGCATCACGCATACACCCACATTCCGCAAACATTTGCACGATGTAGTTCCCGACTGCTCTATGAGAGTCCAGTCCATGGCTACAAGCATGCTCATACATGTGCTTGGCATATCCTATGTTTTTCAATTTTCTGCACTTTTGCAAGATACAAATGAAATTCTCAACTGCAGGCAGCTCAGATGTCCTATCTAGTATCCTTACCGCCTCTTCAAGGTGCCACATCCCGCCAACACTCTCTGGATAAGATTGCACTTCCAATGCATCTGATTCCACTCCGGACTTGAGGGTGGCATTGCACAGGTGATCCAACCTTGCTAACTCAACCATTGAGCTAAATTTATGAAGCTTTGAGCTCGCCTTTGCATGCCCACCAGATGCATTGCATGCAACGAAGCCCCAGCTTTCCTTTGTCTTGCACCAGTCCCCTATGGACAACTCCTCTAGAATTTTATGGTTAAAAGTGGGAAGGGCCACATCTGTGTGTAGATACTGTCAACAAAGTTAGTTAGATGGACCCCCCAAAGCCCTGAATTAAGACCTTGATCCAACAATGTAGGAGTGCAAAATATTTGGTCCAATGCTGACAGGAACAAAGGGGGTGGTGTGTGTGACCCAGCGAATGACTGCTTATTAATCTCTCACAATGCAAGGTTATATGGTGATGCACATCAAAATAATGTCATAAAAACAAAAAGGATCAAGGCTTCTAATACCATGGATGATGTCCAGTTTAATCTAGTAGACTGGACTATCTGGAACTTGGAAAGAGGGGACAATAAGATGGGGGTCTCTTACTTTGGATTTGGTGCATTTAAAAAAAAAAAAACACTTGACAGACAAAACTGCATGGTTGCACTTACCTTGTTCGGCCTGAGAGCACCCCTCAAATGGTCCTGTTTGAGTAGTGGGCTCCCTAACTGTAAGCAGGACATTTGTGCAAATTAAAGTTTGCCTGTATATTTTGGTATTTTACAAAAAAAAACAAAAAAGGGAAAATATTAAAAAAATTAATCGGACAAATTCCATTATTTCTCAAATAAAACCATAATGATTCAGATGCAAACCTGAAGGTATTATGGGAAGGGGGAGCGTCAGTTGCAGAGAGAGACGGTAGAGCTCGCATGGCTGCAGCCCCCGTAAGCGCCTGCTGCGCATAACCTTCAAGTTCTAACCTGTGTGGTCCTTCACAAAAGAACAGCTCTTACTTTTCAAGCCAACTTCATCACATAACTTGAATTTTAAATATATGTGTCCTTTTTTAACCTAAGGTCTTGCTAAGGTTTGCCTAAGTTTGACCTTTACAAAAGAACAGCTCTTACTTTTCAAGCCAACTTCATCACATAACTTGAATTTTAAATATATGTGCCCTTTTTTAACCTAAGGTGCCTAAGTTTGACCTGGCTTTAGACATTTGCAAGGTTTGCTAAGTTGGACCTAGTTTTAGGCATTTCCAAGGTTTCCTAAGTTTGACCCAGTTCAGCATTTCAAGTTTAGAACGCCACGAAGAATTTATTTCTTTTGTGCCAAATCTATATGCTGACATGTATTGTCGATGAATTTTCTTCTAATTCCATTTCTTCCGTGTGGTAGAGAAGAATCACCAATCCTAAGAGCATTAGCATCATCCCTCCTAATCCGAGGAGTTTATTCGTGCATTTGTTTAGAGGTTTGCAAGAGTCTGTCCTTGCACCCTTACTGGGGGAGGAATTGTTTGAGTAACCATTCTTCCCTCGACATTCATTTATCTCTAGCTCATTTCTTTTAATTACATTTCTTCTATGTGTTAGGGAAGAATGCTTCACCAGTTCTAAGAGCATTAGCATCATCCCTCCTAATCTGAGTAGTTTATTCATGTGTTTGTTCTTAGAGGTAGTTTCAAGAGTCTGTCCTTGAACCAATCATGTTGGGGGAGGAATTGTTTGAGTAACCATTCATTCTTCCCTCGACATTCATTAATCTTTGGCTCATTTTCTGACCATAGTGAGATGATTGAGCATCCTTTTTAGCTTCTAGTTGTTGTGACCCAAATAATCCCTTGGCATAGTCCGAAAGACTATTGGTCTATGTGAGTAAAGTGACAATTTTCAATTCTAGGTGCATGAGTTCACACTGGCTCCATAGGTCTAGTGAGAATGCATCACTCCAATCATGAGCTGTACACTTGTTATCAACAAATCTGACCACTAAGTCTACCCTAGCAATGGTAGAGACTAACAGCAGTAAGTCCTTTTTTATGCTTGGCACAAATAAGACTTTTGAGAGAGTGATTCACCCACCATTTTCACAGTAAGCAGCAGTGGAGAACAACCTTATCGATTCCTTTTACTAGATATGAGGAGTTTTTTGTAGATGTGGTTGTTCCTCCTTAAGAAGTAGACTCAAGTGAGGAAAATAAATCACGCTGAGAAGTAATGTGCTAGCACCACTATCAAAGTACCAAACATGTTGATTTGTCACACTGACATGTATACATCATGGATGGATAGAAGGATCATAACTGTAGTGTCTACTCATCCTATTCATAGTTCACTGACTAGCACTTGGTGTTGATCCCAACACAGCCATGCTTGACTCTTTCTCTTCTCCTCGTTTAGGATTTTTTTGCATTCATTAATGTAATGGCATGGCTTCTGATAGTAGTTACATTTTCCTTTCTTCTTAGGCTTATCGCTCCCTTCTCGGCATCCTTTTCAAAAGATTGGGCTGATTCTTCATTTGGCTTATAGCCACCCTAAGAAAAGGCTTTGCCATTACCTTTTTGACTGGCAACAAATGCTCGATCTCCCACATACATATAAGTTTAGTTTTGCCAAGATTCCTCTTCTTGCAAGAGCATTGTCAACTCATTAAAAGTAAGGGCATCGAGGTTACCCTTCATCACTCATGAGCTGAAGTGTAGATGCAAAACCATGGTATGAAGAACTTGGTAGAGTTATACAAATAGCAGACACTAAAGAGCTATCTGGATAGGCCTCATCGATACATGCTAACTGCTCCCGGAGATCTTTAATCTTTGTGAGGAACTTATCCATTAAATCTCCCTCCCTCATACATATGCTCGGACTCTAATTACTTTGTGCAAGTGGGCCACTCGTGCCTCATTATGCAACATGCTTCACACTTTTACATGAGCGAATATGAGGAATAATGCTCCTTTTCATTGAAAGTGCCACTAATGTATGTGCATGTGCATCTTTGCCATCTCACTTAGCTTGTTCCGTTGTGGGAGGTGCGGAGGCAAATGCCACAATTACATCAATATCCAAAGTACTTGTGCTATGTTGTTATGCTAGCGAGATAGGGCATGCCTCAATGCCAATAACAACATTCCAAAGCCCTTTGGTGATGACTAGTAAAAAGTATCCCAAATACATTGTTGCTTGCCATTTCAACCCGCAAATAACTAATCTCCTAGCTGCTTGTATAGGTACTATCAAATCCTACTGAATACAACCAATATGGCTTGCCAATTGATCATTAATGATGACAAAGGAAACATGCAAAGTGTTTGAAAAATTACAGAGTGTAGAGTGTAGAAATGATACTTAGTAGGAATGCAAAAATTGATACAATGTTGACGATGCTGTTAAAAATGAGCTCAAAGATGTGATGTAAAAGGTGATGACATCCCTGTCTACACTCTAATTGCTGATGCTGCTGTGAAAAAATGCAAAATCAAACGAAAATAGTTCAAACAAGCACTCCCCCTTGATGCTTGCAAAAACCTTAAAGCATGCGAATGAGCCTCGAAACATGCCCGAAATGTATCTAAACATTGATAACATAGTTAAAAAGACGCCACAGGATACATCTTCTCAACCTAAGAGGATAGCTCAATTTGAGATAATAAAAGTGCAACTCTAGGAGAAGAAGATGATGAGGGAGTGAAGGCAAAGAGAACCTACTCTAATACCAATTATTGGAGTGGAGATCAAAGTAGCAACACACATATAGATGCAGCAAAGCACAACACTCAAAATAGATTGATGAAAATGAGTGAAGTACAAGTGAAGTAATATGATAAGGTCACTTACACATACGCATACGCTTGGGGGAAAAGGCCTTCTAAAGAGGTAAAAAGTGCCTAGACTCATTATTAGCCTATGTCCACACATCATTACCACATAAATGGCTACATGTTAGTTGGAGGTAACAAAGAAGTACATGAAAACTACTAGGGACAACATGTTAGGTACCAAGCTACTTGTTGAAAAAGGGTGAGCCCATGGATAGGGTGGTTGTCATTTATTGTGATAATAACATGAGAAACATATAGTTGGCTAGTAGCCCAATGTATCGACTTAAGACGAAGCACATTGAGGTGCATAATCTTTTTGTGAGGGGGAAAGTTCTAGCAGGTGATGTGGATTTGGTATATGTTAGAACATAGGATCAGGCAACTAACATCTTCACAAAAGAATTGGGTAAAAGCCTTGTGGGGTTAAAGAACTTACTTGGAGTGTAGGGTATAGAGTTGAGCTCGAGGGGGAGTGCAGATATGGATGACGTGCCAACTCTACACTTATGCCATTAGCATAGTTGGTGAGATTATGGTGGGTGATATGCCGCTAATGCTTTATAGGTTGTGTGACAACCACTTTGGTTTACTAGAGTTATGGCATATTTATAGTGCCACAACTCATGTAGCAAGGTTTACACTACGGACCGATTTGTATATAGTACTTTTCCTTATAGTATGTACTCTTATCTTTATGTTATGGTTATAGAGATGAGAAGAGAATAGAAGAAAACTTAGCCATCCATCTCTCTTATGTTCTTGTCTACTCTTGTGTGTGTGTTTACTTGTAAGGAGCTCAAACTCACCATCTCCCCCACATTCTTCTCATATATTTGAGTCATCTAATTTCTTACCTTTAAATGTTGGGATTCTTGTTCAGATTGTTGGCCATCACAAACTGCCCTCCTTGTCCTCGTTTTTCTCTTGGTACCTTCTCACACAACTCAATGGTTATCTGGCACTCCACCATTCAATAATTATACATGGACTTTCCTTTAGAGGTTGATGGCAAGTGTGATCTAGCTCTTGCCTTGACCACTATAAATCTCGATCCATCTAGTGTATTAGTATGTGTAAAGCATGTTCATGTGGTCTATTCCTTTTTTCAGAGTGGGTGCTTGTGTATCTTCTTTGTTTTTGTTTCCTTTGCAGAGCAGGTATTTACCTGTTTTACTTTGGCCTTTGATTCTGCTACAAGAAGGTTCTTGTGGCTTCTTTATCCATATCTTTTGAGGTTCTTCTGGCTTCTTGCCAGATTTCTCCTTCTTTTGTGGATTGGTTTTAGGTCTCCCTTCCTTTGTTGGGATTTTGATATATAGGGAGCCTTAAAATTACTCTTTCCTTTATCTACTTTTTGCTTTGGAATCTAGATTTGTGTTACTCCTTCATAGTAGCCTTGAGCATGTAGTATCATTATCATACCTAAGCATTGCTCCTCCATATAGGATCATATCCATTATGGTGGATTAGAATGGTGGCATTAGTCTCATCACTCTCATAATAGCAACAACCTAATTGGTTTACTAGGATTTGGATAAATTTAGGAACCCTAGCATTCTCCCTTGGTTGTCCCCCTTGGTAGGAGTAGACCTTTAGTGTCATGCTAAGTTGTGTCCCTCACTTGGCTAACTCTTGGTTTTGAAGAACCTTCAACTCTTTCTTTAACATCTTCCCACAACAGCCTTTAGCATATTAATATGTGATGATAAAAACATTATAAAAGAGTGGCCATGTCTCTTGGTCTCTTTGTGACTTGTTATTCTATTGGTATGGTCCTCTACTTTGGAAAGAAAGATCTTGCAAAGGAATTGCATCCTCATCTACAAATATCATTTGCCATGAGATCATTCCCTAAGTCAAGGTTAGATGTAACATCTTCCTTCCTTTGCTCTAGGATAGGCACAAGCACATATAATCCCCTTCCATTCCTTGTTTCTTGGCATGGATACAATGTATTTGGTGCCTTGTTAGCCCTTAGCTTTTCCTTAAATTTCATTTGACATTTTTCCACTAGGGCCTTAGTTATTTCCAACTTTTGGATCACCTTTTTAGTGTTAGGATATTCACCGACTCCTCTAGGAGTTAAGCACCTAAGTAAGCATATTTTCTTGGAGAGGACTAGAAGCTATTGAACATAGCAAGGAATCCATGGAAAATTCTCCAAGAAATAAGGAGAGTCACACCTGCGAATGCTTGCTTACTCATAGAGAAGGCAAGGCTTGGATGTAGCATGAACATGGAGAAATAATGAGAGATTATGATCTCTAGTTCCAATAGAGTTCTAGCTAAAACATACTTTTCACAATGTGAAATTGTAGGTTTAATGTTTTTTTTAACTTTTCCAAAATCATTAAAATAAAAAAATTTCATTCAATTGAGTCCCACCACCACTGATAATAAAATTATGAAATTCATGTTAAAAGGACTCAAACTGGAAAGTTTGGAGATGGAAAACACTCATTAACATCATCAAATTATCAAAATATCAAAACCTAGTTTTTCATGCCTGATAGTTGTTCATGCCCATAAAAACTTTCTAAAATTGTGCTGTGATTTTGGGGACAAGAGAATTAAAAGTCCTTATTTGAAGGAGTCTTATACTTAGTTGTAAATAATCTGATATTTTCACACCCATGAAAAAACTAAGAAGATTGGTTTTTCACGTCCAAGAAAATTTCCAAATTTCACATCCATGAAAAACTTAATATCTCATGACTAAGAAATATTTGAGATCAAAATCATCAATGATGATATCAAAGGACATTTATGTGCATCACTATAAACATCCAAATCAAAACTCAAAAGTTCAAAGTCTTTCACGTCGTGAAAGTCTTTTTAATACTCGTAAAAAACTAGATAGTTTTTATGTTGTAAAAACTCAAGTATAGGACTATTACGGGAGTATAAAGCATACTTCTTACATTGATAAAACACAAATTTCAAGGTTGTGTTGTCAATTCAAAAGTTTTTCAATCTCGTGAAAACCCACGCTTATGAAAAACTCATTGTAGTGAACCTCAAAAAATTAATCACAATAAAATAGTGTGGTGAGTAGAATTTAGCCTGGTTAGACTAATTCTACATGTCTCACTCTCTAGTCCTCTCACACAAAGAGAAATAATCTAATCTCTACCCTTAACTCTCTACTTTCTTTCACAAAAAGAATGGATAGGAACATGTGCTAAGCAATAATCTAATTTCTACTCTGAACTCTCGCTTTGTGACTTTTATTTGATGACTACTCTAGGCACACCTGGGTGTATCCGTTGAAGGTAAAGTTAGAGGTCTTTACATGCTTTAGACATTGTTTCTATGAAAATGTGTCTATATGTAAATGCGTCTATATGTAAATGCTTTAGACATTGTTTCTATGAAAATGCGTCTATATGTAAAGTTAGCACCCTTCGTACAAATCAAGGGAGAGAGCATATGGCAAAGGAGTTTCATATATATATGGTTGAAAAGAGGCATAAAACATCAATGCACAGTACCTTATACACCTCAACAGAATGGTGTGGCTAAGAGGTAGAATATATCTCCCATGGAGATGGCACGTTGCATGGTTAAACGCGAGCAATTGCCTCATGTGTTTTGGCTAGAGGCATTAGAACTGCAAGAAGCCCTTTGTGGCTCATTTGTGTGTTTTTTTATGCTCTTATGCTTAAATCAGCCCATACTAGTTGAAAATCACCTCAAATTTTATAGATAGCCTAATTGATGAGGCAATTACAAATGATATAATGGATGAGGAAAGGACAACCATATAGGTATCCAAGAGTATGCCCAAATGGTTGGTGTGCAAAAATTACGTGACAACAAATTAGCTACTCCTTTAACTAGTAGGACATTGCACATTCTCGTCATGCATCTTATTCTTTTGTGGATCATGCTCTCATTTCCAGTAAATACAATGACAACGAACTTGTTTCTTTTGAGGAAGCATAGGAAAATTATCATTGGATACAAGCCATGTAGGATGAGTACGAATAAATCCTTAAAAATGACACTTGGTATTATGCAGATTTACCTTAGGTAAAAAGGCCATTGGTATAAAGTGGGTTTATAATCTTAAGTGTAAATCTGATAGTAGCTTTATCACTATAAGGCAAGGTTTATTGCAAAGGGTTATTCTCAAGAGAAGGGCATAGATTATGATGAGATCTTTGCACACCCACGTCTCATATGGCTACAAATAGGTGTATTATTGCATTGGCATGGTTAGAATATACATCAACTGGATATCAAGACTGCCTTATTAAATGGAACCTGCATGAGGAGGTTTATGTATCTCAGCCTCATGGCTTTGTTGAGAAGGGGTAGGAATCTAAACTATGCAGGTTAAGAAGACTATGTAGAAATCTAAAGTATGCAAGTTTTGTTGAGAAGGGGTAGGAATCTAAAGTATGCGGGTTAAGAAAAGATTTATATGGCTATAGCAGGCTCGCAAGACCATGGCTTGCATGATTCTTGTCTTGTGATTAAATATTTGTGGGGAGAGAGAGAGAGAGAGAGAGAGAGAGAGAGAGAGAGAGAGAGAGAGAGAGAGAGAGAGAGAGAGAGAGAGAGAGAGAGAGCTTTCTAGCTTCCCTCCTCTCTTGTGAGCTTATATTACAAAGAGTCCAAGAAATTTGATTGCTAGAGATCAAGGGTTTGACACCCCTTTAGGCTTCCATTCCTGTTATCAATGTTCTTTCACACGCTTTAGATGGGTTCACACTTCCGATGTTAACAATACTTGTTGAGGAACTACAACTTTAGATGGGCTCACACTTCCGATGTTAACAATACTTGTTGAGGAACTACAACTTCTCTAAACAAGAGGCACTTGTGCTCATGTTTGTCAAGGATGACTGAAACTAGTGCTAGAATGGAATTGGAGCATTCTATTAATCCATTGTTTGTTTTAGTTTTCCCATGAGTTGCAAAACTTGTGGTAGATTGATTGAGTGTTAAGTTGGATCAAAATTTGGAGCGATTAGTATGGTGGAAGTGTGATTAGAGTAGAAGTTTTGTGTGGTTTTTTACCAACATTAGCCATCTTCTTTTTGTTTCTTGTCTTGTTTTTTGATCAATGGTGGGGGATGGAAGAAGGAAGGGCATGCTGAAGTCCCAAGACCTCCCTAGGTACCAATTTCATCAATTACTTTAATTTTGTCTAATTTATGCTTAATTAGGCTAATTAGGACCTTTCAATTCTTACAAAAATTCTTGAATTTTTGGTCTTTGATGCTTAGTTGGTGGCATTATGCCATCAAGTAAAGCTTCAATCCATTCAATAAGAGTTCTAAGAGATAATTCAAGCCCAAAAAGAAGGGTAGAGACAAAACTATGGAGGAAAAACATGCAAAAACTATGGAGGAAAAGTCTAATCACTAGCCTAGAAAGTCTAATCGTTGGTCCAGGGTCCTATTGCTCATAGGATTGAGCAATCTTTGTTGGGTGAAAAGTCATTGTTTGGCAATTTTTGGTCTATAGAGCCATAAATGGCAACAAAATTAACTAAATAGGAAGTTATGCCAAGTACTGACCGAATCTGATAGAGAATAGTGAGGGTACATGCACATTGAATGCACAAAAAATCTAAGAAATATGTAAATTGAGTCGACGGAGAATATTGAGGGGAGTTCACATCATTAAATATGCACAAAAATCTAAGAAATATGTAAAAAATGGACACACAAGAAGTGCAATCATCAATAATCTAATCGTGGGACAATTCAATAACCATATAATTGATCGGGTGTACGAGTGACTATCGCTCATACACCTGATCAATTGTATGGTTATTGAATCTAATCGTAGGGGGACAATTCAATAACCATACGATTGATAGGGTGTATGAGCGACTATTGCTGATTTTTTTACTAATCCTACAATCATGGTCATAGACCTATCATCATTATGACCGATCGTGTACAAGAAATCTTGTCTGTCCAGTCATTAATGTACGACCAATTGTGTCCGCCAAGAAATTCAATCATCTAATGTCTGCTGATCGTCGATTGATGAGTTCAATCATGGATCGTCAAAAAGCATACTCGTAAGGAGTTTAATAATCCACTGATCAAACTAGTCCAGTTGTCAGAATGCATAATCGCCAAGGAGTTCAATCTCTGATTGAAATAGTCTGATCATCCGATTAGGGATTCCAAGGTGAAAACTTCTATAGTCCTAGAGACTGGTTTTCACAGTTTCCTAGATCTATGTGAGATCCAAGGACCTCCAGAAAACCAATCATTCTTTAAAAAAAACCGAAAACCATAATTTGAAAAACCTAGAAAATCATAAAAAGGTTCAGTAAGTGATTCTAGCATTACATAAGTGCTTATGCATTTACGTTCAGGTCGAATCAGTGTGACTTCATACTTGAATCCAATGTCTGAGCATGAAACATTATCGTACATGCCAAAGCTAGGGAGTGGGACCAAGAGTCGATCTCTAACCACCTTAGTAGCTCTAGATTCCAGTTCAAAAGTAAACCAAGAATCCTTCAAAACAACGGAGGATACCAAACCGAGATTGTGGGGCATTAGCCCAATTTAGCGTCCAAACATGGAAACGGTCGAACGAGACCATGGAACATTTATAGGAGAGTTATAGGAGCTGAAAGGACCCAAGCTAGAAGACCCCAAGCCAGAAGGCCAATGGGTGAGAGAACGACTATGAGCAAACATGCTAGAGGCCAGATTAGTAACATAGGGATGAGTGAAGCATACGTTTTACAACACTATAATGCTACGGCTTCCATACAACTAACCGAGTACCAGTCTTCATTGATGCAAATGGGATACTCTTAAAGAGATGGCCAATGTCATCCTTACACAGAATTGAGCTTGACCTCTCAGAACAACCTGCGAGTGGTATTATCGAGCTAGTGATGAGAACTGATAGAATGATGTATATCCCAACAAGAGACATCGAGAAGACTCTAATAGAATGATGTATATCCCAACAAGAGACATGGAGAAGATTAGACCTATAGCCATGGCCATTGAGTTAGAATTACAAGAAGCTACTAGAGCTCGAATAGGTAAGGACTCAACCCCCTAGTGTAATTGACATATTCTTCTTAAGGAGGCTTAAAGTCAACAATGAGGGAATCACGCTATATTAGGATGCCGCATGTAACCTCTACATACTCATGGATATTCCTATAGACATGCATGGATCTTTTTGATTCTTTGATACACCCCTAATGGAGAAAGTGTTTCCATCAAGCCACAGATCAAATGATGCATGTTGTGTGACGAAGAAGGTAACACATATAACCCAAGACTTGTAGAGGAGACAAGAAGAAAGATCTAGGAAGGGAGCGTCACACCTCCCATAGCCCACTACTAGAGTGAAAAGACTGTAGGAGGAAGAGAAGGGAGGACCTTTCAGGAGGAAATCAATTCAAGAGGAGGCAGTCCAGCAGAGCAGAGGAGAAATAATTCTCATTCTATAGCCGTAGGATGCCAAATTTTGGTTTCCTTCCTTATTCTATAGCCGCAACAATAGGACGCTAAATTTTGAATTCCTTCCTCAGCAGACATGACGCCAAATTTTGGATTCCTTCCTCATTGGACCTAATTAGGGAAGAAGGGATGAGGGAAAACAATGCTATCCAAATAGAGGCAGTACCTCTCAAAAAGCAAGAGTAGCCGCTCCCTTAAAACCCAAAGTACTAGCTCAAGGAGCATGTGAAACTAAAAGACTATATAGAACCCATAGTCCCAATTCAAGGAGCATATAGAACCCATAGTCCCAATTCAAGGAGCATAAGAAACTTTATAGTCATAAACAAAGAGCTATAAGACAACCAACAACAATGGGATTGGTAGTGGGATACTCAATGATGCATATGACAAACATATTACTAGAAACATCAGTTTTGAAGTACCAACCTATGGGCATGTAGGACCATCCTGTGCAGAGTTGAATCCAGATATATAGCCTCGATGGATCTAGAACCAACAATCAAGCCTATAGAACCTAAATCATGAGCTAGTTTTCTTGACAAAACAAGAAGCGGCCGTTCGCATGGTCATCAAACACCTAGAGGAATGGAAGATGAATATGATCATGGCTATCGAGCCTCACACATATCCAAGGTAGTGTCAAAGTTTGATGGATTAAGGGATCCTTATCCCTATAGCAACCTAGCTGCATTTAGACAGATTTGCACAACTGAGAGAGCATCTGATCCCAGAACCAAGATTAAGGCCTTTGAATTGAACTTAGAAGTTAATGCTCTATTGTGGTTTCAAATGTTGGAAGACTCACAAAAAGGGACCATGGAGGATCTCAAGCTAGCATTCATCTCATGGGCTTCTTGAATAGTGTTGTAAGGTTCCTCCTCAGCCCCTAAAAGATGTATAAGTTCTCCTTTCAGTCCCCTGTAATCATCCCTTATTTCAGAATGCAAGAAAACATTTTTTCCCTTGTTTTTGGCCTAGGGAGAGAAAATATTCTAGAGAGAGGTAATACAATTTTGAATTTTTTTGGATATAAAGTTATCCCTTTTATTTAAGATGAATTCCTTTGAAACAGAAGTTTAAAAAGAGTTTTCTAATGTGCATTAGAAATTAATTGAAATGTGTATTAAACACCTTAGCCTAAGGGTACCTATTTTCTGAAAATTATGGATTAAGGTCCAAAGAGTGTTCTAAAGAGCCAATAGGGTTAATCCAAGTGTTTGAAGAAGAAAAATGCAAGAATAAAATAAAATCCTCCAAAAAGGAGTAAATTCTCACATAAGATGAAGAGTTGACTAGTACAGGCACTTAATAGTAAAAAAATAGGGATTTATTAGTAAAAAAAATGGACTTTTGACACCTCATGAGGGTGAGCGGAGCTCATGAAGGAGGCACCTAGAATCCTCATGATTACTCTAATTTTTTAATTAAAAAAATGAGATATTTCAGGCATTGCATCACTAACTTTTTTATACACCGCAATTTCCAATACATTCACCTCTGTTCTGAAGAGGGCCTGCATTTCCCCTAGTTCTGGAAATAGTCGCATCTGCTCGGTTCTTTCCCTTGTCTCCTAATTGAGCTTGGGCTTGTGTCAGGACATTGAGTGGTGTGATATTTCCAGGTTGCACACAATGGTTCGGATGGTGGCCTGATTAGCAGTAGAAGAAGTCAAACCACTTGCGTGTATGGACAATCCTTGATCAAATGATCAATACCACATTTAATATAAGTAAGTACTGGCATGTCATTGGGCGTAGTAGTCACTTGTTGGGGTTGGTGCATATGAACCATATTCTTATTTGGGCACTTAGCGATTTGAGGCAGCCCTTCGCTCGCAGCCAAAACATTGTAGCGGTCGTCTCCTCATGTTCGAGTTCATGTCCTTGCCCTTCCACTGTATCGTAGTTTGAAACACAGGTACTAGCATGTTATTCTATAGGACGTAGAATTCCAGCGTGACCTCCGCAGTTTCCTCATAGTACGCTCTGTTACGTTCTACTCCACGTACCATATCAACATCTGTTACGGCTCTTCAATCAATACTTGGTTGATTTTAGCCTGCAGTTGTGGTGGTAGAACTGGTGGTGGTAGAGGTGAAGTGTCTTGTACTCGGAACATCCCCCAAGGTAAGTAGGAAGAGTTGGGTTGTCCTGCAGTAGCAGTGATCTGTCCATGTGGCGTAGGTAAAGCCAATGGAGCTCTAAGTGCTGGTAGCTGTGCAACATTTTGGAATCTTGGATATCATTGAAGTGTCATGATTCGCTAATTTTACACAGTGTGCATAATAGAGTAATGGCCTTGCTCTTAATTATGGATATTCGGTGGTAGTGTGATTCAATCTACACATAGAGCACCACACCAATTCCTTGCAAGGGTAAAGATGGTTATGCCCATGCCCAGATGTTTCTCTTCCCTCCTTTATCTTCAATTTCTCTAGTATAGCATTACTGAGCTCGTCCACAGTCATGTTTCCGACTTGCTTGCTCCGAGTCCCAATTTCTTGGTGACTCGAGACACGAGAAGTCATAGTTGCTGAAGATGTTCTGACATCTTCCGGTTGCAGCAATTCCAGCATAATATTTTCATATTTGATTGCCAGTTTGCAACATGCATCAAGAGTAGCTGGTCGGTGGGCTAGTACCAGATAATCATGCATCTTGTGGTCTCTAACCCCTCTCTGGAAGCAAGGCAATAACTGATCGTCAGTTAACCTCTCCCGTAGTTTGCACCTTGAATTTAAGTGCTTAAGTTGAGACACATAGTGTCTCATCGACTCCACTTCTTTTTGTTTGATATTATGCAACTGTGCCATAGGGCTCCATTTGTCACCACTTCTGGCAAAGCTAGACACAAACACATTCTTGAGTCGTGTGAAGTTAACCTTATCCTCGGGCTTGAGGGTTCGGAACCACTGATGCGCTTTCCCTTCCAAGGTCAGTGAGAAAGCATGAATCATTGTCACATCATTGACAGGCCTGCAGGTTTCACATGTGGATTCAAAAATCTCTACATGTTGGATAGGATCTCCATCTCCAGAGAATTTTTGGATGAGTTTGGAAATGATATATGGCTTCATCTGGGAGGGTCGAAATTCTAGAGCAGTGCCTAGTTCTTTGACCATTCATTGGCCCATCTCTGTCGCCATATTTAGCAGATCTGTCCTTGTGGCTACATTGAGGTCAATGGTTGGATCCATCCTCCTTGGTCTTTGAGGAATTGCTCCCTCCCTTCCTAGACCTCATCCTCTTCCTGTATTGTCTCTTCTAGGTATCTCCGGTCTATGGAGTGGTCCTGTCACTGTACCGTGGAGTAGCTCATCAATAGTTGCCTCTGTACGCCTTTGCAGAATTAAAAGTTCCATGTCTTGTATAGGAACGTAGGATGATTGATCATATGCTCAATATCTTTTTTGGTGTACAGACAATCCTCCACTTCGCCCGCCACTCTTGCTAGGTTATCCTCTTCTTCTAGGGTTACAAACCCTTCCTCAGCTCTAGGCTCCTCATTTATGGGTTCTAAATTTAGAATTTCTCCCACTTCTTCCCATGACCGATTCTGGCTCCTTACCCTGTGATGATTGGAGTAGGTTTAAACTTCACATTTCCTTTTGCTCAGCTCTCGCCCTTTGAGTATCGAGCTCTTGTTTTCTTAAGCTCAACTCTCATAGATATTGTTCCACCTCGCTCCTTTTGAGATCTAACTCTACTTCCTCTGAAGTGGGAAAGAATACTTGACGCGTCTTGGCCACACTTTCTATGTCCCGTCTCATTTGGGGTGTGTCGGTGTTCGGCAGCCTCGAATTGTTGTAGGCATCCCTCCTTTACCGACCTTCATAGCCTTAGCTTGACTGTGCGTTGGATTAGACTAAACTGTGAGTTTGTAGGAAAAGTTCACGTTGTGGAACAAAAAAGGGTTCACGCCGTGAAGGTCTTCTAAATTGCTCACGTCGTGAACAAATTATTTCACATCGTGAAGAGTTCTGAAAAAGTTCACGGCATGAATGGGTTCCTGAACTTTCATGATTCTTAATCTTGTCAGACCTCCTGGCGTCAGAGGTGTTAGGATAGGGTTACCTATTTTTGGCAAGGCAATCCCGTGATTTGCGGTGTTAATTGCGGCACCGATGGGAGTGAAACAGTTCATGACATGAACATGCAGTTTCACATGGAAACTTCCCGCATCGACTATTATGATTTTGGGTGCAAAATACTTATCCAACGGTTCCCAAAATGATTGTGCCAGGTCTAAGGAGTAGAATACAAGTTCAAGGCACAGTCAATGGCTCCTTATTTTTTTGATTTTTGTGAATTTTTAGAAAAGAAGAAAACAGAACACCAACCTGCTCATTCACGTTAATGCTTCCAATGATGCAAATATCAAAATTACCTAGAAAAAACAGTGAAGCTCTATTGTAAGACCACTCCACCACACACATACACAATAACCACAACCAATTTCACACGATTTCTTACTTCCACACAAATCTTATGCATTCATTTTCTACACAATGCACTACCATAATGCAAGGGCAATCATGAATCTTATGCAATGGGAGCTGAAACTCCAAGAGGAAGGAAGAAACAAAGGTGTTTCGTCGGAAGCGGCGCCAAAAATGTTATGGGCTACTACACCTCCAAGAGGGAACTCAATGCATTCACCTAAAGGATGAGTAATAGATCACAACTATTGTAGGGCACTTACCAATGCTTCGAACTTGAGTCCCTTGGGGCCTCCAAGCTCACTTGTTAAGCTCCAAACCTCTAAGCTCCACCTCCACGCTGTCACCGTAGAGTCGCTCGCACCATCGCATAAGGCAATCACTCTCTCTCACTCTCCCACACAAGCGTATGAATCATACAAGCATAGAAGAACAATTCTAGAATGCTCTCTCTCTCAAGACACAAGGAAGAGCTCTCTATAGCACAAAAGGGGATTGTGTCTTTTCATTATGAGAAAATGCCTTATATATATTTGGCCCTTATTCACACTTAGGCCCCCAAAACTTACTTAATTAGGCCTTGGGAAGCCAATATCTCATAATGTACAACTTTTATAGTGCCATTTCATGACACTTATTAATGTCCTCAATTGGAGGATCATGTTTGTTAATCCAAAATGGGATTAACAACTTAACCTTCATCTTCTCACATAACCAGCCAAACCTTTGCTTAGCTATGAGTTCACCACCAATAGAGTAACCAAGAAAATCATTGACACAACCTAATGACACTTCCATGCTTGACCCATTTGAATCTATACTTGGTTGACCAAGGTTAGGGATCAATTGATTATAGTAGTAGTGCTTCAGCTTTGGTCAAGCTAGATAGCTCACAAAATTCATTGACCACACAAGAAGGAGTCAACATTGGTCTCAGTATATTCCAAACTATTGCTATTATCATATGTAAAAAATTGTGTGATCATTTGCCTAGTGGAGCCTAGGATGCTAGTAAAGTTATCCTCAAAGTCTCAAAGTATATGGCATCCAAGAAACACTCCACTAGCATCCGATACCTTTTGGCATACAATACATCACATAGTTACTTGCTCCTCAATCCTTTCAAGAAAAACCAAACTAGCCTGGGTTGGCTTGGCTTTTTCTCTATAGCTCGGGAGCCATTATGGTCATGTGCCTATTTTCCACTTTGGGAGGCACTTGAATATAGGATGGTCATGTGCCTATTTTCCACTTTGGGAGGCACTTGAATATAGGATGGTCCCACATAACCATAGGCTAGCACCCTAAAAGATGCTTCTCTTGGTTTTTCAGGCGGGGGGTACAACGCACGAATACATCATTCAGTATCCATATACGAGTGCTCCAGGAGTTATTGGTATGCTTTGCGGCTCTATATTTGTGGCTCTCAACTCTTGAGTTTCCCCAGCCTAATTGGATTGATACTATTGGCTCTCAACTCTTGAGGTTCTCCCATCCTAATTGGATTGGTACTACTAGCTCTCAACTCTTGCCATCCTATAATTGGATTGGTACTACTGGCTCAACTGGGGTTACCGATCTGGTCCTTTCTAAAGGCTATCACTTCATGTTTCTCATCCTCGCGGAAGCTGAATGCTCTTCCTGTATAGGGTATAATGTGGAGAGGGAAGCCTAACTTTGGCTTTAGGCCTAATATTCCATAAGGGAGCAACCTGTGGGTTGCTTCCCTTGTAGAATAGAAAGAAAATTCTCCTCTCGATACACTGTTGCGCTTCTTGGTCTTGTGGTGGTTTCCTCAAGAGAGCTCCTCACTTTGGAGTCTATCTATGGAGCGAGCATGAGTGAGCGAGAAGATTGGGTTATCAATAACTTACCAATGTATGAGCAAGCAAGATGCACTAATGGGATTCACATATTTACTAAATTGCCTATTTTTTTGACAAAAGTAATTTCATAGATCATGTAACAATTAAAATATACTAAGGGTAATATTGAGGCAAGAAAAAATAAAATTATAATGCTAGTTAGGAGAATCTAAAATAGATAAAATTTCATGATGATGTCAAAAAGTTGAAATTTCTACCATATGGAGATGCCTATACTCATCGTGATATACCATGTATTCTTGGTTAACCAAAAAGTAATACAGCATCAAAAGAGGCAACGAAACTCTAGGCTAATATAAAGTACTAGGGTAGCTCATATCTTTTGTGGTGAGCATGTCCTTCAAAACATGTTGAGCTATTTTTGCGTCATGGATGTGCATAAGGTTATTCACATCTTGCCCAAGCACTATCAAAAACACAAAATATATATGCTTGCCCAAGCACTATAAAAAACACTATAAAAAACATAAGGTTATTCACATCTTGCCCAAGCACTATAAAAAACACAAAATATATAAGCTTGCCCAAGCACTATCAAAAACACAAAATATATATGCTTGCAAGAGATGTCTTCGTGTTGTTTATGCTTTCCATAAATGCACCACATGAACATAAGGGTTGCTTTTGTATTACCACTGCAAATGGTGGCACCCCTTTCTCATCAGCATCCTTTGTTTTTAGACAAAAAATTTCCTTGACACCAACTTTGTATACAACTCCACCAACAATCTCTGCTTTCATGTCCAATGCTTACTGAATCTATTCAAATGCTTCTTTAGATATACCTCTTCTTTAAGGAAACTTATGGCTTTCTGTCCCAAGAAGGTCATTGGCACCATGTGAAGTGGATGTTGGGAGATCCTCCAGTGAAATACTAATATTAAAACCTTCATAAATAAGATTTTGAGCTTCCCCAATTTTCAAGAATGTGCCCTTTGCAATGGGACATACATCAGGAGGGGGTGGATTTAAAAACATTTTTTGAATCGTCCGTGTATGTCTAACATCAATATTGTAGAAATAGCACATCTTATCTTTTGTCCAACAAAATATGAGAAGCATGATAAAGCACTGAAAAAATTATGAGAAGCTTAAGGGCTACGTACCCTCCTTGATAATGCTAAGCTATTGATGATGTGGAAATGTTGTAGAGAAGACAACCTACGTGGAAGGGGGTGAAGCACCCCTACAAAATGTAAGCACTAGTCAAGGAAAAAAATAGAGGCCAATCTTCACTAATTGGTTAATTTTTTGGGGTTTTTTTGTAAAAACATTCGCCCAGTATCTTAAAACATTCGCCCAAATTTTGGTTGTTTTGAAGGGTTTTAAAAAATATTCACCCAATTTTGGACATTTTAGGGCATTTTTTGAAAACATTCGCCCGTTTTCTATAATTTTAGATTTATATAGGAGGAATAATTACCAACCCACCTACACTTATATATTCATGGAGGCATCTTATTTTTTACCCTGGCACCAGCTCAGCCCAGCAAAATGCCGAGGCGAGGAGGCGGAGGTGGTGGCCGATGGTTACACGCTAGAGAGGGCCATGTGGGTGTAACTATGCCGTGGAGAGAACTTATTGTTGTGCAGCACAGAAGATACGCCTCCCAAAAAAAATGCAGGAGTAGAAGCTCATTGACATGTGGCCATTTCGGCCTCGCAGACCGTCGAAGACAAGGAGGTGATGGTCGGCGACTTTGTCGGAAGGATGATCTGAAGCTGCATTTTTTATTGCTGATGAAGAGTACTATGTCACCACGCTTTGCTGAAGGCATGCCATGAAGGGCTAGAGACCACGTGTGTTTTGGTTGTCTTGCTGATTGCAGGGCTGAGGTTGGTGTAGGAGGGCATATGTAGCCCCATAGGTGGGCGAGAGTGGCGTAGTTGGGGGCCCAGGCATGGCGCAATCGGGGCAGAGGGTGGCTCAGCTAGTATGAGCGGAGCTATGGGCACTAGCACTGTCTAGTGTGGCGCCTGCAGGGGGCTGGTCAACGTGGTAGTAGTGGAGCCCTCCATAGTAGCACCACCGACGATTGGGCAGGCGGGCACCAGAAGCCAACTCTAGGGTGGTTGAGCTGAGCGATGGCGAGCTCTGGGGCCAGCACTTGTAGAGAAGGAAAGCGCAGTTCATGAAGAAGAAGAGAGTGATGGAGATGGTGTTGTAGCATGAAAACACAAGACTTCACACATAGAAAAAACAGGATGATAATGATGTTAAACAGCCCTAAAATGGGATTGATCATGGTGATAGACATAGATTAAGCAACATAATTAAGGTGGATTAAACCACACTAAGAACTCCATAAGAGAGAGAGAGAGAGAGAGAGTACACACTCAACACAAGTTCTATTGCTCTATCTCAAGTGAACCATACAATGATATAGGCTTTCTAGCCTTATCCCACTTTACATGTCACCATCCATGTGGCACTCCCTTTTCCACTCTTTTGGTCAACACTCACACACTATACATGTGGCATTCTTATCTTACCACAATATCTTGCACCTCTAGGGTGCTTTCACACACTCAACCAAATAACCCATTCATTTTACATTGCACATTTCAACACCATCCATGTGACACTCCCTTTTCCACTCTTTTGGTCAACACTCACACACTATACATGTGGCATTCTTATCTTACCACAATATCTTGCACCTCTAGGGTGCTTTCACACACTCAACCAAATAACCCATTCATTTTACATTGCACATTTCAACACCCCTCCTCATTGTAAACTTGGGTGTGTGCATAAAACCTCTGCAATCAATTTGATCAACTCATCTCTCACCCCTATCAATTTGGCATTGACAATCTCAACACTCCTCCTCAATGCAAATTGGAGTGTTCTCAACAAGTGTGCATGCATTAGACCCGAAGTCCATTTTGAGCCGACTCGCTCACAGCAAAACCACTGAGTCCGATTTGAACATAGAAGTTCGGGTGGGAACCAACCCATGTGCATGCACCTTGCATGTGCATCGCTCATGTGCACACCACGCGACAACCATTTCGATCTTCTAGGTGAGCTTGGGCAGGGCAACCCTTATACCAATGTGGGTGATTACAAAATATTCTCATTTTGAGCTTCAAGCTCCCATCTCAATTATGGGTGAGTTAATTTTACAAACCTTTTTATGCGCTGTGCAAGGTAAGAGAACCCGTCCAATGTGGTTAAAATCCACAGATTTCTCGAAGCCGATATCCACTCGGTTTTTTAGGGCTAAGGTGAGAGATAAAAAAATATACAACTCCACACCATAAAGATGCCAAATGAACAAAGATTATTGTTCTTGATGACCTCCAAAAAATAGCAAGATGCCTCCACTTGAGAATCTTTGCATCGATGGACCACCACAATTATTTTCATAAACGGCATATGAATAAGGGCTTAGTTTGGGCTTCTTTATACCACACGTTAATTTAAAGATTAAGGATTTTTAAATTAAAAAAAATTTGATGGTTCCAGCACCAAACCTTATCTCATTTCATTTCACTGCAATCTCTCTTCGGGTTGTGGTGGGTGGACCTTATCCACCCACTATCTTCACCATTGTGCGCAGCATGATGAGAACGATTTCTTGGTATTTTTGTGTAGGTTGGAGACTGCAATTCTGGTTGCGAGCAGGGCATAGTCGGGGTGGTTGGCCGTGAGGGCAATGGTCATTTTGAGAGCGAGCTCATTGAGCTGGCTGGTCGTGATGCCCTTGTAGATGCCTGTGTAGACCTTCTGAGCGACAAGCATAGGGTCATAGTAGACGCCCTTGTAGACACCTGCACAGACCTTCTGAGCGACAAGCATAGGCCGTAGCTGAGCGACTTGAGGCGGACAGTGATCTTGTCGAAGTGAACGGACTCCTGGGGCCCATCTTGCTTGATAACATACATCATGAACAGGGCAGAGAGAATGCCCCTGCAAAAGGGGAGACCACCTCCTCTCTCTCTCTCTCTCTCTCTCTCTCTTTCTCTCTCTCTGTGTGGTGCAGAAGGGGAGACCTCTTTTTACCTCCTTTGGAAAGTTATTCTAACGTCTTTGATTGAGAATGCCAAGTATCATCTGATTTCAGACTTTGCTCTTCATGCCATATTCTTTGTGCCTCTTAGGAACCATCTTCATGGTCTTCTCCACAAGCTCTCACTTGAGCTCCATTATGTGCATGCTTCTCTTGCATACACCATCTTCAAGGCTACTTCTTCTTCATGGATTCCCTGCAAGAAACCCGAGATGCATAATCTTGTGAAAGCCAACTTGCTTCCACCTCTATTGCCCTTCTTCCATGAGCAATTCCATGAGCCATGCCCTTCCGACATGCTCCAAAATTGAGCTCCAACCAGCCCCACTTGCCACCATTGACACAAATAAGCATGCACCTTCAATACGCTCCTTACCCAAAATGCAAGAGCCATGGGATTCACAAATCCCACACATAGCAACCCTTCTCAAATATAAACATTATTCCATGCTCAAATACCAAATTAGAGGCAAAATCACCAAAAATACCTTCTCAAACCTCCTTGGCAGCTTTCTTGTTGACAACAACGAAGACTCCATAGCCTTCATACTTGCTGTGAAAACTCCAATTTAAGCTTCCACGATGATGAGCAGGCTCTCCATGTTGCAAAACTCCCATTTGCAACTCTCTTGGGCAGCTTCTATGCAACCTCCTTGTTGCAAATCTTCTCTAAAATCCTCACAAATGTAAATCCACATGATAATATGAGTGTGCATAAATTTTTTTAACATAATAACTAAAAATAATTCTTAATCAAAGAACTCATAACCATGAAAACTATATATAAATATTCACCATGACCAAGAGCCCACCCAAGCTCTAATACCATGTTAAACAACCCTAAAATGGGATTGATCAAGGTGATAGACATAGATTAAGCAACATAATTAAGGTGGATTAAACCACACTAAGAACTCCATAAGAGAGAGAGAAAGACATTACACACTCAACACAATTTCTATTGCTCTATCTCAAGTGAACCATACAATGATATAGACTTTCTAGCCTTATCCCACTTTATATTTCATCATCCATGTGGCACTCCATTTTTCACTCTTTTGGTCAACACTCACACACCATACATGTGGCATTCTGAACGATGCATATTAATAGTTAGAGTGTGAAAGGAAGCACCACCTTAGTGCCTATGGTGCATTTGGAAGCACCACCTTATTGCCTATAATGCATATGGATAGCTAGAGTACATAAGCCTGAGCTATCTCTTCCTTCACAAAATCTTCCTCAAACTTGCTTAATGTCAATGGTGCATTTGGAAGCACCACATATATTTTTGACTATTTGTTAAGGCCATAAATGAAGCTCTCTCTTTCTTCTCAAAATCTTCCTCAACCTTTGGTGCCTTTAGAAGCACCACATATATTGTTGCCTATTTTGGTGAGGCCATAAATGAAGCTATGTCTTTCTTCACAAAATCTTCCTCAACCTTGCATATATTGTTGCCTATTTGTTGAGGCCATGAATGAAGCTATCTCTTTTTGCATAAAATCTTCCTCAACTGTACTCAAATACCAATGGTGGATGTGGAAGCACCACATATATTGTTACCTATTTGTTGAGAGGCCATAAATGAGGCATCTATCCTACCACTTGTTTTCTCAATCAATGATTTTTCCTTTATTACCAATAAATGTAACTCAACATTCTTAAATATATGTATGGGATTCAGTAGATTATTTATTAATAAATCTCCCCAATAAGGTAGACAATGAAAGATAGCCATTACATCCCAAAACGAGGCCTCTCACCACTATCCATATTTCTCTCTAATATGGGGCTTTCGCTGATGATGGCTTCATGTGAATAAGACCTTCATGTAGAGGATGAAGCATTTGGTGATTGCCATGGCTTTGTAAGCTATGCCATTGTATATATGGCCTTAATCAGGGCTTGTAATAAGAACAAAGGCATACTCTAAGTGAACGGGCAATCATTTGGTGATTGTCATGGCTCGCTTAGCGTGATTGAATGTTATGGCTTTATAAGCCATGGAATTGTATCTGTGGCCTTACTCAAGGCTTGTAATAAGAACAAAGGCATACTCCAAGTGAACGGGCACTCAATCATTTGAAGATGCCATGGCTTTATAAGCCATGCCATTGTATTTGTGGGCTTACTTAGGGTTGTAATAAGAATAAAGACTTTTTTAGAGGCACTAGAATACACATTGAAAAGGGCATTGCTCAAGAAGTGCTCAAATGCTTTAAAGACCATGTATGTTGTCATGTGGTGGTTGCCATGGCTTATAAAGTCATGGTATGTAGTAGGTAGCATGCATGTGATTAATTCCATGGGTATGTAGCAGGTAGCATATATGTGATTAATTCCATGGGTATGTAGTAGGTAGCATACATGTGATTAATTCCATGGGTACATAAAACAAAAACCCTACATGAGTTCCTATGCAATAAAAACAAAGTGCATCTTGCCATACCCAGAGCTACCAGTTCAGTAACCTCGGACACTTTAGTGATCGATATGTGGTGCACTTTGCAAAAGTAAAAGCATTACTTGACATGCATAAAAGCAGGGATAAATCTCTTGGATTGCACTGATAATAGGATATGCCCAATAGCAGCAAAGCCATGATGCTTTAAACTATTATGAGAATGCATATAGCAAGAGGGCATCCCTCTAAATGTTATGAGAATGCATGTAGCATAAGGGCATCCCTCTAACTTTGGTTACCTATGCCTACATCTTGAAAGCCTATGGCACTATAGGAACCGATTAGAAGGGAAAACAACTTCATTACAAAATTGTAAGATAGGTTGGGAAGTGCTCTTGTGGACATGTATGCTAAGTGCCATGCTTTGGCAAAAGCACAACATGTAGCTGAGGAGATCCCTTCTTGGAATGTAGTTGGAGGAGCTCCCTTCTTGGAATGATGTCTCTTGGAATGCATTGATCAAGGATTAAGGAGTGAGAAGAGGGCACAACTACTAAAGAAAGAAGAGAGGAGATGAGGGGTAGGATTAACAGTGATCCACCCTAGCCCCCTTCATAAACTCCAATGACTTTGCACTGTGGTCCTTCTAAGGAGCTTGCATAGTAGAGTTCGCCACCCTGCTCTACATCACCATAGCCAATTAAGATTGAAGAGATTAATTCACGATTAATCCAGAGGCTCACCTGCTAAATGTATCCATTGCTAAACACGGTCAAAGGGCAATAGATATTTTACACAGTCTTGTTGCTCTGAACCTGTATGTTCATGTGATAACATGGAGGTTGCGTTTTCCTATGCATGCATATACGTATGTGCATTAGAGAGACTTTAAAAAATTTGTTCACCATTTTAGAAAACCACTTGCTCAAAACTGCTCACCAAAAAACATTCCTCCCTTATGTGTAAGGGTGTATGATTGTCCATGAAAGTGGGGGGAAGGTTCAGTAGAGTAGAGTCAATTTACATAGATTTCTCTAGTTAAAGAGTTTGGAGAATAGGGGGTGAGCATACATTGAGTGTCCAAGAACTCCACCACCAAGGGAAAGAGTTATAACTTTTGGTAATGGACTTTGTGTAATTGAGGGAGAGCATTGAGGGAGAGCATAGTTCTTGGGTTTGTTATACATGTGCAAAGCTTTGTCTAAAAGGCTAAGGTTATTTGTTATCGATAAATGTAAGTGGTGAAAAGTTGTAGAGATTGCATAGGTCACGAGTGATGTCATAGATTGATGTACTATAAACACATGGAGAACATGTGCAATTGATGTTTTTTTAATCTATTGAAGTTTGTACTTGGGCTCTCATTTCCAAGAGAGGATATGATATAATAGATTGATGTGATTCGTGATATTATTATCTTAAGCATCTTTCTAATTGATTTAATTAATTATCTTTATGAGGTTGATTATTTGCCATGATCATTCCTAGCTCCCATAATTTCTAACAAAGAAATGATGAGTATTTTAATTCTAAGATATGTTAAAGAGCAATTTTCTTAGTTTTTGAAGTATATGTCAACTATTTACTTGAAACTTGAATAATGATTATTCTTTTAGTATTCTAATGCTTATGTACATATATGGATTAAATAATATATAGCAAAGTATTTATCAAGTTATATCACTATTTTGTATGGCATAACTATAAATTAACAAAACACAAAAATTATGTCATTTAGATGACGTTACTCATATATAGGTATAATATTGATACTTGATAGGTACATCCATGTTTGAAAGTTTAATTGAGAATATCTTGAGCTCAAGGTGGGTGTGCTAGTGTAAGGGCTTCAAACAACAAAATGCATACTTAACCATTTTAGTGTAAGGTGGGTGTGGTGCTATTATAAGGTCTTCAAACAACTAAGCACATGTAAGGACATTTCTATGGCATCAAGTAGCCATATGTTAAATATGCACATGTAAGGGAATTTCTATGGTTTATGCACATAAATCACATTGCATTTGTAAAAAGAAGTGAACCCTTGGTAGAGTATAAATGAGAGGAAACTAAATAATGGTTTAACTCTATGTATAGAGACATTATTCTTGATGTAACTTAGTTATGTGATTATATCACCTCTTAAAGTGAAAAATATCCATAAAATCTCAACTATGAAGTTGATTATTCTAGTTTTGTAGTATTTCTTCAAATAGGGACATAATTAGATCAAACTATTTATTTGAGGTGTGGTGATTATCAGGATAGAGTGCGTTTTTTTTGCTTTTTAAAAGATCTTGGTTGGAGAACATTAACAAGGGTAATAAGGGGATATTTTGCTATGATATCTCTTTGAAGCTTTCCATCAAAACACAATTTTGAGAGTTAGATTCCTTCATTATCAAGGTCATAAAACAATGGTCACTTTGTGAATATTGGACGTTCTTGTTGTAATCTTGAGCACTTAGGATATGTATGGGTATAATCTATGAAAAGTGTTTTCTTTAATAAGATATTTTCTTTTGAAATAAAAAACGATGAAATGAAATGATTTTTTAAATTTGAGCTCTGAAGGTGTTTTTAATTTTAATAAAAATCATGTAAGCATGAAGAATAAAAAGTTTTTGTGGTGATGGGCTAAAACTTAAAGATCAGTGGTTTTCAACATATAACTTGATGTGTTTTCTGCTTAGATTTTGAATTGAATATTGCATGATTAAAGTAACACATCCAGGAAAAACCAAGGGAATAGTATGAACGTGGTTTTCACTGGAATATTGCACATCCAAGAAAAGCATTAAAGAAAAACCAAGGGAATAATATGACTCTAATATGACTATGAATAAAACATATGAATCCCAATTCCATTCTGCATGGTGCAAAAAGTCTTAATAAGTGATTATGGATGCCTAATTCCATTTTGCATGGTGCAAAAAGTCTTGATAAGGGATTATGGATGTGCTTGGAGTTTTACTTAGTAGCCCACAAGGGAATAATATGAACGTGGTTTTGAATTGAATATTGCACATCCAAGAAAAACATTAAAGAAAAACCAAGGGAATAATATGACTATGAATCAAACATATGAATCCCAATTCCATTCTGCATGGTGCAAAAAGTCTGCATAAGGGATTATGGATGCGCGATTCCATTTTGCATGGTGCAAAAAGTCTTAATAAGGGATTATGGATGTATAAGGTGTGTGCCTGGAGTTCTACTTAGTAGCCCACCAAGGGAATAATATGAATGCGGTTTGGAATTGAATATTGCACAAAACATTAAAGAAAAACGAAGGGAATAATATAAATGTGAATAAAAACATATGAATGCCAATTACATTTTGCATGGTGCAAAAAGTCTTAATAATAAGTGATTATGGATGGATAGCGTGTGTGCCTGAGTTTCGTTGCCTAGCCCACCACTGGAGTGTCGTGGCCTAGCCCACCACGAGCAAATTCTTAGCTATTAATTTCAAGGCCAATTAGAATTTTCAACGGGTTTTTTCAATTGTAGGTGTGAAAATTCTCCTAAAGTAGGGGTGTAATAGAAGATAGGCTAAAATATATTTTCAACCCTTGCCTTGGACTTCAAGAGTGAAACCTTAGAGTGCTTGGTGTCTAGGTTTAGCCACCCTTTGTGCCTTGCTTTACCAAGATACCTTGACCTTGAACACAAAATTTGTCTTTTTTTCAAATCAAATTTCATCACGATCCTCTGAACGGTCGGATGCGCGAGAGAAATATGAGCCGTGCGATGCTATAAATTCCGGTCTTGGTTGTTGCCTCTCTGCAGAGCGTCTTCCAGGTACGCCACGTTTTCTAGGGTTTCTGCAGGTTCTAACCTCAACAAAGCCCTAGGTTTTCTGCTTTTTCTCTGCATTGTTTTCAAGGCCTCTAGGGTTTCCTTTCAGTAAGGCGCTTTGTTTTCTAGGGTTCTTGCAGCAGCATTTCTTCCCTAATCAAGGTTTCTGTGGCTTCTGGGTCTTTGCATTCTCATCATCGTTGCACTGTCTGTCTTTTTTTTTTTCCGAGGTTTATACAGGCTTTAAGGTTTTTCCATCGCATGGATCTACGTTTTCTGGGATCTTTGATCGTGTCTATATTTAATCCTTGAAGCTTTAGTAAGGCTTTCAGGGTTTCTTATTTTGCTTGGGCTTTTGTATGTTGCGCAGCTAGATCTCCCAGCGTCTGCAATTTTTTATTGTTATTGAGCTTCTGGGTTTGCTACGAGGTCTTGTTTTGCATGTGCCTCTCCATCGGTATTTCTGTGGTGGATCTGTGTTCTATTTTTCAACTGCATTCTGTAGTTCAAGCAGTGGTCTGGGAAATATTGAGGATGCGACTTGCTAATGGAATGAATAATTGGACGTGCAGGGGAAATTAGGGCTTTCTCCCCATCTTGTGTATTGAGGCTGCTGTAAAGTTTGTTGTCCATGTCTCACATTTGCATCTATTTTGACATTCCAGGGGTTCTTTCTGAAGGAATTGTGATCTGTTTTTTGCATTTCCTCCCTGCACTTTACATACAGATAGTCACTTACGTTTCTCGCATTTGTACAGTCTAGCTTCCATTGTTGGGTACATTTGTTCAACAATTTTAACAGCTATTCAGCTTTTGGATCCATATCAGTGCATCCAGAATTGAGATGCAGAAATATTGTGGTGCCATTTTGAAATCTTCCATGTTTGAGTCAGGATTTGAATGACCAAGGTTGCAGTATTATTTCTGAGATGTGTTAAGTGTGCATAATCTGCTTTGTTTGAGATAGATTTGATCTCCACTACACCAAGGGCCTTGTTTTTGTAAATTTCGATATTTAACTTGGCTACTTGTCTGTCATTACTGTGCGCTAAATAATATCTTGTTCATATGTTGCATCAATGGTATCACTTCTAAGTTACATGACGTGGTTTTTGTTTTAACAGGGTTTAAATTCATCACAGGTCCTGGAATGGAGACGTTTCTTTTCACTTCTGAGTCTGTGAATGAAGGGCACCCTGACAAACTCTGTGATCAGGTGTCTGATGCAGTGCTAGATGCCTGCTTGGAGCAAGACCCTGAGAGTAAGGTGGCATGCGAGTCCTGCACCAAGACAAACATGGTCATGATTTTTGGTGAGATCACCACCAAGGCCAAGGTGGACTATGAGAAGATTGTGAGGGACACTTGCAGGGAGATCGGGTTTGTCTCTGATGAAGTAGGCCTTGATGCTGACAACTGCAAGGTGCTGGTAAACATTGAGCAACAGAGTCCAGACATTGCACAGGGTGTCCATGGACACTTTACCAAAAAGCCTGAAGAAATCGGTGCAGGTGATCAAGGTCTCATGTTTGGCTATGCCACTGATGAAACGGAAGAGCTTATGCCTCTGAGCCATGTGCTGGCCACTAAGCTTGGAGCCAAGCTGACTGAAGTCAGGAAGAATGGAACATGTGCCTGGCTACGCCCAGATGGCAAAACTCAAGTCACAGTTGAGTATAGAAATGAAGGTGGTGCCAGGGTTCCTATCCGAGTGCATACAGTGCTCATCTCAACCCAGCATGATGAGACAGTCACCAATGATGAGATTGCTGCTGATTTGAAGGAGCATGTTATCAAGCCAGTGATACCAGAGAAGTACTTGGATGAGAAGACCATTTTCCATCTTAACCCCTCTGGGCGTTTTGTGATAGGTGGTCCTCACGGAGATGCAGGTCTTACTGGAAGGAAGATCATCATTGACACTTATGGTGGTTGGGGGGCTCATGGCGGTGGTGCTTTCTCTGGCAAGGATCCCACCAAAGTGGACCGTAGTGGAGCTTACATTGTGAGGCAAGCTGCCAAAAGTGTCGTTGCATCTGGGCTTGCCCGGCGCTGCATTGTACAGGTGTCTTATGCCATTGGTGTGCCAGAGCCTCTTTCTGTTTTTGTGGACACCTACAAGACCGGAAAAATTCCTGATGCAGAAATTTTGGAAATTATCAAGAAAAACTTTGATTTTCGCCCAGGCATGATTGCAATCAACCTTGACCTGAGGAGGGGAGGTGGCAAACGCTACCAGAAGACTGCAGCCTATGGCCACTTTGGCCGTGATGACCCGGACTTCACATGGGAGATTGTGAAGCCCTTGAAGCACTAGAAAGTGCAGGCTGTGATGACCCGGACTCTACATGGGAGACTGTGAAGCCCTTGAAGCATTAGAAAGTGCAGGCCTGATCATTGACAGGATGCTTTGAGATGGTAGTTATTGGATATTCTCTACATCAAAGTCCTGTAACCCAGACTTTTAAGCTTGTATCAACTTATCATTTTAAAGAAAATATATAGTAAGGACTTGAGACTTCTCAGATTGGCTGTCACTTAAATTTGGCTCTGGAAATCAGCTATTGTTTTAAGGGATATCTATAGAGTTGAATGTTTTTGTCACATGAAGACTGCTAATAAAAATGGAAGTGGACTTTGATGTGAGTATCAACAAGCTAACTGCAGCCCTAACTGGCATTTCCATGAGGGCCAAACCAGTTATTGAACACGCAATTTCTTATTTCATGGCTGACATTGCTTCTTGACCTCGTAGAACTCTGCTTAACTGTTACCAAGACAAAGACACTGCCTGTGGCTCAAGGAGTATGTAACTGGATTATTGCATTGACGAGAAACAATGATGCCTTGAACCTAGCCATTCCTTGAACTAAGAAGTAAATAGGGGGGGGGGTGCCTTTCAAGGATATTGTTATCAAAGCTAGCTGTTTAGGGTGTCAATTTATATAGAGCATTCATTCTTAAGCGTTTGGTTTCTGACGAATATGGGAGTAAGTAATGAGCTAAAGTCATTGGGAGTCATACCCAACATACCAAATTCACTCCTTTAAAGAAGGGCGAAGATTTCTTTGTTACAAGATATCTATACTCTTATTAAAAACAAGGTATTCCCTTTCCATGTGGGCAAAGAAGAGGAGGGAGATGGCCAAGGGAGAAAGGGAAGAGATTCAAGGGAGATGGCCAAGCATTTTCTCAATCTCCTGTTCTTTCAATTTTTGAAAGGAGAGCTATCCCTTCTTACCTAATGATTTTCTTGAGAGAAAAATAAGGGGCCTCCTTAAAAGGTGAGCTTCATGAAAGGTCATGATGAAAACTTCAATGTGTAGATGTCTCTCTTTCTCTCTCTTATTGTAAAAAAAGGCATAAGACATTATCTGTAAGATGCACTAATTTTTTTTGGGGACCAATATGTATATATGTATTTATCAAAAAGCTTTACAACTTATCATCATTACAGCAGCTTACACATCATTCAAACCCCAATTAGTAAATTGCAGATCAGAGCCTATCTATCATCCTCAAATACAAAATAAGATTTTTTCCAGGATATTTGCTGTCCAAGCTTAATGTAGGTCTCAACCATGGCTTTAGGTACATCCTCGAGGTGCCTGTTTTTCCAAAACATCCCCTTTCTTAGACCAAAATTTGACTGTAGGTCTGGTGCCAACCAGGCTAAGTTTGGACCAAAGACCAAGAGATGGTACAGGAAAGTGAAGCAGATAGATTACATATTTAAGATGCAATAATTTAAGAGTGAGCACACCTCCCCATTAAAATTTAATCTAAATTTAATCAGTTAAAATTATAATTTAATTAGTTAAAATTGTGTTTTTTTATAAATTTATTTATATTTATGCATACATACATACATACATACATACATATAAATATAAATATACATATAAATATAAATATGTATGTATTTATATATATTTGTATGTATGTATGTATATGTGTCTAAATATAATAAAACATAATATTATATAAAATATATATTTCCATGTGTGTGTATGCGTCCGTTTGTGTAAAGAGAGAGAGAGAGAGAGAGAGAGAGTTTCTATGTGTGAGAGAGTGTATGTGGGGGTAAAAGAGTGTGTGTTTGCATTAGTGCATATGTGGGTGTGTACATGTGTATGTGTGTGTGTGTGTGTGTGAGAGAGAGAGAGAGAGAGAGAGAGAGAGAGAGAGATATTACATGTAAGATGTGTTTATTTAAGAGTGAGCACACCTCACTATGCATTCCCAAAATTAATCCAAATTAAAATTGTGTATGCGTGTATGTATATAAATTTATTTATATTTATAAATACACATGTATGTGTATGTATAGGTATATGTGTCTAAATATAATAAAACATAATATTATATATAATATATATATATGTGTGTATTACATGCAAAGCCCATGTAGACTATCACAAGGTTAGGTGCGTCAGCTGAGGGTGTGGAAGAATAGAGTTAGTCGTTTTAGGTTGAGAGGAAGCTATTTTGGGTCTAATTTGACAGTCAGAAGTTAGTCTAAGTCACTCAAACAGTTTGTGGGCTGAAGGATATCTAACAGAGTCAGTTGGAAGATAGCCGATGTCGGTTTAGGGGTTATAAGACTGAATCTTTGTGATATTTAAGGTTTTGGAACGTTTTTAAGCCTTAGAGGATACATAAGTGGAAAGATCTGAGTCAGATCAAGCAGCTAAACCAGATAGAACTCATGCAATCATCATAGCTGAAGGTCAGCTAAAGTGAGGTAAGAGATTGTAGTGTTCAATCTTTGTAGGATCTGAAGTGTTTGAAGGTCTGTGAGTGTCAAAGGACATAGATGTAAGGAGACTTGAATCAGTTGAGTCAACTCAATCAGTTTAGTCTGACCTGAGTCAAATAAGAATCAGTAGTTAGAGGACAACTTACATATTCGGTAGGGTCCTAGAGCTAGAGATTTGAGGATTGAAGATTGCTGGTTCTGGAGGAAAATCTGAGGGTCTGGAGGACAAGAATCTCACAGAGGTCAGTAGCAGTAAGCTGAATCAAATTACAGTCAGGTAGTGGTCAATTGAGAGTCAGCTCGGGTCAGTTTAGGTCAGTAGGTTGTCAAAGAAGGTCAGCTGAGGAGATAGGGTTGAAAATTAGGGTTGTTCAGAGTCATATCTGACCTAAGAAGACATTTTAGAGGATCGACTGATTCAAGTTGAGGAGGGTAAGGTGTCAGACTGTATTAACAGAGATTCAGAGGATAGTTGTAAGTCTGTTGCGTGCCCTAGGTTGGGCAACTCATAACCATCTGTAGCGTATCTTTCGTATGAGCAGATGTAGTCTAAACAGAGTGATGATCATGGCCAGAATGAACCCATGTTCATAACCATGTGTATTCGTAGTTCAAAGCAACACTCTTTTATTTTTCTCAAATACTTGCCATGTAAAACAATTAAAACAAAGCTTTGATCCAGCAATATTCAAAGCTAAAACACATAAGATGCCCATGAATATAGTTCCATAAATTAGTTTAATTACTTGCAAAATCCCAGCTTATTCAGGTATGAAAAAATAATGTTTTTCTTAAGTACTTGTGTACGTGGGCAGAAGGACTCCATGCTCTGCAGAGGCGAGGGTGAGAGACATCGTGTAATGCTCAATAAGAAGGTAGACATGCTAAGTGAGTTAAAGAACCCACCTCCATTTAATATATGGGTCATGATTGCGGCAGAGCAAAGGAGTCTCCCATCTTCATCATAGCAGCAGGTGCCATTATTGCCCACCACCATCCCTTGTAAGATTATGATAAACAATCATGTATAGAGGCGCAACAACCCATAGGCAACGTAACTGCCCACTACCATCCCTTGTAGGGTTATGATGAACATTTGTGTATAGAGACGCAACAGAGTCACAAACAACCCATAGGTCGAATGTGAAAGAGTTGTAGAAGTAAAGAACCCTAGTAAAGTAGGCTATCATGCAATTTGTGCCATTACATGTGTCATATGAGCACAAATGGAGTGACTGTGTGTGTGAAAGAGAGTGTATATGGGGGGAGAGAGTGTACATACTCACTTTGTCTCTCTTTGTCACACACACACACACACACACATGCACATATACACACACATGTATTTTCAATTATTCAAAGACAAACACAAAGAATTTCTGTGTGAGAGAGTGTATATGGGGGGAGAGAGTGTACATACTCACTTTGTCTCTCTTTGTCACACACACACACACACACACACATGCACATATACACACACATGTATTTTCAATTACTCTAACCATTTATTTTGTATTACTAATGTAGTTTTCCTTTGTATGTAGTTTAGGTTAAATTAATCACCCCTCACAACTGTTTTAGGATTGGTGTCGATTCTTATCCTCTCTAATATAACGTCAATTTTTATAAAATGGATCATTGATTGCTATTTATATACATATTTAATTTTGAACTTGGATTTTTATGCTTTTTTTAATTGGTAGCTAACTCTATTAATCTTTATAATTCCTATACTTGGTAACTTTGTATTATGTTCACTCTAAGATTTTTTCTAGCCTTAGGGTAATGTTCGTGCTTTAAGTATGATTATACTTGACAGTGATAACAAACGGATGAGAAACATTTGGATACTCGTCACCCATACTATATACTGAATGTTCTAACTTCGTATGTTGTTTGGTTGGCTGACAGGTATAGTTGCTCATCTCTTGGGTAATGGTGGTTAAAGACGTTACTCTGGCTAGAGACGTGATCATGTTCTAATTGTAAAACAACATATTAATTCATATTAATAATATGTGATTTATTTTTCCAATTCTAAGTCTGATTTGATTGTATGGTTCAAGTATAATAACAAAATCAAAAACATATATATATCGTAAATATATAATAATATGTTATAAATATGATAACTTAATATAAATTTATATAATTAATATAATGTAATATACAAATGTACATAAAGTAAATATATAATAATATAATATATAAATTAATATACATATAGTAAATATCTAATAATATTATAGTAATACTATTATATACAAACACATTGTGTGTGTGTGTGTGTGTGTGTGTGTGTGTGTGTGTTTATTATGTATATATACAAACACATTGTGTGTGTGTGTGTGTGTGTGTGTGTGTGTGTGTGTGTATGTTTATTATGTATATATATATATAAACATGTCATAAATATATAAATATATATATTTATTACATAAATATATATTTATTATATAAATATATATTTATTACATGGAAAAAATATATATTTATTACATAAATATATATTTATTATATGATAAATATATATCTATTACATGGAAAATAAAAAAAGAATGTGTATGTGTGTGTGTGTGTGTGTGTGTGTGTGTGTGTGTGTGTTTATATTGATTATATTAATACATATATAAATATAAATAAATAAATAAATAAATATTATATAATAAATATAAAAAAATGTGTATATATGTGTGTGTGTGGGTGTATTTATGTGTGTTTGTGTGTGTGTATATATACATATATATGCGTGCGTGCACACGCATGCACACATGTGTATGTGTACGTGTGTATTTTATGTGTGTGTGCAGATACATATGCTATGTGTGTGTTCTCTTTGTGTGTGCACATACATATGCTCTGTGCATGTATATTGTATGTGTATGTGTGTGTTCTCTTTGTGTGTGTGTGTGTTGTATGTGCGTGTCCATGTGTTTTAAGTGTATGTGTCATAGACACTAACACATACAGACAATGGTTTAGACCAGTAAACAACTGACTCGCCAAAGGCGGATCTAAGAGTGGGTCGGACCTACCACCATAGGTGGGTTGGGGGCTCACTCGAACCAAGCATCTAATTGACAGTAACTCTATATCTCTATTTCTGTATATATATATATATAGGAAGAGTTTGAAGAAGTTGCCATGTGGCAAGAATTTGGAAGTTTAGGATAGGGGCTCACTCGAACCAAGCATCTAATTGAGAGTAACCCTATATCTCTATTTCTGTATATATATTGGAAGAGTTTGAAGAAGCTGCCATGTGGCAAGAATTTGGAAGTTTGGGATAAGACCGGGAATTATATAGCTTCCCAATCCAGCTGTCTTGGTTTATGGCACCCTCTGACCGTTGACGTTTGCCCGGAGCGCAGCGGGCTACGACGGGGGTGGGCTGGGCTTGCAGGAGAGACACCAGTGGAGTATGTACACATATCCAGCTGTCAACACCTAGCGCAGCGGGCTACGACGGCCCACAGCCACGTGCCCGTTGTGATGTCGGAAACAAGGGCAGGAGAGACACCTGCATATATCCAGCTGTCAACATGGGCTTGGTTTAATAGCAGCCTATTTGACGTTTGCCATGAGCACACAGCAGGTACAACGGGCACGTGTCGGTTTGACGTTTGCCGAGCACACAGCAGGTACAACGGGCACGTGTCGGTGGTCGAGAGACCAGTAGTGCTGAGTTCCACAGTTTCCCACTGTCCCACTGCCCACCAGTGTTTTTTTTCAAGGCCAATATGCAACTTCACGGGTAGAGTTGAAGGTAATTTCTTAAAGAAAAAGAAAAAAATTGACTAGTTCCTTGAATTTAATGATATGCAAAATATATATCCTTTAATTATGTAGAAAAATAAATATATAATTTGTAGGTTTTTCTCATGTAACAGAAGTATAGACATAGTTTTGTATGCATTAATCAAAGAAGGAATATAATTTTTAATGTCATTTTATATCACTGCAACATTTTCAATCATATAGTTTATTGCATATTTGGATTTCTAGCAAAAAAATGAAGAAAAAAAGTGTGGTGTCTTTATGAAAACTGGACAAAATTCTGTGATGTTGTTTTTCAAAGGATGAATTTGAAATATCGCGGCTGTATTTTTCAATAGGACGTTTTTCTATTGCTTTAGAAAATAGTTTTTCACGACGAGCAATACTAAAGACAACTCTTCAATCTACCTTGAGTTTCTTAAAGATTACCTAGGTTAAAATCTAGGGAATTGAGATTTAGCCCGTAAAGGAAACACATGGCATCATATTGCCATGCAAAGCCTATAAGTGATTTTGAAGTATTGGCACCATATGGCTGTTACAAAAACATGATGAACCAAAGCAAAAACATAGTCTATGGTTAGGACAGTGTGAAGAGTTATCTCTTGCTTTGAGGTGAAGGCAAGTTGAACACACATCCAACAGTCCCGATGATTGTTTCCTAATGCGTGGAGACTCCAAAGTGTCAAAAAAACCATCCTTTATTGTAATTTTCATGACTCAATTTGAGAAAACCAATTGTACTTTTGCCTAGCCTTGAATTAAAAGAAGATCCAAAATTTTTAAATTTTAATTATAAAATCGTGTTGAAGGCAAAAGCCTTCAAACAGAGATCACAATGAACACACACACAAAGAAAGAGAGAGACTGCCATTGAACACGCTTCATTCATGTGATAATGCAAAGGAAGACGGTGGTTATGCTTTTATGCACACGTATGTGGGGATATGAAAAGTCATGGAATATGAAAGGTCCTAAATGCTAAGGTCCCATCGTGGTCGCCAAGTGTTGAAGGCAAAGCCTTCAACAGAGATCACAATGAACACACAGACATAGAATACACAACGAAAGAGAGAGACTGCCATTGAACACGCTTCCTTCATGATTGTTCGAATACAAAGGAAGATGGTGGTTATGTTTCATGATGCACATGTGTCTGGGGAATGGAATATGAAAGGTCCTAAATGCTAAGGTACTAAGAGTATGTTCACAATGCACAAAGATAAATGGGTTCCCATGAACTAAATGTAGAGTGAGTGCACACAGGCCAACAAACCGGTTAACCCACATGCATTTAACCCACATGCATTTAACCAGTTGAGCTTGAAGGTCATCCTTTTTCTCTCATTGGTTAGAAAAAAAGTCATTTTTGATACTACTGGAGCCAATTACAGATGTGTAACTAAACAACGCCGCTACAAGTAAAGTTGGATAGTACCCTTGTTTTAGTGAACAGCTTGTCCTACATTAAGGAAGAAAGAGGGAGGCTTGAAACTTGCATTTAATACATACAAGTAGGTGACCCACACATTGTTGTAGCATGAAGTTTTTGCTTGTATGCATGTGTATACATATGCATGTGTGTATGTATGTATACATCTATGCATGTGTGTTTGTGTGCAAGTGTGGGTGAGTGAGTGTGTGCATGTGTGTTTGTGTGCAAGTGTGGGTGAGTGAGTGTGTGCATGTGTGTTTGTGTGTATATGTGTTTGTATATGCATGTATATATTTGTGTGCACATGTTCTGTGTGTCTCTCTCTCACATGCATTCTCTCTATGTCTCTATCACATGCACAGACACAACACCCTCTCACACACATATATGTGCACATGCACTCTCTCTCTTCTCACACCCCCGTTCTCGCATACACACTCTCTCACACACATAGAATCTCTTTCTCTCTCTCTCTCTCTCTCTCTCTCTCTCTCTCTCTCTCTCTCTCTCTCTCTCGTATAATAGAAGATATATTACCAAAATTACTTTACAAATGGCCATATGACCGCCATGTGATGTACTAGCTTTCCCTCACTAATTACTCCGAACCACAGGTGTAGCTCGGAGTACCCTCATCCAATATATAGCCGTGTCATTCTCCACCAAATGAGCTAATTGTGCAAGGAAGAGACTTGCCACAATAGTAGCCCTTTTATATGACCTATGTGAGATGTAATACCCACTTTTGCATTAAATATGAAGGCATTCCTAGTTAACCAGATATGCCACACAAACCTGTCCACCTAAAAAAATGAAAGAAAACTAAATGTTATGGGTTATGTGGAATCTTGCCAAAAATCCAATCTTTTACCTTTACGGGCCTATATGTCTCAACGAAATCCATACGCCTGAGAAAGGAAATCCCACAACTTCTTTGCCACTAGACATGAAATGAAAAGATGTGGTCATGTTTCCAAGCTTGTAGTACAAAATACACAATTACTAAAAGCTATCCGTTGCTTTCGCAAAACTGGTCCCCCAATGGTAGGCCACTCCAACTAGCATGCGCCATAGGAACACCTTTCCTTGATATGGAATCTTAGACCACCAGCTCTATAAGATTACTTCCTTCCACGAGGCCCTACTTTTTCTGATATTCCATACCCTATTAGCCTTCTTAGTGATCCAACGCTCATCTTCCACCATCATATGGTAGTATGCTAGACAATGTCCCGAGGCTTTCTAAATGCCCAATCTAACCAAGGTTGCTGATCTTCCAATTGAGGAATATCACCAAATGGTGTAAGGCATGCCCTCACCTTCTCCCATAATTGTACATATCCACGCGAAACCCTAAAATATTGACGGATTTTTCGAAAAGAAAATAAGTGGCCTCTACGTGGAAACAAAGCATTCATAATTCTCACTAGTCTCAATCAAGCCATTAGATTGAATTTTGGCCACTCAACAAGTTTGTCAGGCCACTCTAGAAGTCGTGAAGTCGCCAACACCTGCCATAGAATTCAACTACAACTGTTGATTTGAAGGCTTCCATTTAGTGTGTGCCAACACCTCCTTCCATGAGATCTTCAAATGAGAAAGGAGAGGTGAAGCCACCACTCGAACCTGTTGGGAACCATTCACTACATTCCTCTATGTACCATTCACTACATTCCTCTATGTACCATCAATCCTGGTGTTACCATGCACAAGTACGACCTCCTCTATGATGGCCTTAGCCATTACCACCCATGGCTCTTGCGATACACACATATATTGCAATAAAGGCAATCTCCTAGAGCGACCATATGTAATCTGACATCTAATAGGGCTGCCCCTCCCCTCCTCTTCGGAGTAGTAACATGTTCCCAAGAAATCTACGTCTGCCCTGGCTTATTTCTTGCTCTTTTCCATAGCATAAATCTAATTGGCTGTTGTATCTGATGCAAAGCTTTTCCCGTCCATGGCAATAAAGGCAAGAAAAAAGATATCATGCTAATCATAATGGATTGTGCCACTTTGAGCCAAACATGCATAGGCCAACCAAGAGATTTCCAATACACAAACTTATCATTTATCCTTGCAGAAATCCATGCCAACAAAGCCTATGAATCAACATCAACTCCAATCGGATAACCCAAGCGGCATGTGATGTATCCCCTCTATACGACTTGCCCATTCCATCCCAAGCCAAGCAAATTGCTCTCAGTACAGCTTATCAGAGCAGATTTTTGCATATTAATGTATAACCCTGAAGCAAGACCAAAAGTATCCCAACATAGCCTTCTGAACATTATCTCTTTGAGCCTTAAGGAACATGAAAGAATCATTTGCCAATGCTTGGCCGACCATCTGCTCTCCGCTTGGAAGGGTAAGCCCTATAACTTCACCGTCCTCCACTAGCTTATCCAGTCGAGATAAGATTAGATGTGTAACAATTGCAAACAAGAGAGGGCTAAGTGGGCATCCCTGCCTGAACGATCTCTTCAAATGAATGTGATCAGTCACCCCACCATTAATCATAAGACTAGCCACTGTATGTTGGCTAATAGTATAAATCAAAGAAGACATGCGAGGGCCAAATCCCATAGCCTGCATAAGCTGTGAAAGAAAAGACTAACTAACGGTGATCATAAGACTTTCAAATATCCAATTGAATCATAACCACCTCTTGCCTCAAAGCCCTTGCATAATCAATTCCAATTTGTACATTTAGTATATTATGCCAAATATTAATAAATCCATATTGCCTTGGATGAATCAAAGTAGGAAGAAATTGTTGCAACCTATTGGCCAAGACCTTTGTAAATATCTTATACATGGCTCCCATCAATGTGATTGGTCTCCATTGACGTAGATTAACTGGGATGAAACTTTAGTCAATAAATGTACAAGCCCAATCTTCTAGTATTCCACACCTCTTGAAAAAAATAGAAGCGAGAGGGAGCTTCAAGTCATTAACATACTTCATGAAAAGATCATTGGGGAGCCCATGCCATCCCATCCTAGACTTTTCCCTTTAGGCAAGTGCTTCAACACATCTTCCACCTCATCCACATAGCCTTCTCTCTCCATTTGTTCCCATACTCTTCAATGAACAAAACATCCACCCATTCCTTCTAACCTAAAGTACGAGAATCATTAGGTGATGTATCCTGATGTATCCTGTCTCCACTTGACATCCTCAATGCCTTCTCTCTCTCTCACACACACACACACACACACGCACACGCACACGCACACGCACACGCACACGCACACGCACACGCACACGCACACGCACACGCACACGCACACGCACACGCACACGCACACGCACACACACACATTCTGAGTAGTTCTTATCTAAACCAACTTAGGTGTTTAAGAGATAAACGCTTGTGTATTTGGATTTTTACAACTACATTGAATATATTTGGATTTTCACTACTGTATGTGATATTGCAAAAGCTAGTATGTCTCAATGCCTTTGCATAAGGTAGAGAGTATATTCAATGGATGATGTGAGATGTATGTCCAATACATATATCTAACTGATGCTGTGAGATGAATGTCATATGAAAATTCATGGGGATACATTTAATTCACTTCACACGCACGCACGCACGCATGCACACACACACACACACACACACACACACACACATGTATGCATGCCTATGCACGTTTACACACACACACATTCTGATTATTTCTTATCTTAACTGATTTAGGAGGTAAACGCCTTATTATTTCTCTTTTGGGGCATTACTACTCTTGGTATTGCCTGGCAAAACTTGAGGGCGGAGCTCTGCACAAAAATCACCGATGGATCCTCATTTAATGTGTACATCGGTATTAGCTGGCTTCCTTGGCTCCACGGTGGGTATAAAATGGCCATCTTGCTTGTGAGTTCATATACTCACTTAGCTTGCTGTGTTTTACAGGTTTTTTTAGCAATGTCGATGGTGTTGGCTTCTGCTGGGAGTTCCTCTTCTCAAGTAACTTGATGCTTTGGGTCTGAGTCCCGCTTTCTTTACTTTCTATAGTAGTCTATGCACTCTTTGGGATAATGATCTTTCTGAATCCCATTTGATGGATTTTGTTTGGATTGTAACTTCATTATGGCATCTACATGCTACAGATACTTAAGTAATTTTAAGTCAGAGATGGTGGGGCTTTTCCATTAACTGAATATCTATTCTAAATCGCTGTTTATCCCTTTAAATTTTGTGATTATCTGCCCCCAAAAATCGAACATGCATTTTTGGGATAAAAGGTATTTCATTTTTGCCTCTATAAATTCTTATGAATATTTGTTGAAAATTATTTTGTATATTTGTTGATGATGGGCTATTCTGATGGTATGGCTCAGGTAGTACTGAATAACCCATAACACTATATATTTTTTGGGGGTTATAGAACACTATGTATTGCACATCGATTAATGTTTTTATAAGGAGATTTTTGATCTTTCTGATAACCAAACTAAATGTTAGCCCTAAATAGATGATGGATGGGGCTATTAGAATGCTTATACTGACTTTATCTTAAATTTGGCGTGTTGTTTTGAATAACTCTTAATCTGGCCATTACCAATAAATTTTATATTGCTAAACTTTGCATTTTGTGGGCTTATGGATTCATAGACTCTTGTGGGGATACTGTAGAGATAATTGTATGGCATGCTCTTGGATTGATAGAATCACTAATAAATCAAATACTATATTATTAGTTCAACACATGTAGGTGAGGCTGCTTATGGGGGTAGCATGGCTGATTTCGACCAAGCACTATGAATTATTCTTTATTTTTGGAATACGTTCTTTATCGGTGGGATATACATCTGGCTTTCTGTAATTGATTAACTCTCCTCCTGATAGGTTATACTGTCAGTTGGGTCTACTTATTGGTACATTTATATCTATTACCAGAACTTAGATACTTGATAGGTATTTTGTGGCCTATGGCTCCTTCCCTTTTTTTGTTTTTTCAATTATCCAGACTTTGCATATTCTAAGGCCAAATATTGTAACTTGCTTCTATGGCATAAGCTAGCTGGCTTGATATGATGACATGTGGATGCCTAGCTAGAGAACTGATGATGACATGTGGATGCCTAGCTAGAGAACTGATGACTAGTTTGAGTAGTATGGGCATGGATATATAAGGCACATTTGTCTATCCGCTATGTGGACTACTATGCATTTCTTATGGATGATTACATAATAGGTTTACATGTTATCTTCTGAATTTTGGAAATTGACTTTTGATTAGAAAAAATGGGACTAGTTGATCCAACAGCTTAGCTTAAACATCAGGGTCTTTGAGTGACATCTATAACATGTGGTAGGTCCTAAGACACATGTAATACACACACAGGCTAACTCTTTGTTTGTATGTGTTGGATGGATGTAGGTAACAGGTTCTACCCTCTCAAATGTCTCGCACTTTAAGCTTTAAGACACATGGTTTACTACTTGAGACACATGGTTTACTACTTGAGACACATGGTTTACTACTTGAGACACAGATTATTGTAGACAATACTTTTGTTTGTAATCATGTTTAACACTTCATTTATTAAGACTATCTGGGTTCTCAAATTTTTGGTTCGGCTGTGGATATTTTATCAATATAAATCACACACACACACACACGCACGCACGCACGCACGCACACACGCACACACATAAATACCTTTTTTAATATATTAAATTTATTATATGGTAAACATATTATGTTCTTTCTATAGTAAATATACATATTTATTATATAATAAATATATAATCACACACACACACACACACACACACACACACACACACACACACACACACACACACACAATATATATATATATATATTTATACATACTTATTATAAATCAGCTATGATAAATAAATATGTTTATTTAAATTTAAATTTAATATATATTTAATATAATAAATAAACATAACTATTATATAAATATATAAATATTTATATAGTATACATAGAATATTATATTAAATTTCTACTTATTAAATAAATATATTATTTACATAATTAATATATGTTATCATATTAGTTTTTTTATTAGTATAGAAAATAAATAAATATATATATGTTATAAAAAAATAGATGTTTATTATCTAAAGAAATCTATATTTATATAAATAGTTTTTTTGCATAATAGACACATAATTATGTATTTATTTTTATTTATTTTATGTCAAATAAATATATATAATTATATAATTATATATAATTATATAATTATATATAGTTATATAAATATATATGTATTTATAAGTATATATTTATTATATATATTTATATAATAAATAAATATACATATTTATAAGTATATATTTATTATATAATAAATAAATAAATAATATATTTATAATAATTTTTAATTAAATAATTTTTATATATTTATATATAAAAAATTCTTATAATTATATATAAATTGTATATATTTATATATAATTCATTTTATGTAAAATATGTATATTTATTCTATAATAAATATACATATGTATTATATAACACATTATACATTCTATATTAAATATATATTTACATATATTTATTTTAAACTCCTTTTCTATTTTTAATTTCCTTATATTTTCAATCTATAACATATATTATCATATTTTTTTTCATATTAATATATTTTTTCTTAATATTAGATTTAAATAAGTACCCATTAACTCTTTATATATATATATATATATATATATATATTCAATTCATAGGCTGAGAGCATGCTAGCATTTCTCCTCCTCTTGTCACATGGGGCTCTCTTTGCCTACTACATGGCATGTTCCCGATAAGATATGTAAGATAATAGGACAACACATGAATTAAATGCCACTAATGTGGCATTTACTTAATACAACCTTACTGCATGAGTTCCCCCCACCCCTCTCTTTCCTTCTACTTGTTTAATGAGCCCTTTAGCACCTTTTATAGAGAACTATGAGACCTTCAATAGAATGGATATGAGTGAATGTATGCAAATAGAAAGGATACGGGTGCATGAATGCAAATAGAAAGGGCAAGGAGGGTCATCATTTCATTGAATTTTTCAAGAATTAATCATTGCATACTAAAATGAAACCTTAGAAAAACACTCTTATTATTAAAAAACTCATAGAATATATTTAATGAAAATGTAAAACAACATTTTAGTGCCATATTAGGACAACATAAAAATTATTAACTCTAGAACTCTAGAATGGGACAACATAAAAACTATTAACTCTAAAACTCTAGAATGGGACACCATAAAAACTATTAACTAGAATGCTTGGGCAAGTAAACTTGCCGTTAACCTGTCGTTTCTTGAAATAAGCACAACTTATTGAAACATGACATTTTTGCAAACCTAATTATGTGGTGCACTGACTACTTAATGATTCATTCTTGTTGTTCAATGCTAACTCCTCTATGCAAAATCCCTAGCACATGCTCAAAAGTGTAGCTCCAACACAATAGCCTATAGAAATCAAGGAGAGGAACAAAGTGTTACGTCCTTAAGATGTCACAAAGAAGGTATTTAAAACCTGAAGAAGACTCTATGGAGAAGTTCCTCCAATTGCTAGAGGAGCAAAATCAAGGTGAAGCTTTAATAATTGCTAAGTATGAAAAGTATCACTTGATGCAAAATCAATCAATGTAAAATATTACCATGTATAGGAGCGAATGAATTATAAAGTATCGCAACTCAAGTTGTGGTGCAATGTTGGCCAAAACAACTAGGTTAAGATGCTTTAAAACTGGCATGAGGTTGACATAGTCGAAACTTTTTGCAACCATATACCTTACACATTACCTTACTACTACATTAAGGAGCTCTTAAAGTCAATACTACACCAAGTAACTCTTTAGAATACCAAGAGTTTGGGTGTGCACATAAATGCCCTTGTGAGTGTCAATTGCATGTGCAATGCATGGGCATCAAGGTCGACATGCACATTGAGTCGATCCAAACATGAATGGGAGAAAGTTTATATGAGTAAATTTTGATGAAGCACTTGCAATCCACATATGTATGAATGCACATCTATAAGCATTTCAAGAAGGATATTGTCAAAAAATATTCCAGGTTGTGTTACATAAATTTCACAATGTAACAAAAATATGGAAAAAGAATATCCCTTGCTCCCATGCTCCAGTCTCTCCAGTCCCCGACTGGAGAGGCTGGAGCATGGGAGCAAGGGATGCTCCGCCTCCACCTCCTTCACCAACTCCGCCTCCGCCTCCACCTCCTCCATCTCCTTTACTGGCTCCGGCTTCATGCGCCTACACTTCACCTCCTCCACCGGCTCCGGCTTCGCCTCCGCCTACATGCGCAAAACGTCTTTAGAGTAGGCATTCAACTCAAAGGTTCACCTTGGCGCCGCACACAAGCAATGGGGTCAGTTTTCTAGTAAGCGATTCGTGCTGTTGGGTTGCCATGGATTTGCTGGGCAGCTTGGGAAATGGCAATGGGCCAATAGGATTAATCCAAGTGGCTTTATTATGCTTTTATGATAATAAAATAATGGTAAATTGTTATAAGTAGTTAAAAAACTATTTTAATCCAAACGATTTCATGGTTTTTGATTATATTCTCAAATGATTTCACTTCTCAACCCCTCTCAAGCTTGAGAAGTTTCTAATTAATTGTTTTTAATGCAAATCAAGCTTTTCCTAAGAATTGTAATGAATAATTAAGAAAAAGTTAATCTTTATGCTTAATTAGAATGCTTTTTATGTATATCTTTCTCTCCCAAAAGAATAGTCATTCCTATGACTAATTCTTTAGCAAATGAATGCTTCTCGATAAATCCTTAATTCAAAACCTTACTCTAAGCTTGTTAAGCTAGAGGTTAAGAAAATAGCTTTTTTATGCTTTTATGATAATAAAATAGTGGTAAATTCTTATAAGTAGTTAAAAAACTATTTTAAGTGATCATAAATATGAAAGAGATAAATCCTATTATTTTGGGAAAAGAAGAATAGTAGAAATAGCCTAATCTAGTAGATTAATCATAATTAAGATTATGATTGTGGCTAAATTTATGTTTTAATTCTACAAATTGGATTTAAGTTTAAGAATAGGTCTTCTATCATAATTGTATTGCAATGTCTGGTTCTTTTTAGAAAAAAAATAAAAATTATCAGTAAATAGGTAGCAGCGAAGCTATGGCAAAATTTTTAGAAAATAATACATATCTTATTTTTATGCATAATGCTAAAAGAGGAATTCCTACCATATTCTAGGATTGGATATCCTATACTAAAAGAATGATTTTCATCATATTCATGGGAAACTATTTTTTAGTGTTTATGCATAAATAATTAATTAAAGAAAAGAGAAAATTTTGGTAGTTTTATTTTTATGCAAAAAGAGGAATTCCCATGATAATGGAGATCCATGTAATTAAATGGAAAAAGAGAAATTTTAGTATATTAAAATAATGGATATTTTTATTGAATTTAAAGAGAAATTTTAGATAAATTTATTTTATGCATGAGAAATTTTAAATGATAAAAGTAAAATTTCCATGACATTTGGAATTCAATTATTTAAATGGTAAAAGTGGAATTCTTGGCATATTTGAATTAATGGATATTTTTATTTAATTTAAAGAGAAATTTTAGATAAATTTATTTTATGCATGAGAAATTTTTAAATGATAAAAGAGAAATTCCCATGACATTTGGAATTCAATCATTTAAATGCAAAAAGAGGAATTTTAAGCATATTCAAAAAAATGAATATTTGTATTTAATTAAAAGAAGAATTTTTATGGTATTTATTTAAGAAGAGAAAGGTTTAAATTAAATATTGGTGACAAAAGAGGGATTTTCACCATAATTCCACCTAGAGAATTAGGGTTGATAAATTAAATTGGTAGAAAGAATATCTTCAAATATTGTATGTGGATAAATCACCAAATTGATATTTATCCAAAATTAGAAGAGTATTTTTATAAAAATCAGATATTCTCATATAGAACCAATTCTTAATCTATTATGGTTAGGAAGGAATGAAATTCAGAAAGTTAGAATTTCCTTATGGTTAGAAGTTCAGTAGATGTTATCTGACGAAAATCCTTTGGAATCAAAGTTAGAAGTAAACCGAATTTTTTTGTTTAAACCACGACTGTAAGAGGGACGGCCAGTAAACTACTTGTCCAGCTCTCGATCTGAATCAAGCAAAAACCGCGTGACCAATTCAAGTTCTTAATACAAAGAATAGACTACCGTTGAATTAACCTAGTTCTTTCTTGACCGAAATCATCTAGAATTTAGTTGGAAATTTAGTCAAATGATGGGTAGATTACCCTGATGAGAGATCAATGATTCTCATTAAGAAAATATGGATTAAGGAAAAAGGGTTTTGTGGAACCAATCTCAAACCGAGAATTTTACTTACATAGAACCTCTATTCTCTTTTAAAGGACTGTTTTACGCCAGAATGTTAGAGGAAGCATTTGGTATGTGTTGAACTAAGAAGAGTCTTGTTGCAACAGCTGGGCGGGGAGTCATCGAGGAACATCGCCCGTGGCAAAGCCTGCCGAGGTCTTGACTAGCCTTGGTATGGTTAAATGGTGCACTTCCGGTACGATGGGTGAGGACCGACGAAGCAGTCCCTGAGTGAAGTGCTAGGACACCTAAGTCAGATCCTAGAGGGTTCTGATCAGGTGATGCACGGGCTCGCGATACGTCGAGGAAGATTCGGATAAACTGAGAAGAAAGACTTTTGTGAATTAAATTTGATATTGGATCTCATTGGTTGACCAGCTGGTCTTCAACGGAGAGTCCAGATGATATATTTTGTAATACAATGGACTCAATATTTTGGAGGATTATGTTTAGTAATATTATGATTTTCATTGAAAGATTGTTTTAAAGACAGCTAAATCTGTTATAATGGTAATTTCATATTGGGTGTGTAAGTGGTATGCCTACTTTAAATTTTGCTTGAAGCACGGTTAGGGGGCTTGGGAACTTTTTTCCTCGGTACCCGAGCAAAACATAACCAAATTTTGATGGAGTTCCACCAATACAGTGGTTGGGCAGTGGCATTCCTGCGATACAAATAAGTTACGATTAGTTACATTAGTTAGATTAAGTCCTAGGAAGACCCTTGTTACATTAGTTACATTAAGTTACGATTAGTTACATTAGTTTCATTAGTTACAATTAGTTACATTAGTTATGATTAGTTACATTAGTTATGATTAGTTACATTAGTTAGATTAGTTATAATTAGTTACATTAGTTAGATTAGTTACGATTAGTTACGTTAGTTAGATTAAGTCCTAGGAAGACCCTTGTTTTGTGGGAGGGAATCAGTAGTTGTGCCTCGTTAAAGGAGGAAAAAAGTAATTTGGATGGTTAAGACTTTGACTCATTGGATCAATTCCCCCGTTAGAAGACTTTCTTGGTGGAATCGCCCGTGCCTTCCGGGCGAGGGAAGTTTTTTCGGGCTCGGTTTCGGAGGAACCGCCGGGCTAGTCTCTTGTCGAGATATCCATGGGCGAGGCTCCGAGTGTGGATCCTTGCCGCATGCAAGAGGCTAACGCTGCTTCCGCTGCCAACGCCCTCGGAGGGGGCACCGTGGGAGGGGGCGAGGTCTCACAAAACTGGTATCAGAGCTTTGATGAAAGCTAATAAGGAAAAATGAATTCTTATCAGAGATTTATAATAAAAATTTGGAAAGAACATTTACGTTCACATCCACATTCATACATCCACATCCACATCCATATCCATACATCCACATTCACATCTACATCCATACACTTGGGACACCCTAAGAGCTGGTCTTCATTAGGGACCTAGATGAGGACTCGAACTCCTTGGACACAAGATGATTTTGAATAGGGTAGGGAAATACCCTCCAAAACCAAGAGCACAGGGAAGGAGACCCCATGGGAACTTGTAATTCCTAAAACTAGATCACACATGACAAAACTTGGCTCTTATCTTGACCCTTAGAGAAGGAGATTGAGAAACTCCAAGAATTTAGTGATTTAGTTACAGAAACATAGGAGGAGCTTGAATCAACACCCAAGCAAGTGAGAGTCTTAGATGCTATATACCCTAGTATCTTAATGTCTACTACTGAGATTCGTAAACTGCTAGATGTGCCGAGTGTCATCATGGAAGAGATTGAGTCTCATAGTTTGATCTCTGATTGGTTCAAGGGACAACTACCATATGGAAACCCTGAGCCCATCTTGAAGGTGGGATTTTGAGTCTCATCGACACCTATTTATGGAAAGGAGGTCATGAATGCACCACTAAATACCCCTAAATTGTTAGACTTTATGGCCTCACAAACCAGTACAACTATAACCACTCGATTGAGTGGAGATCCTTGATTGTTTGAAGTGATGAGAGCTCTCCTGAATGGAGAACTCAATGTTGGATTACCACCATTTTTTGACATACATAAGGCATGTCCCCAATATACACAATAGATACACCTCGAGTTGAACCCGAATTAATAGTCCCAGTGGAAGAAGAACATACCAAATCTATGGTTAAAATTTTGCTTAACAAACTAAGACAATAGTTTGAATGTGATGAGTCCAACACACTACTACCAATCACTGCCAAGGGCATCATAGGACTGGAAGTCCTATATGGTGGTGTGGGAGTGAGCATAATCACCAAGAAATTCTAAGAGAAGATGGCCAAGCCATGTCTAGAAGTCTCAGACATCATTATCAAGATGGTTGACGAAACTGTGCCAAACCTATTAGGATGCTACGAGATTTAAAGATCAAGGTTCTCAAAAACTGGGCTAAACATGCCTTCATTGTTATGGAATTTTCTAAACAACCTAAATCATGTGAAATGATCTTAGGATGCCCGTTCGCGGTGAGAGAGGCAAAGATAGTACATGACTAGTCTAAGAACCCTGTCTACCTCTAATTCGATAATTCCATCATCTAGGTTGATCTTGTGATGATTGGTCGCATACATCTTATGGATAGTGGAGGACTTTTTGAAAATCGTTCAGACACCACTACTTCTTTAACCCCATTGGAATATTGATATACTTATAGAGAAAAGACTAATGTAGGGAAGGATCCAGCCCACAAGGATGCTGGCAAACAAGCTATTGAGCCTAAAGATGGGTTACACCTGATGATGAGGAGCTTCCTAATGTTGTGCCATTATGAATGATTCATGCTCTATCTTTTGATGTCTTGGGGATTTGTTATAGTGAACTTGAGTACACATGGGATGACTCAAGCACAAGCACCAATAGTGGTGATGAGGAGTCTGAAACAAAGACTGAAAGCGACACCAACTGCTCAGTTTCCACAAGTAAAACAAAGCTGATAATATCAAAAGAAACTATAGGGAGTAGCTTTGAATCTAATATGGATTCCCAATTTGAAGAAAATGATGAATTTGTTCAAAGCACCAAGGAGCTTCTCCAAAGATGGTGGAGATGTAAACGCTATGCAACCAATCATCATGGAAGGCTACAAGAGAGGATAACTACTACCGAATGGCTAGGTGTGCTCGATGCACATTGCAAGTTTATTTGACAACTGGGGAGAGGAATTACAAAAATTTATGTATTGCAAACCTCCTTCCATTGAGTTGATAGCCAAAATCAATGTCGTGGATGAATCAAAACTTAATCATTCTGCGAGGCAGAAGAAGAATAAAGAGTTGGCCCATAGAGAGAGGGAAGCAAAAGCCACAGATAAGGTAGCTAAAGAAAATCAAGAGCCAACACCCCGTCCTTGAGAATTATAAATATTTTACAATTGGGAACCGCAAGTTAGTATTTGATAATGCCACACACAAACCCATAAGTGAGGCAAAAGGAGTTTATGATGCTCTTGCTCAAGTAAAAGAAGTAGACTTGGCTAAACCTGGGGAAGACCCTAAGCCAGTCTTTATAGTAAAATACCTCATTCTCCAAATCAAAAAGCTGAAATTATTCAAAGAATATAAGGATTGCTTTGCATGGACTTACCATGATATGAAGGGAGTACCTACTGAGGTTGTGCAGCACACAATCCCCTTGGTACTAAACGCTAAACCTGTCCATCAGACAACCTTATCCAATGAATCCAAAGTATGCTAACATTGTTAAAGAAGAGATAGAGAAGATCATCAAGTGTGAATTCACCTATGAAATTTAACATTTAGACTAGGTGTCACCAATTGTGGTTGTGTTTAAAAATAATGGGAAATTACGAGTATGTGTTGATTTCAAAAAGGTCAATGCAATAAACAAGATGAGATCATTACCCCTTGTTGTATTCAGAACACGTACTCAAATGAGTAGCTGGCAAGGAAGCATACAGTTTCTTGGATGGATATTCAGGATATAACCAAATTTCCATTCATCTAGAGGATCAATTGAAAATTGCTTTTGTTACAAAACATGGAGTTTATGCTTATAGAGTTATGCCATTTGGCTTAACAAATGCACCGGTCACATTCCAACAACAGCTTATGAATACTGCCTTAAAGAACATCTAAGGACATTATGCATTCACTTGTCATGGGGAAGGAGAATTTAACTTGTTTACGAAAGGTATTTGAACGATACAAACTTTATCACCTATCTCTAAACCCATTCAAATTCCAATTTTGGGTTAAACACAGAGTCATCTTAGGACGTATAGTGTGATTTCCACATAGGAGAGTAAAATCAAAATTATCTGAGAATTATCCCCACCAACAATGAACTATAAGGGACTCCAAAGGTTTATAGGACATGTAGGCTACTATAAGCAATTCATCCTCTTCTATGCCAAGGTTTTGCATCCCTTATACAAGCTTCTCATTATATTGGACAGAATAATGCCAGCAGCAAGCCTATGATACGTTCAAGAAATCTTTGGCTAGTGCTCTCATACTACGAGTCCCAAACTGGGACGTTATCTTCCATGGGCATATTAGTGCTTCTAACTTTGTAATTGGATGCATCCTAGCCTAGCCAAGTGAACACAAATTAGACTACCCTATAAGTTTTGCCAAGCGGTAGTTATGTGAGGCTGAGATGAATTATACCACGACAGAGCATAAGGGTTTAGATGGTGGACACTTCGCTATTGGTGGCCCACGTTCTTAAAAAATTGTGCACTATTTGTGGAAGGATGATGTGACGAGTGCCAACATTGTGCAAAGCCATAAAAGAAGGAAATGATGCCACTGCATCTTGTAAAAGTCAACCAACCTCTTGAAAAATGGGACTTAGATTACATTGGCCCTATTAGTCCTTCTACACGTGGCACACAAGCATGCTGCATCATTGTTTCCAGATATTATGTAACCAAATGGGCTGAAGCAAGAGCTTTAAAAGACTATGCCATGGTGATCGCTAAGTTTCTCTATGAGAACATCATTACCTCCTTTGGTTGTCCTTTTGAGCTGGTGAGTGTGTTGGCGCCAACTAGTCCATTTGGCCACCGCCCAGACTCCTTCCCATTTTGTAACAAACTATTACGGGTTAAGCTTTCTTGTTTTGTAACGACTTTGTAACATGGCTTGTAAATGGGTAGTACTCAAATTGATGTAATGAGTGAAGGGGATTATTCCTGGATATAAGGATAATGGATGGATAGTTAAGCTCAGGAGTTCATGAGCTAAGTTGGTTGCTAGTGTATTGTATGCTTGAGAGATTAAGCTAATATTCAAGAATGTCTTGTGGATTAGTCTCTGTCTTATCGCTATTCTGCACTGCATAGCCAATATTCAAGAATGTCTTGCGGGTTAGTCTCTGTCTTATCGCTATTCTGCACTGCATAGCTCTGTCTATTCCATCTCAATCGCACATGCATGTCTAGATATTTTAACTCCTATCTGGAATCATGAAGATTTAGGTGTACTAACCTATGTATAGTCACAATTAACTCTCCAAGCTTAGGTAGACAAGCAGCTCAACATGCCAGCATTGGCTTACTGCTTGGGTACAAGTGTATTAGTCTCACTGCTCTTTAGGAGTCAACTAGGTGGTCCAAAACCACATAAGTGCCGGGTCTTGAATGGACACTGACACTTTTGGGTGATTGTGCTGGGGAATGGTATGCCAGAAAGGGGAGCAATAAGGTAGAGGTTAGTTTTGCACAGGAAGCCTGAATTGAGTTACGTATGACATGCATATTCACTTGGAAAACTTTTGACATAGAGAAGCTAGTAATGATAAATCAAGACAGGAAGTGTACACGTCCTTGTGTTGGGTATGTTCACAAGGAGTCATAGTAGTGCAATGGACAATGCATGGAGAATGAGGGAAGCTCAAGCATAGTAATGCAGTACCACCATAGGTAGTCGGAGGCCTCAAGAAGGGAAGGACAACCGCATCATCCCATAATATTTTTGAAAGGGATTCCACACCAACAAGATTAAGAACGATAGAATCAGGAGCCTCTAAGAAATCAGGATAGAGAGGAAGAACACCAAGAGCTTTGAAACAGGAGGCAAGAAGATCAAGAAGAATAATCGGTAGATGTGGGATGGATGTTTCTCAAATACCCAAAGCTCAAGAGTAAGAGTGAGGAGGATCTAGATGCTTACATCTTCGCCTTTAAGACCACCTTCTTGGCCACCCGAGCCCGATTACCACAAAAGACATAGTACTTTGCAACAACTCTAGGTGGCAAGGTCACTAGTTAGTACATTCAATACGGTCTCGAGCACTTCTAGATGTTTGAGGAACTAAAGAAAGCTTTCCTAAAAATATTTTGGAGAGACAAGACCATCACATGGAGGTACTACAAAAGCTGCAAAGGTTGACTTAGAAGAAAAGGCCAATAGAAGATTATGTTCAAATCATTGCTAATGTGTGTGGAACAGCCCAACAAACCTACCCTAGCTACACTGAGTCAGTGGTTCATGAAAGGATTGAGGGAGAAGCTCCTGACAATGGTAGCCTCTTATGATTCACCTTTGAACAAGTGGTAGCAGGAGCCATGAGAGCTGAAGGGATCTTGAAGCAGACAAGAAAAGACCCCAAGAAGAAAAAGAAGGAATCTGATAAAAGGAAAAATAAGGAAGAAGAAAATGTAAAATTCTGGTGAAGACATCTCATAAATCAGATTCCAGTCAGGAGACGATGCCAAACTTGCAAAAGCCCTAGAAGAAGAAAGGTAGAAAGTAGTAAGTGGATGTTCAAGAAGTATTGAAGGTTGCCTTAGCCAAGCCTGCTGAAGAAGGACACATAGGATCCAAACTGAGACCAGATGTCTGGTGCACAAAGTGTAATAACCAGGGTCATACAAAGGAATAATGTCAGATGAAAAGCATGCCGCAACCATGTTCTATTTGTGTGGTAAGAGAAATCACACAACTAAAACATGTTTTTACAACACTTTGAAACAGGAATCTGAGAAAGACAACAGTGTCAGCCACCCACAATAGGTCCCAACTATCAATCAAGCTACCACTAGGCCTTAAACCAACATATCCTATGGAAGAGGAGGTGGTGGAAGGTTTGGAAAGAGAGGAGTTAAGCTGATATGCTACTACTACAATGCGCTAGGGCATAGGCAAAATGATTGCCCCATACTACAATGCCATTAGCAAGAACTACAAGAAGCAAGGCCGCAAAGGGAGGCAAAGCAAACAAGAGCTAATGCAGCAATGAACATGGAAAAAGTAGATGAATGGGCAAAAAAAACAAGAAAATCCACGCGTAGTAGTGATGGCTATAACAAGGTCCCAGAGCAGCAAGGACCTATCAAGTAGATGGTGGAAGGTTGGAATCACCTTCTGGAGCTAAAAACCTTTTGAAAGGTGATGGTGCTGGATTTGGTGGGACCTTGACATCAAAGGCCTTGGCGAAATCCTTCACCATTCACACTGTTTCGGCCATGGAAATTGGATTGGCATTCTTCACTAGGATATTCAAAGGCTCGTTTAGTCTCCGACTTTAGATCCAATTGATTCTAGGGTTCTTTAGATTGGTCAGCGACTCATGGGATAAAGATCCCTTATATAGAACTCATTATCAGATAACAATTCATTCAAAACATATCTTTCATATTCTTAACACAATAATGGTCCATCAGACCAAAAATTCCATCTAAACATTCCGCCATGGAAGTTTCAGTTATGCAGTTTTTAATTTGTCATCCCTTAACTGGATCCACTAGGTCAAGTGTTAACAGTAGCAATCTATCAGCACAATCCACTACGGTTGTATATACGCCCATCCCTCTAGGGCTAACTTATCTTTGTACATTGACACAATCCAATACACTTTGTGTTGTGTGCATTCTTGCTTCTTCTTCTCCAAGCTTTGTGTGCTTTCCTGCAACCCTAATTCCAACAATTGGTATCAGAGCAGGCATCGGCTCCTCCTAGGGCTATGCCGCCAGCACCCTCCGACTCACGTTCTCCAATTGAGGTGAGTTTTCACGAGCGCTTGTGCAGGTCCCTATACTCTGCAAATAAGCCCATAGGGCTTAGCGTTCTCAGAATTTGCATCTGAGGTCGTTTCAGGCTCCGTTTTTGCATTTCAAGTTCTGCACAGGTGTTTTCGTTTCTGCAGAAATTTTGACAGCGCAGTTTTCTGCAAAACAGGCATACATGTTATATTGTGGACCGTGCTACATACCACAAGTTGTCTTCTGTTTACAGGTAGCTTTTGCATCAGTTTCAGTCAGTGGCCATGGCTGATAATAGCAATGATGTATTTCGCATGTTGTCTGCTGAAGACAAACTGGATGGAGACAGTAACTACCCACTTTGGGCATACATGATGCAGCATGTTTTGGTTGCAAAAGGAGTGTGGAACATTGTGCAGGGTACGGATGTACGTCCAGGTTCTGTGGATGTAGGATATGTTGAGGATGTTGTAGGTTCTAGCAGCTCTACTGTTGCTGCTGTTTTACCCAGTGCTGAGCAAGCTCGTTTGGGATGGTAAAGATGCGCAGGCTCATGCCTTGATTGCACTTTCTGTCAAACGTAACATCACCCCACATATTCGTTCAGCTAAAACAGCAAAACAAGCTTGGGATATTCTAGCTGGTTTGTATGCAGGTCGTAACGAGGCAAAAATCGCTTACCTGCATAAAGAGCTAGAATTGAAGATTATGCAAGAAGATGATGACATGAATGTTTTTCTTGCTGAGATTAAAGATCTCAAAGAACAGTTGATTTCTGCAGGTGAGATTATTCCTGATCATTCTAGAATTGGGTTAAATAGACCATAAAGATAAAAACAGAAGTTAGGGGAGGATTTGCAACACACAATTTTTTTTTGTGTTTTTTACACATTCTACATTTTTACATTAGTGTAACTAATGCGAGCTAATTAGTCTTAATACTCTCTCTAATATGGGGCATCGTGAGACTAGCTGGCTGCATTTAATGTTGTGTACAAGCTTTTAGGCCACTCCAAAAAAGTCTAAAGCTTATCACAATACTCATTTTCGAGCAAGTTTTGAGTGATTGGACACATTAATGTGTGCAGATCAAAGATTCTGGGAATACTCTTTTTTGGTAGGTAAACATAAATCATAAATAAAAAATGTAAAAAGTAAAAAATAAAAAAGAGAAAAGGTAAAAGGTACGAGTAATATATATATATATATATAATTTTTCAGAAAGTGCACGCACAAGTTTATCTAATATATGTTTTAGGCTGTTGTGATCGTGTTGACACAACTTATGTAACATGCCAAAAATTTACATTTTTCCATAGGTAAGAAGCTTCCTTAACTATGGGAGCCAGCACCTGTAGCACTTGACTGACCTAAAAAAAGTACAGTATTTTTGGTGCCAGATGGGTTAAGAAACACCAAAAACATGTTTTGAAAAAACTTTGGGACAATCTATTTTTTTTCCAAAAAAATAAAATTAAAAATTTTAAAATTTAAAATTTCTCAAACTTGTCTAAGGTATCCGTAGGGCCTTCAAACACCTCATATTCACATGCACCTATGATTTGGGTATGTATTAGAGGCCTATTTAGAGGCCTATTTGGGTATGTATTAGAGGCCTATTTAGATGATTTAGGTATGTATTAGAGGCCTATTTGGGTATGTATTAGAGGCCTATTTAGATGATTTGGGTATGTATTAGAGGCCTATTTAGAGGCCTATTTGGGTATGTATTAGAGGCCTATTTAGATGATTTGGGTATGTATTAGAGGCCTATTTAGAGGCCTATTAGAGGCCTATTTAGAGGCCTATTTAGATGATTTGGGTATGTATTAGAGGCCTATTTAGATGATTTGGGTATGTATTAGAGGCCTATTTAGATGATAGCACATCTATTGAGCTAGGCACGTACCCACCTACACTAGGCTAAGGACCTTCGGTCGAAACCCAGTTTAGCATTGTACAAGGACCTGCACTAGGAGACATTGATACATCATCAGATTTTGAGTCAATGGAAGGATCCCTAGTCCCAAGAAGTGAGAATCCTAACTTGGCCTCACTAGTCAAGCCAGCTACTATTCTTTTTAACCATGTAGCTAGCTACCTCAGAGCTTCAGCCTCAACCACTACCTCTGAACCAAATCTTACTACATATAGACCCCATGATGAAAGAGTTGAGGTAAAACCCAAAGAGACACGTGTTGTACTCTCATCATTATTACAAGCAGGGAGCATTTACATTAATATCCCTGTCCATACAACTCCTGTTGCACCTGCTGCAACTATGACTATCGAACCACCCCCTACACAAGTGCTTATGCTTGATGATAGAATATTAGAAGAAGTGTAGGCAGAAGAGGCACTAATCCAGGCTACTAGAGCAAAGGAAGAAAAGACTTTGCAAGTGGATTTGCATCCCAAATAGCTCAGTATGTCCAAATGAGTCCCAAGCCAAGACTGTGCAAGTAGTGCTGCTTAAGGCTAGGCTTAAAATCTTCTCACAAATGATTGGGAGTATGACGCATCAGCAGAGACTTGTGGAATTTGCCACATGCCAAGATTATGGTGTTAGTTGGGAAGAGATTGTCCAATCAATATCTGGGGCCACAACGGAGGAAGAATGATTACAGGATATCTGTGATTGCATATATAGGATCATTGAACATGAAAGGATCTAAAGACCTATGGCACAAGTCGAGACATCCAAAGCAAGAATGTCCATGATGAGCAAAATGGTAACACCTCTTGTGAACCCAATGGATGCTACTTTTGTAGTATCACCACTCGACTACATTATGTACCAAGCCCCGAATGCTATTGTTGTTCCTCTAGGCTACACAGGACTCTAAGAATCTACAAGAACTCTCATTGTGCTCTACATGAGCAATTTTCCACCAATCAATTGCTTAATCGATTTATCCACGGGCTTAAGCATGAGAATATCCATAATGGTTTGGTCATTAGAGGTATCACCACCTAGGAGGACGCCATAGCTAATGCCATCCAACTTGAGGATAAATGGAGTAAGAGCTTCAAATTCTAAGTTTGTTACATTAGTAGAGCCAGCGCTATAGCACAACCACTGCAAAGCCTATAGCTAAAGGTAATACTTAGTAGAAATGACTTAGACTAACTTCTCAAAATTTGGACAATGCACACATGTACCCAAGGAGAGAGCTACATTGGTGCTCCATTTGTTGTCAAGGACATACCACTAGTGAATGTCCAATTTTAAGAGCTCGTTATAATGGGAACTATAGCTTTTGCCTGCGCTCTGGTCACGAAGCCCGAGATTGTTGAACATGCCTACAAGCTATTGCCAATACAATGAGACCACAACTAGCAGTATCGGCCCCGCATGCTAGCCCTTGGTCCTATAACAAATTAAGAAATGGTTGAACATCCTATGCAACAACTCCTATCAAAGGGCATGCAACATGCACCCTCCAATGTGCCATTACCTCCACACTAGTGTTGGGACCGCATCCACCTCCACACCAAGGGTGACACCTCTTAATCAAGTAAGCTTTGAGGATCCTGTTGAATACACCCCCCACCTCTTTGAGGACCTGCAAAGCTTCATCTCAACTATTATGTAGTGGATGGGAGAGGGGGAATCAAGCCAATTTACTAACTTGCTGGCGATGGGAGGTGTCTGGGACATTAACGTCATAGTTAGGAGAACACCTCTTCAATGTTACCACTGCCAAGGTCCCCATGAAGTTTTGGAATACCCTCTAAAGTTTCCTCAACTCAACCAAGCACTTCTCTCAAACATGCCATTCGCTACTTGCTGCATAGATCATTGGATTAAGGACTGCCCCAACAAGATTGTGGTGACAAACCCACAAACAGGCCCATCATCACACCCCTAAACATGACTGAGGTAAGCAATCAAACTCAAAGGTAGATCCTAAAAAATCTACATCACACACCTTTTAATTCTATCACCTTGGCTACAAGCCCAAAACCAACATATTATTGAGCAAGGATACGCGGTCTCAGTAGCAAAATCTAAGATTAAAAAGAGAAACATGAGAAAAAAGTCGGTTAAAAATGGGAAAATGAAGGTGGAGGTCTTAGGTCAGGTGCAGACATTGGTGGTGACATTCTACTGAATACCGAGTGCCGCAAAGAAGCTGCATTGCTGGCTGTTCATACAGTGACAGCAAAGGTAGAGGAGGAAAAGTGCAGCTTGCATTGCATTGAAGGTGTAATTGAATTGCCCTCAGGGTTGTAAGCACATGTTAGGGCTAGTTTGATGCCAATTCTAGAGAAGAATTCCCTTGCTTCTTCAACATCTAGCTCACCCCTATCAGCTGTTATTTTCCCAACACAACCATACCGGCAAATCACATCTTCCAAGAGAAATTTGCATACTGTTTCCGTACTCTTTGTTCTAAGAGCACGCCCTTCCACCTGATTTGTCAAATCTTCTCTTAAGTGCTAGGTACCGTATTTGCCAAATTCCCAAAGGCATTGTAACTAGATCCACTACCCATTTGTAGTGCATGGTAGGTGGGTAGGTTGGTTGCAGGCCATCACGATGTCACACATTCGAGTACATTGAGGATCCTATACAATATTTTAAGGAAAGAGAGGCTGATGGTGGTACCTCTAATTGATTGGCTTTCTATTTTGATGGATTATGAAGATTGCTATTTGGAATGTAAAAGGTGTCTGTTCGCCATCCAAGAATTATCGCATGTGACATACTATGTTTCAAGGTCAATGGGATATGTTTTATGATGTGGAGCATAAACACATTCCATGGCTGGACAAGTGTATGATTACAAGAAATTTTGTATGTTTTATAGTGGGCATCCCACTACACGATCAGGGTCATTATAGATGGACGTTCCACACTTATCCGGTGTTCCCGATCTCACCCAGTCACAAGATATGACTGCTTTCGCCTTCGAGCATCTCATCTCTTCCGCTACAACTCAAACGAGCCGAGCCAGACTCGCAGGCCATTTCGAGGATTTATATTTCCCAGACCCAGCAGAGAGACGACAGCACAAGTCGTTTGTAGGGCAGTACGACCAAATCTCGTTGGCCATAATTCTGATGAGACTAAAAGTGATACATGGTGTTATTTTATATCACCCTAAGCCTCAAGATTTCAGACTTTCCTACCATATCTACAGACTTCTTAGTCGTTTTATTCCTAAGGAAAAGATAGTAGCTCCCTTGGCAGTAAGGGAACATTTGTATCAGGGCATGTCTGTAGCCCCTGTAGCCCAGTATCGCCGTCTTATGCATCTCTCGAGGAGATTTTGACTTTCTAGAGCCGAGATGCTCTATGTACATATTGCAACCTTTATATAAATAAAGAAGTGTTTTGTCGAAAAAAATTCCCTATTGTGTAAGTGATTGTTTATTATATGATGAATTGATGAAGAAAAATCTGTTACTCGGACATGTCATAGATCTCCCAATAAGATCGCTTATTTTGTTTAAAAAATTATTTTCCAAACCTCTTTTGTCTTAGGATCTTGTTGACGAAATCAAAATTAAAATTTATTAGTGTATCATTTTTTTGGCAGAACCATGAGGCGAGGGAACCGTGGGGTGGCCTGTTGGAATTAGGGTTGCAGGAATGCACACACAACTTCAAGAAGATGAGGAAGCTTGAGCACAACACAGTAGTGTATTATGAGTGCCAAAAATGAAAGATAATCAGCCCTAGAAGATAATGGGCGTATATACAATGCACGGGGGAAAAAACCTCCTAGTGAGGGAAAAAGTGCCCCGGCGGTCCTAAGTGTGTTCACACACATCACTACTATAATATGGTAACAAATCCCCCCTGGAGTGATGCGGTGAACAAGAGCTAGCACTCATGTATAGGGAAGTGTCTAGCTATGTGGACGAATCCACAAAAGGGAGTAAGCCCAAAGCTTTGCGAAAAGCTTCGAACTTCTCACGAGGCAGAGCCTTTGTGAAAAGGTCTGCAAGGTTATCCTGTGTTGGCACATAAGCCAAACTGATCTCTCCTGCAGAGAGTCTCTCCCTGACATAATGGTAGTGCACCTCAATGTGCTTCGTACGAGCATGGAACACTGGGTTCCGCGCAACTGCCAATGCGCTCTGACTGTCAGTGAAGATGGTGGTGGCAGATGGCTGCCCAACACCCAAATCAGCCATAAGGCGTCTGAGCCACACACACTCAACCGTAGCTGTGAAAGCTGCCCTGTACTCAGCTTCACAACTAGAAGTGGCCACAGTAGGCTGCTTCTTGCTCAACCATGATATGCATGAGCTTCCAAGCATGAAGCAAAAACCACTCGTGGACACGCGTGTGTCATAACAACCAGCCCAGTCAGAATCTGAAAAAGCATGTAAATCTGGCGGCAATGATCCCCCCTTGGGATAAAACAACCCAAGATGCCGAGTACCACTCAAATAGCGAAAGATACGCTTCACTACCTGCCAATGCTTAATGCCTGGGCTATGCATAAATCTGCTCACCTGTGAGACGGCAAACTGAATGTCTGGCCTCGTAATGCATACATAAATGAGGCAACCAACAGCTGTCTGATAGAGTGTGACATCAAAGTGATCTCCAGCATCATGAAGACTCAACTTCAAACCTGTCTCCATTGGAGTAGCAATAGGCTTGCAGTCTTCAAGGCCAAATCTCCGCAACAATGTTTCAATATACTTTGTCTGACACAAAGCAATACCTCCATCACACTGCTTAAATTGTATCCCCAAATAATGATGCAAATGCCCCAAATCTGACATCTCAAAAGAGGCATTCAAATCAGCCTTAAAATCAGCAATATGACTCTCATTTGGTCCTGTGAGCAGCATGTCATCGACATAGAGAGCAATGATTAGATGTACACCATCCACACGTTTAGCATACAAAGTGCTTTCTGTTGGACTATTCTGAAACCCATGTGCAGTCAAATATGCATGTATTTTTTCATACCAAGCTCGTGGAGCTTGCTTTAAACCATATAAAGCCTTTTTTAACCTGCACACTTTATTTTCCTGCCCTCTTTGAACAAAACCACGAGGCTGCGATACATACACCTCCTCATGCAAATCTCCATTTAAGAACGCAGTCTTTATGTCCAGCTGATGTACATTCCAACCATTATGAGCTGCTAATGCACAGATGCTACGAACAGTGGTCATACGACATGTGGGAGCAAAAGTCTCATCAAAATCAATGCCCTTCTCTTGAGCATAACCTTTTGCAACAAGCCTAGCCTTATGGCGATCCACTGTGCCATCAGGCTTACGCTTCAATTTGTATACCCACTTAGTGCCAATGGCCTTCTTGCCAGGGGGCAAGTCACATAAAGACCATGTACCATTCTTCATAATAGCATCGTATTCTGCTTGCATAGCAGCCATCCAATTTTCTGAACTTTGTGCCTCATCAAATGAAACAGGCTCACTTTCATCGCACATACTAGAAACAGCCAATGCATAACAATCTGACGCATAAGAGGCACCATGAGAGCCAGAACGAGTGCGACTAGACAAAGGGGCATCCAACTTGCTGTCACGCAAAGTCTGCACCAGCCATCTAGGCATATTCCTAGAGCCCTCAATCTCTTGTCTCTCATCCTCAAGTGCATCATGCACATCTGCATCAGATATAGGCTGATCTGTGCCATCATTTAAAACCTGCATAGGCTGAAAAACTGCCTCATGAGGTATTGCACTTGACTGTGCACCACTGAAAAGAGGCAACAATGTATCATAGACATCACGTGAGCTTATACTTGTCTCCTTAGTACATGAAACCAAGGGCTGAACTGCATCTTCCACAAATACAACATCACGGCTAACCAAAATGCGCTTTGTCTGTGGATGATACAAACGATACCCTTTGCTCTCAGCACTATATCCAACAAAAATACATTTGACAGCTTTGTCATCCAATTTTCTGCGATGTTGCACAGACATTAATGCATATGCCAGGCAACCAAAAACACGTAAATGGCCAACAGATGGCTTGCGGCCATGCCAAGCCTCATATGGAGTGACAACCTGTAATGCTTTGGTGGGACACCTGTTTAGTACATAAGTGGCACACATGACAGCCTCAAGCCAAAAACCATGTGGTAGACTTTGACTCTTAACCATACATCTTGCCATTTCCATGAGAGACCTGTTTTTTCTCTCAGCCACACCATTTTGCTGTGGTGTATACGGCACTGTACATTGGTGTTTTATCCCACGCTCAGCCAGAAATGCATTAAATTCTGAAGACGTATACTCCCCCCCTCGATCTGAACGGAGGGTGCCCATCTTACTTTCTGACACATTTTCAGCCATAACCAAAAACTGTTTGAAGCACAAAAACACTTCGGACTTTGCCTTCAAAGGATATACCCATGCATGCCTGGTAAAATCATCAATGAAAGTCACGAAGTAAAGGTAGTTTCCAAATGATGGAGTTTGCATGGGACCACAAACATCACTGTGAACAAGCTGCAATCTGCGTTCAGCTCTCACTGATCCATCTTTGGGAAAGGAAGCACGCTGCATTTTACCCAATATGCAGCCCTCACAAACATGCTTGACAGGTGCCTCAAGCTTAGGCAAAGAAGACACCATTTCAGATTTCTGCAGGCGCAGCAAACTTGCAAAATTCAGATGACCAAAACGTGCATGCCACAGTTTTGCATCTGAAATAGCCTGCGTATCCATAATAGCACATGCTGAATGCTCTACACATTTGCCATCCATATTGAGCTTATACAGCCCTCGACATAGTGAAGCAGATGCTACAATGATGTCACCACAAGAGAGATCATGAACAGTACATCTGTCATCCACAAATTTTACAACCAAACCTGTTTTGGCAAATGCGGAGACTGACAGCAGATTCTTTTTGATCCCTGGCACATACAATGCATCAAAAAGTGTAAAGGTGTTGCCATTTGCAACATTCAGCACAATCTGTCCAACTCCTTCAACGGGATAAGAGGAGTTATTGGCACAAGTGACAGTATTCCCTGTGGGAGCAGACTCAAGGAAAGTGAATAAACTGCGCTGCGAGGTGATATGCTTAGTGGCACCACTGTCAAAGTACCATACATCTGAATCTACTGCAGACATACATGTGTCATGCAAAGATGGGTCATAACTGCACTGCGCATTGAATGCCCATTCTGTATCTAGCACAACATTAGCAGATTCATTGTTAGAAGGAGAGGCATCTGCAACAGCCATACCAGCCTCTTTCTTCTTAGCCTCTTTCGCAGCCAGCTTAGGACACGCTTTGATGACATGATCATTTCCCTTACAGTACTTGCAAAATGTCTTCTGTTTGTCACCCTTCTTCTCATCTTTGTCTTCCTTCTTTGGTTGCGCAGCATTTGCAGATTTTTGCTTACTAGAAGAAAAGCCAGCTTTACCTTTCCCGCTTCTCTGACTAGCAACGAAAGCTTGATCTGCGACACGCATAATATTCCTGTTTTGCCTTGACTGGTCTTCTTGCAGCAAAACAGAAACTAACTCCTCAAATGATAAGGCATTGGGATTGCCTTTCATCATCAAGCGAAGAGTGGAAGCAAAACCCTGATAAGAATCTGGTAGACCATTCAAAACAATCTGCACAAGTGAACTGTCTGACAGGATTTCATCTGCAGAAATGAGCTGCTCTTTGAAATCCTTGATCTTTGTCAAAAAGCTATCCATAGAATCACCTTCGTTCATATGCTCACTCTCCAACTGTTTTCGGAGATAAGCAACACGAGCCTCATTTCTTGCCTGATACAATGTGGCAAGTACATCCCAAGCATCCTTAGAAGTCCTGCAGGAGCGAATATGTGGGATAATGGTACGTTTGACAGACAGCGCAATCAAGGCATGAGCCTGCGCATCTCTACCATCCCAACGAATCTGCTCTGCTGAAAGTGGTGGTTCTCGAACAGCTGCTACAGCACTTGTGCCTGCACCATCATCAACAGTACCTGTTTCTGATGTATTTGCAGCATTCCCAGCCACAATAGGACGTGCATCAATACCCTGCACAATGTTCCATAACCCCTTTGCTACCAATACATGTCGCATCATATATGCCCACAATGGATAGTTGGTGCCATCCAACTTATCCTCAGCAGCCAACATGCGGAATACATCATTGTTGTCAGCCATGGCCAATGACTGTACTACTAGATGTAAATGCTGTCTGTAAGAGGTAAACCTGTATAAAATCGACCTGTGCTATGTAGCACAGCCCAAAACAGACGAATGGGCACCTGTCCTGCAGATTTTAATTTTGACAGAAAATCTGCACAGTAGGACGATTTTGCCTGCGCAGTACTTGGAATGCAAAAACGGAGGGCGAAATGACCTCAGATCAAAATTCTGAAACGACCAAGCCCTACGGGCTCCCCCACGGCATATACTAACGTGCAGACGCTCGTGAAACCTCGTCACAATCGGAGGAGATGAAGCGGCAGGTGCCGGTGATGCTGCCCGGGAGGAGGAAGCCTGCTCTGATACCAATTGTTGGAATTAGGGTTGCAGGAATGCACACACAACTTCAAGAAGATGAGGAAGCTTGAGCACAACACAGTAGTGTATTATGAGTGCCAAAAATTAAAGATAATCAGCCCTAGAAGATAATGGGCGTATATACAATGCACGGGGAAAAAAACCTCCTAGTGAGGGAAAAAGTGCCCCGGCGGTCCTAAGTGTGTTCACACACATCACTACTATAATATGGTAACATGGCCGATAGCCACACCCTCTCACTGAGATGAAGAAGAGCTTGACCCCAACGTTCGCAAGGCTCTTCACACAGAACTCAGCCCCACAGGACCCTAGAGAGAAAAAATATTCTAGAGAGAGGTAATTCAGTTTTTAGATATCTTTGGATGGAAAAATATCCCTTCTTATTAAAATAAATTCTCCCAAAACAGAAGTTTAAAAAGAAATTCCTAAGGTGCATTAGAAATAAATTATAATGTGCACAAAAGACCTTAGCCTAAGGGCCCCTATTTTCAGAAAATTTTGGATTAAGGTCCAAACAAAGGTTTGATAGGCCAATGAGATTAATCCAAATGTAGGGAGGAGATAAATTTAAGAATAAAAGAAAAACTCCCCAAAAATGAGTAAATGCTCACATAAGATAAAAAGTGGACTAAGGACCAAAGAAAAGAATTAAAAATTTAAATTTTGACTCCTTAGTGTGGGGATCTCCCCTCATGAAGTAGGCGCCTTTTTCTCATCATTACCCCCAATTTTTAATCAATAAAATGAGATATTTTCATCTCTCCTCTCTCCTGTTTCAAAACTAGATCCAAAAAGTAAGCTGAACTGACCCAAAAATGGTCAAAAATTGACCAAACTCATCTGGAAAATTCTAGAATCAGTTTGCTTGGTTAGAGGCTCACTTTTTCCTATAAATAGAAGCCTCCCCCTTTGTAAAAGCTTAATGGTGTTTATGCACTGTTACTCTACTCCTATCTTGAGCCATCTACATTGAATTTTTTAGTAATTCAATTGTTTTTGGCCTAATCCTCTCCAAAGTGAATTGGTGGCCACTATTTCTTCAAACAATAGTAGAATCCTCAATCCCTCAAGCCAAAGGATAGCTTACAAGCTCCATGTAAGCTAATTTTCTTACTTTGTTTACGAATTTTAATGAAAAATCTATGGTTCTCTTGATTTTTATGTTTTGCAGATGATTGAATTAAATTCAAATGCTATGCCTTTGATGAGAAGGCCACCCCCTTCTCTTCTTTACATTCCAACCTTTCTTAATCCTAGAAAGATTAACTAAGTGATTAATTAAACTCTTCTTATTGTTCACTCTCTTGAATTTAGAAAATTGTGTAGATTAGAGTTCTATAATTCTAAATTGGGTTAATTAAGTTAAGTGAAGAAAGATAAAAATGAGAAATGGTCAGCCATACAAAGGAGGTTATGGCAAAATTTTCTAAAATTTTGTGAAAAAGAAAGTTTGTTTTTATGTTATTCCAAAGACTAATTCCCACCATTTTTGCATCTAAAAGAAATATTCTAATTACTCCATGTACATATTCACCTATGAATATGCATGGATATCAGTGATATTAAGTATTAAATTTGATTTCTATGCATAGAAAGATGCATAAAGGAATTTTTTTAATTACAAAAGTGTTATTCTTATTAAATTTGATTTCTATGCATAGAAAGATGCATAAAGGAAATTTTTTATTACAAAAGTGTTATTCTTATTAAATTTGATTTCTATGCATAGAAAGATGCATAAAGGAATTTTTTTAATTACAAAAGTGTTATTCTTATTAAATTTTATTTCTATGCATAGAAAGATGCATAAAGGATTTTTTTAATTACAAAAGTGTTATTCTTATTAAATTTGATTTTTATACATAGAAAGATGCATAAAGGAATTTTTTTATTACAAAAGTGTCATTCTTATTAAATTTGATTTCTATGCATAGAAAGATGCATAAAGGATTTTTTTTAATTACAGAAGTGTTACTCTTATTAAATTTGATTTTTATGCATAGAAAGATGCATAAAGGAAATTTTTTATTACAAAAGTATTATTCTTATTAAATTTGATTTTTATACATAGAAAGATGCATAAAGGAATTTCTTTTATTAGAAAAGCGTTATTCTTATAAAAGTTTATTTATATACATAAATAGATGCATAAAGAAATTCTTTTTATTTTAAAAGTGTTATTCCTATTAAATTTGATTTTATGCATAAATAGATGGATAAAAGGATTTTTTTAATATAAAAGTGTTATTCCCATTGAAGTTGATTTTTATGCATAAATAGATGCATAAAGAATTTTTATATCAAAATTAGAATTCTCTTATATTCTATGTTTAAATTCTATGAGTATTTGATAAATGAATAATTAAATACTCTAAGAGAGAAATTTCTATCGTTTTATATTCACACGGATTGTAAAAAGAAAATTTAGGAAATCTATCGAGATCAAACTATTCAGATAAATGATTAATTTATTCCTCATTGGAATTCGTAACTAATTTAGAAATCAGTTAAGTGAATATTCAAAGAAAGAAATTCAGTAAAATAGTAACTGAATTATCAAACCTTTTCGAGAAAGATAGTTCATGAATAATCTTATCCGACTCGAACCTTGAATCAGACTATGACCAAGACCAAACTCTTTCGTCAGTTTTGAGGATGAGTTTAGAAAAATACACTCAAAACTCCCGCCAAATTTGAAACTAAGTTTGAGACCCTTCGAATTGATGTGTGGATCAAGGTTATAGAATTTGAGGAATTCTGGTATGAAATTCAGAATTCCGATCAAGAAGTTTTGGGGATACTGATTCAAGAAATACTCCTTGTATTCAAAATAAAATCAAACTAAAAACTTGCTTAGAAACCATGTTTTCTTAAAGGACTGTCTTACGCCAGAATGCTGGTGGATTGAGCATTTGGTATATGTTTTTCTAAGGGAAATTTGGTTGCAACAGCTGGCGGGGAGTGTTCAAAGGATGGCTCACATGGCAAAGCCTGCCCAGGTCTTGACCAACCTAGGTATGGTTGAAAAATGGTGCGCTTCTGGTATGATGGGCGAGGGCGGACGAAGCGGTCCTTGAGTGAAGTGCCAGGACACCTAAGGAGGATCCTGGAGGGTTCTGACCAAGAGATGCACGGGCTCACGGTGCCTATGACACCCATGCGTATGTCGTGGAAGATATGTATGATGGATGAAATGATTATTGTAATCTGTTTACTGGATCTTATTGGTTGACCAGTTGGTCTCACAACGGAGAGTCCAGAGTGATACTATTTTTTGAGAAACAAGGGACTGGATGGAATTTTTGAGTTATGACATCGGTAACCAATAACTGTTTGTCAATGGATTATTTTATATGTTAAAGTTTTAAAGAGGAGTGTGCGCGTATCTGTATTTGAAAGCAAAAGTTAAGAAAGGCATTCAATTATGGATGGGTGAGCAATTGTCTGGTTTTACCGATTCTAGTGGTTGGGTGGTGGCTAACCCATGGTCTGGATGGGGTTAGGCTAGAATCAGTGGAGTTTAAATAATTAAATTAAAATAATAGGAATATGCTTAGAATTCAAGTAGTTAAATAAAAACCTGAAGAATTTCTCAAATGAGTAGATCAATGGTTATGCCTGACTTCAGTTAGGAAAAAAGCATTGATTTCCTCAAATGATTAGATCAACGGCTGTGCCTAGATGACTCTAAATTCAATCTTTCTTTATCAGCTTTTATTTCATCCTCTTCATCATAAACATTGTATAAAGACATCAAGCACTTTGTAAGCTAGTTAACCATTTGTATATTCTATCTATAATAAGTAAATTGCATGACAAGTAAATTCTCAAAATAATTTGCATAACAAGTAAATTCTCATAGTAAATTTTTCTTTCTATGATGATGAGTAAATTCTCATAATAATATGCATGCTCTTTTATATTTCCTTTAACACACCCACCCATCAATTTTCTTCAAAAGAGTAATTATGGCACTTAAATGATATTCTTAATTATTATCAATTATAAATTAAGAATAATCATTATAGCTCTTAATTGATATTCTTAATTACCATCACTTATAAAGTAGCTATAAACAGGAACAACAAGACCTAGATTAAGAAAAGACAATCCTTTTTACTAACACACTCTAATTCTCTTTATCAATGAAGAAATGAAATATTTATTTAATATTCTATACTCTCACAGAACCCCTACAAGAAAGGAAAATCATAGCTTGTGCTCAGCCCAATTATACACAGTTAATTTTTTATCTCTCAATCCTAATTTACAATTATAAATAACCTTTCTCTACTTATTAAAGAGAGATAAAACCAATTATACACAATTATTTTTTCATCTTTCAATCTTGATTTACAATTATAAATAACATTTCTCTACTTAAGGAGAGATAAAACCAAATTTACACAATTGATTTATCATCTCTCAATCTTGATTTACAACTACAAATAACCAAGTTCTCTAGGGTCACTCTCAATTTGTTGGTAGAGTGTATGAGGATTCTACAAACTCAAGATCCTAGTACTTTTCAAAGGTTGAGAGAGCAATCTGCCTCTTAGACAAAGCAACCTGATGATGAGGAACATAATGATCATGGCATGAATATTGTTCTGTACAAGATCACTTGGGCTTTGAGATACAAACATTGCCTCTCCAATGGATGCATGCATAGCATATAGAAAACTCCAGTGAGGCTTTGGAGTGGTTGTTCCTCAACATAATTAGAGGGGAAAATATCTGTAGAGAGACATAAGAAAATGGAGAATCATAAGAAAATTTGAAACAAAAAATCCAATATTAGCATGTTGTTAAAGCTGTGTTTATGTTACACTGACAATTTGAAGGAAACCTTGGTCGTTGGCCTTGAATGTACAGGTCTCCAAGGGTATACACATGTTGCACTATGGCAACCAGACTTTCCTTCTTCTTAGTATGCTTGAAGCCTTGTAGCCGCCCCTTCCAATGATGTAGCATATTCCCCAGTTGACGCACTCGATGTGGTCCCTTAGAGCTTGGCTGCATGTAGACCCAAGCCGCCCCAACCCTGAATCTTGTTGGAGCCCAAACTCCATTCTCATCTCTTGTGTTATGCAGCACAAGCTCTTCCACCTTCTCCCTAGGTCTTCTCACATTACTGGAAGAGGCCATGGTGGTAAGAAAAGAGAAGAAGGGAAAAGAAAAGCTTGTTTTACAACAGAGGAGTGGAGAGGAGAGAAAGTTTAGAGTTTTCAGTGCAGCAATGGAAAGCTTAAAAGAGGGTTAGATTTTGAGAATAGGCTTCCTGAACCTAGAGTAGACTAAAGAGGGATAGAGTTTCTACAGCAGCAATGGAGAGGGGGGGAGCTTGAGAGAGAGAGAGAGAGAGAGAGAGAGAGAGAGAGAGAGAGAGGGAGGGAGATTGAGAGGGAGGGAGCTTGAGAAGGAGGGAGAGCTTGAGAGGGATGGAGTTTCTGCAGCAATGGAGAGCTTAGAAGAGGAAGAAAGAGGGAGAGGGAGCTTGAGAGACTGAGGGAGCTTGACAAGGAGGGAGAGCTTGAGAGATATGGAGTTTCTGTAGCAATGGAGAGCTTAGAAGAGGAAGAAAGAGGTTCAAAATGAGCTTTCCAAACTTGGAGTATGTTGGGGGGAAGTTTGAGAGGGAAAACACACTTTTGGGAAAAAATTAAAAATTTTCAATTTTTAGGGTTTTTAATTTGTGTGATTCTAGGTGGGGGGACCTCTAAGTTTGGGCCCAAGAGGTAGGGGGACAAGAGTAGTAATTAGGCCCCATTAGCAAACCAAAGCCTAGGCCCCCTAGGGTCAAAGAAGTCAAAAATGTGCACCTGCCAGCCCTCTTCCTATTGGTCCATTCCTAATCAAGTTAATCCAAGAGGCCCTCTTTGGGTCCAAAAAATTCCTAATGTATACATGGGCAAGGCCTCGAGTGAGGGACCCTGCCCGGCGCAAGAAGTGCTACTTCCGCTGCTAGCACCCTGAAATTTGTTGCGTGGAGGGGACAAGGATCTTTCAACTGGTATTAGAGCGAATTGACTAAAGTGGATCAACCGAGAAACCAGAAATGTCAAAAATTTATGAAGAAGTAGTAAAAGGTTGTAATTGTGTGATGAAATTCATACAAATTGATATTCAGAATGAAGATTCATAAATAGGTAATTGGGTCTTCAAATGAAAGTACCACAATTGTATGGAATCCCTGACTTGCTTGAGGCCTAGACATGATGGTATTTACCTTATAATTCCAAGGACTATGACTACCCATATATACCGAGGGTATAACTGTAGCTCTTTACTGGCAGTATATACGAGTAAATCTAAGACCTTGAAATTATAAAAAAAAATGCTATCCAGATGACGAATTCGAATGTGGTTGATATGATTTTAAAACTCTAGTTGAGAACTGATGAGTTGATTTGGATTCTGATTGAAAAATGATGATTCCTGAATTTTGGTTGAAAAGCAATAAGCTGAGCAAAAACATAATGAGGATGAATGGGACAAGTCCCTGTGATGATGTTCGTAAACTGGTATGACAATAATGACTTCAGCAAATCACTATGAGATTAGTGGATTGTGCTGATAGGTTGCTACTGTTAACACTTGACCCAATGAATCAAGTTAAGGGATGACAAATTAAAAACCTGTATAATTGAAATTCCCATGGAGGAATGTTCAGATGAAAATTTCGATCTAATGGACCATTATTGTGTTAAGCATATTAATGATATGATCTGAAAGAATTATTATCTGATGATGAGTTCTATATAAGAGATCTTTATCCCCCAGGATTCTATGGGGTTCACCAAACTATAAGGAACCCCAGAATCAGTTGGATCTTAAGGGAAAGAGTTGTTCTCCAGCTCGAGAGGACATCTCGCGTTTTCTAAGTGGGGTAGGATGTAAGATTCCTCCCTCCAGCGTTTGAGGTGTACAGGTGTAAGAACCTTCCCTTCTGATCTTATAATTATTCCCCTCTCTAAAATAAAAGAAAGATTCTGTTTTGGCTTGGAGAGAGAAAATGTCTAGAGGGAGGTAATTCAAAATTGAGATATTTTTGGATATAAAAATCCTCCTAGGGTCTAAAATGGTTTCCCCTAAAATAGAAATTCAAAAAGAACTTTCCAATGTGCAATTGGAAAATAATTGAAAATAGGTATAAAGGACCTTAGCCTAAGGGTCCAAATTTTTAGAAATTTTTAGATTATGGTCCAATTAAGGTTCCTATGGGCCAATAGGATTAATCCCAGTGTTGGGATGAGATAAATCCAAAGAATAAAAGAAAATACCCAAAAATGAGTAAATGCTCACATAAGATGAAGAGTTGATTGAGTACAAGGTTTATTAGTTAAAAATTAAGAGATATTAGTTAAAAAATGAGATATTTAGAGGAAATGATGCATTTTTGACACCTCAGTGTGGGGATCTTCCCTCATGAAGTAGGTGCCTTTTTCTCATCATTACCTCCAATTTATGAGATATTTTCATCTCTCCTCTCTCCTGTTTCAAAACTAGATTCAAAAAGTAAGCTGAACTGACCCAAAAATGGTCAAAATTTGACCAAACTGATCTGGAAAATTCTAGAATTAGTTTGCTTGGTTAGAGGCTCACTTTTCCCTATAAATAGAAGCCTCCCCCTTTGTAAAATCTTAATGGTGTTTATGCACTGTTACTCTACTCCTGTCCTGAGCCATCTACATTGAATTTTTTAATAATTCAATTGTTTTTTACCTAATCCTCTCCAAAGTGAATTGGTGGCCACTATTACTTCAAACAATAGTAGAACCCTCAATCCCTCAAGCCAAAGGAGAGCTTACAAGCTCCATGTAAGCTAATTTTCTTACTTTGTTTACAAATTTTAATAAAAAATCTATGGTTCTCTTGATTTTTATGTTTTGCAGATGATTGAATTAAATTCAAATGCTATGCCTTTGATGAAAAGGACACCCCCGTCTCTTCTTCACATTCCAACCTTTCTTAATCCTAGAAAGATTATCTAGTGAAATTAATTAAACTCTTCTTATTGTTTACTCTCTTGAATTTAGAAAATTGTGAAGATTAGAGTTCTATAATTCTAAATTGGGTTAATAAATTTAAGAGAAGAAAGATAAAAATAAGAAATGGTTAGCCATACAAAGGAGGTTAAGGTAAAATTTTCCAAAATTTTATGAAAGTGTTTTTATGTTATTCCAAAAGAGTAATTCCCACCATTTTTGCATCTAAGAGAAATATTCTAATTACTCCATGTACATATTCACTGCATGGATATCACTGATATTAATTATTAAATTTGATTTTTATGCATAGAAAGATGCATAAAGGAATTTTTTTATTACAAAAGTGTTATTCTTATTAAATTTGATTCTTATGCATAGAAAGATGCATAAAGAAATTTTTTTATTACAAAAGTGTTATTCCTATTAAATTTGATTTTTATGCATAGTAAGATGCATAAAGGAAATTTTTAATTACAAAAGTGTTATTCTTATTAAATTTGATTTTTATGCATAGAAAGATCCATAAAGGAAATTTTTTTATTATAAAAGTGTTATTCTTATAAAATTTGATTTTTATGCATAAATAGATGCATAAAGAAATTCTTTTTGTTTTAAAAGTCTTATTCCCATTAAATTTGATTTTATGCATAAATAGATGCATAGAAGGATTTTTTTTTATAAAAGTGTTAATCCCATTGAAGTTGATGTTTATGTATAAATAGATGCATAAAGAATTTTTGTATCAAAATTAGAATTCTCTTAAATTCTATGAGTATTTGATAAACAAATAATTAAATACTCGATAGTAACTGAATTATCAAACCTTTTCGAGAAAGATAGTTCAGGAAAAAGCTTATCCGACCCGAACCTTGAATCAAACTATGACCAAGACCAAACGCTTTCGTCAGTTTCGAGGAAAGAAGGTGTGACCAGTTTAGAAAAATACACTCAGTACTCCACCAAATCTGAAACTAAGTTGAGACCCTTCAATTGATATGTGGATCAAGCTTATTCGAGGAATTCTGGTATAAAATTTCGAATTCCAATCAAGAAGTTTTGGAGATACTGATTCAAGAAATACTCCTTGTATTCAAAAGAAAATCAAATTGAAAACTCGCATAGAAACCCTGTTTTCCTAAAGGACTGTCTTATGCTAGAATGCTGGAAGGAGCATTTGGTATATGTTTTTCTAAGGGAAGCTCGGTTACAATCAGCTGGTGGTTACAATCAGCTAGTGGTTGGGGAGTGTTCAAAGGACGGCTCACGCGGCAAAGCTATGACCAACCTTGGTATGGTTGAAAAATGGCGTGCTTCCGATACAATGGGCAAGGGCTGACAAAGCGGTCCCTGAGTGAATAGATGTGATGACATGTGAATCAAATAGATGTGAATGAATGGATGAGATGTGATGTCATGTGAATCGGGATGTAAATGAATGATATGGGATGTGAATGGATGATATGTGATGAAAATGGATGTGGATGTGTATGTGAAGAATGGATGTGGATATGTATGTGAAAGAATGGATGTGGATATGTATGTGAAAGAATGGATGTGGATGTGTATGTGAAAGAATGGATGTGGATGTGTATGTGAAGGAATGGATGTGGATGTATATGTGAAAGAATGGATGTGGATGTGTAAGAAAGATGTGGATGTGAAAGAAAGATGTGTATGTGAAAGAATGGATGTGGATGTGTATGTGAAAGAAAGATGCATAAAGGATTTTTTTATTACAAAAGTGTTATTCTTATTAAATTTGTTTTTTATGCATAGAAAGATGCATAAAGGAATTTTTTTATTACAAAAGTGTTATTATTATTAAATTTGATTTTTATGCATAGAAAGATGCATAAAGGAATTATTTTATTATAAAAGCGTTATTCTTATAAAATTTGATTATTATGCTTAAATAGATGCATAAAGGAATTCTTTTTGTTTTAAAAGTGTTATTCCTATTAAATTTGATTTTATGCATAAATAGACGCATAAAAGGATTTTTTGTTATAAAAGTGTTATTCCCATTGAAGTTGATTTTTATGCATAAATAGATGCTTAAAGAATTTTTATATCAAAATTAGAATTCTCTTAAATTCTATGTTTAAATTCTATGAGTATTTAATAAACAACCAATAAAATACTCTAAGAGAGAAATTTCTATCGTTTTATATTCACACGGATTGTAAAAAGTTTTATATTCACACGGATTGTAAAAAGAAAGTTTAGGAAATCTATCAAGATTGAAATATTCAGATAAATGATTAATTTATTCCTCATTGGAATTCGTAAGTAATTTAGAAATCAGTTAAGTGAATATTCAAAGAAAGAAATTCAGTAAAATAGTAACTGAATTATCAAACCTTTCTGAGAAAGATAGTTCAAGAAAAATCTTATCCGACTCGAACCTTGAATCGGACTATGACCAAGACCAAACTCTTTCGTCACGAATTTCGTTTCGAGGAAAGAAGGTGTGACCAGTTTAGAAAAATACACTCAAAACTCCACCAAATCTGAAACTAAGTTGAGATCCTTCGAATTGATCTGTGGATCAAGGTTATAGAATTCAAGGAATTCTGGTATGAAATTCTGAATTCCGACCAAGAAGTTTTGGGGATACTGATTCAAGAAATACTCCTTGTATTCAAAAGAAAATCAAGCTGAAAACTCGCATAGAAACCCTATTTTCTTAAAGGACTGTCTTACATGCTAGAATGCTGGAAGAAGCATTTGGTATATGTTTTTCTAAGGAAAGTTTGATTATAATCAGCTGGCGGGGAGTGTTCAAAGGACGGCTCACGTGGCAAAGCCTGACCAACCTCGGTATGGTTAAAAAATGGTGCGCTTCCGGTACGATAGGCGAGAGATGTGACTACATGTGAATCAGATAGATGTGAATGAATGAGATGTGAGGTGAAATGGATGTGATGTGATGTGATGTGGATCAGGATAGATATGAATGGATGAGATGTGAATTAATATGATGTGATGAGATGTGGATATGGGTAGATGCGAGTGGATGAGATCTGATGAGGATAAATGAGGAAAGATGTGATGAGATAAAAATGATGTGATTGGATGAGAATGGGTAGATGTGATTGGATGAGAATGGGAATACATATGAAATGGATGTGGATTGATGTGGAACAATATGGAAAGACGAGAGTTCATTATAGAAACTGTATTTATGACCTGTTTTTAAATGACTATTTTATGTCAAGAATGCTGGGGAAACATTTTGACCGTCTTGCGAATGAGGTCATGGAGACCTAACTGATAAAGTTGCAATAGCTGACGGAGAGTCAATGGAGGACGTCTCGCGTAGCAAGGTCGAAGGTCTTGACCTGCCTCGGTTCGATTTAAATGGTGAGCTTTTGGTACAGTTGGATGAGGGACCAAGGAAGCGGCCTCTGAGTGAAGCGCTAGGTGACCTGCGAAGGATCCTAGAGGGTGTTGACCATACGGTGCTCGGGCTCTGGGTCGCCAAAGATACCCATATGTGCGTCGGAGAAGATTTTGGATCAAGGAGTAAGAGTTGTTTTTTCTGAATTCGAGCATGGATCTGGTTGATTGACCTTGCTGGTCCTCAACGGTTGAGTCCATGGCTCTTTTATATGGATCTGTTGGTTGATCTTGCTGATCTTCAACGGAGATTCTATTTTGATTTTTATAAGTGAATATATTACCGGGTACTATGATCTAGGATCTATTGAAAAGGCCCTTGAGTATCTTCAACGGAGATTCTATTTGGATTTTTATAAGTGAATATATTGTCGGGTACTCAATCGTTGAGGACCTTGCTGGTCCTCAATGGTTGAGTCCATGGCTCTTTTATATGGATCTGTTAGTTGATCTTGCTGATCTTCAACGGAGATTCTTTTTTGATTTTTATAGGTGAATATATTGCCGGGTACTATGAGCTAGGAACTATCGAAAAGGCCCCTGAGTGGACAGGTGGTGAGCGTTCTGGGTGCCAATGATGCCATAGGTACACTGATGAAGGAAAAAATAGAAATTAGGATTCAACCGGATATTTTGGAGGATTATGATCAGTGAAACTATAGTTTCATTAAAAGATTATTTTAAAGACAGCTGAATCTGTGAAAAAGGCAATTTCATATTGGGTGTGTAAGTGGTGTGACTAGTTTTAAGTTTGCATGAATATCCGGCTAGGAGACCTGGGAACTCTTTTCCCTGGTACCCGAGACAACCTAACCAAATTCTGAAATAGATCCCATCACCATAGTGGTTAGGCGGTTGGCTAACCCACGGGACTGGATGGGGTTAGGCTGGACTGATGGATCCCTAAATGAGACTCAATTTTGTTATGGTACGATAGATGAAGTAAATCCCGGATAAAAATTGTTCTATGGAAAAGAATCAACGGCTGTGCCTCTCAATGGGAAAAAAAGCGTTGGTCTCTATTATCCAAGTGTAAGTCTTTTCCTTGATCTGACTATGGGACTTATTATGGGTTTGGTCAGATCAGTTCAGTTAGTTAAGGCGCTTAACTACGCTAGAGTAAAAATATCCTGGAGAAATCGCTCGTGCTTTCCAAGCGAGGGAAGTTTTTTCAGGTTTGGTTTGGAAGAACTGAGGGATTAGTCTCTTGTCCGGATATATGTGGGCGAGGCCCCGAGTGAGGGACCCTGCCCCGTGCAAGAAGTGCTACTTCCACTGCTAGCACCCCAAAATTGGTTGCGCGGAGGGGACAGGGATCTTTTAGCTGGGTATCAGAGCAAATTGACTAAAGTGGATCAACCGAGAAACCAGAAATGTCGAAAATTTATGAAGAAGTAATAAAAGGTTGTAATTGTGTGATGAAATTCATACAAATTGATATTCAAAATGAAGATTCATAAATAGGTAATTGGGTCTTCAAATGGAAGTATCGCAATTATATGGAATCCCTGACTTGCTTGAGGCCTAGACATGATGGTATTTACCTTATAATTCCAAGGATCGACTACCCATATATACCGAGGGTATAACTGCAGCTCTTTACTGGCAGTATATATGAGTAAATCTAAGACCTTGAAATTATAAACAAAAATGCTATCCAGATGACGAATTCGAATGTGGTTGATATGATTTTAAAACTTTGGTTGAGAACTGATGAGTTGATTTGGATTCTGATTGAAAAATGATGATTCCTGAATTTTGGTTGAAAAGCGATAAGCTGAGCAAAAACACAATGAGGATGAATGGGACGAGTCCCTCTGATGATGTTCGTAACTGGTATGACGATAATGACTTCAGCAAATCACTACGAGATTAGTGGATTGTGCTGATAGGTTGCTACTGTTAACACTTGACTGAGTAAATCAATGAGGATGAATGGGACGAGTCCCTCTGATGATGTTCGTAACTGGTATGACGATAATGACTTCAGCAAATCACTATGAGATTAGTGGATTGTGCTGATAGGTTGCTACTGTTAACACTTGACCGAGTAAATCAAGTTAAGGGATGACAAATTAAAAACCTGTATAAGTGAAATTACCATGGAGGAATGTTCAGATGAAAATTTTGGTCTAATGGATATGCATGATATGATCTGAAAGAATTGTTATCTAATGAAATTACCATGGAGGAATGTTCAGATGAAAATTTTGGTCTAATGGATATGCATGATATGATCTGAAAGAATTGTTATCTAATGATGAGTTCTATATAAGGGTTATTTATCCCAAGATTTTGTGGTGTTCACTAGACTATAAGGAACCCCAGAATCAGTTGGATCTTAAGGGAAAGAGTTGTCCTCCAGCTGCTGCTTGCTGCAAGATCAGGACATCTCGCGTTTTCTAAGTGGGGTAGGATGTAAGATTCCTCTCTCCAGCTTTTGAGATGTACAGGTGTAAGAACCTTCCCTTTTGATCTTATAATTATTCCCCTCTCTGAAATAAAAGAAAGATCCTGTTTTACCCTGTTTTGGCTTGGAGAGAGAAAATGTCTAGAGGGAGGTAATTCAAAATTGAGATATTTTTGGATATAAAAATCCTCCTAGTTTCTAAAATGGTTTCCCCTGAAATAAAAATTCAAAAAGAACTTTCCAATGTGCAATTAGAATTAATTGAAAATAGGTATAAAGGACCTTAGCCTAAGGGTCCAGATTTTCAGAAATTTTTGGATTATGGTCCAATTAAGGTTCCTATGGGCCAATAGGATTAATCCAAGTGTTGGGATGAGATAAATCCAAAGAATAAAAGAAAATACCCAAAAATGAGTAAATGCTCACATAAGATGAAGAGTTGACTGAGTACAAGGTTTATTAGTTAAAAATTAAGAGATATTAGTTAAAAAATGAGATATTTAGAGGAAATGATGCATTTTTGACACCTCGGTGTAGGGATATTTCCTCATGAAGTAGGCGCCTTTTTCTCATCATTACCCCTAATTTTTAATCAATAAAATGAGATATTTTCATCTCTCCTCTCTCCTGTTTCAAAACTAGATCCAAAAAGTAAGCTGAACTGACCCAAAAATGGTCAAAAATTGACCAAACTCATCTGGAAAATTCTAGAATCAGTTTGCTTGGTTAGAGGCTCACTTTTTCCTATAAATAGAAGCCTCCCCCTTTGTAAAAGCTTAATGGTGTTTATGCACTGTTACTCTACTCCTATCTTGAGCCATCTACATTAGTAATTCAATTGTTTTTGGCCTAATCCTCTCCAAAGTGAATTGGTGGCCACTATTGCTTCAAACAATAGTAGAACCCTCAATCCCTCAAGCCAAAGGATAGCTTACAAGCTCCATGTAAGCTAATTTTCTTACTTTGTTTATGAATTTTAATGAAAAATCTATGGTTCTCTTGATTTTTATGTTTTGCAGATGATTGAATTAAATTCAAATGCTATGCCTTTGATGAAAAGGCCACCCCCGTCTCTTCTTTACATTCCAACCTTTCTTAATCCTAGAAAGATTATCTAGTGAGATTAATTAAACTCTTCTTATTGTTTACTCTCTTGAATTTGCAAAAATTGTGAAGATTAGAGTTCTATAACTCTAAATTGGGTTAATTAAGTTAAGAGAAAAAAGATAAAAATAAGAAATGGTCAGCCATACAAAGGAGGTTATGGCGAAATTTTCCAGAATTTTGTGAAAAAGAAAGTTTGTTTTTATGTTATTCCAAAAGAGTAATTCCCACCATTTTTGCATCTAAAAGAAATATTCTAATTAGTCCATGTACATATTCACCTATGAATATGCATGGATATCACTGATATTAATTATTAAATTTGATTTTTATGCATAGAAAGATGCATAAAGGAATTTTTTTATTACAAAAGTGTTATTCTTATTAAATTTTTATTCTTATGCATAGAAAGATGCATAAAGAAAATTTTTTTATTACAAAAGTGTTATTCTTATTAAATTTGATTTTTATGCATAGAAAGATGCATAAAGGAATTTTTTTATTACAAAAGTGTTATTCTTATTATAGATTTGATTTTTATGCATAGAAAGATGCATAAAGGAACTTTTTAATTATAAAAGCGTTATTCTTATAAAAATTGATTTTGATGCATAAATAGATGCATAAAGAAATTCTTTTTGTTTTAAAAGTGTTATTCCTATTAAGTTTGATTTTATGCATAAATAGATGCATAAAAGGATTTTTTTAATAAAAGTGTTATTCCCATTGAAGTTGATTTTTTTTGCATAAATAGATGCATAAAGAATTTTTATATCAAAATTAGAATTCTCTTAAATTTTACGTTTAAATTCTTTGAGTATTTGATAAACGAATAATTTAATACTCTAAGAGAGAAATTTCTATCGTTTTATATTCACATGGATTGTAAAAAGAAAATTCAAGAAATCTATCGAGATTGAAATATTCAGATAAATGATTAATTTATTCCTCATTGGAATTCGTAACTAATTTAGAAATCAGTTAAGTGAATATTCAAAGAAAGAAATTCAATAAAATAGTAACTGAATTATCAAACCTTTTCGAGAAAGATAGTTCAAGAAAAATCTTATCCAACTCGAACCTTGAATCAAACTATGACCAAGACCAAACTCTTTCGTCAGTTTCGAGAAAAGAAGGTGTAACCAGTTAAGAAAAATACACTCAAAACTCTGCCAAATCTGAAACAAAGTTGAGACCCTTCGAATTGATTTGTGGATCAAGGTTATAGAATTCAAGAAATTCTGGTATGAAATTATGAATCCCGATCAAGAAGTTTTGGGGATACTGATTCAAGAAATACTCCTTGTATTCATAAGAAAATCAAATTGAAATCTCGCATAGAAACCCTGTTTTCCTAAAGGACTGTCTTACACCAAAATGCTAGAAGTAGCATGACGGCTCACGTGGCAAAGCCTGCTCAGGTCTTGATCAACCTTGGTATGGTTGAAAAATGGTGCGCTTTCGGTACGATGGTGGACAAGGGCGAGGAAGCGGTTCCCTGAGTGAATAAATGTGATGACATGTGAATTAGATAGATGTGAATGAATGGATGAGATGTGATGTCATGTGAATCGGGATGTAAATGAATGATATGGGATGTGAATGGATGATATGTGATGAAAATGGATGTGGATGTGTATGTGAAGAATGGATGTGGATATGTATATGAAAGAATGGATGTGGATGTGTATGTGAAAGAATGGATGTGGATGTGGATGTGTATGTGAAAGAATGGATGTGGATGTGTATGTGAAAGAATGGATGTGGATGTGTATGTGAAAGAATGTGATGTGATGTAAAGAGATGTGATATGACACATGAATATATGTAGATGTGAAGTGATAGATATGAATGTATGGATAGATGTGGGTAATCATACATGTGAGCGATTGGATGGATGTGGATGAATGAGATGAGATGTGTATGAATGAGATATAATGTGGATAGATGTGATGTGATGTTATGTGGATAGAATGTATGTGATGGGATGGTGATGAGAATGAATGTGATGGATATGAATGAATGTGATGTGATGGATGTGAATGGATGGAGGTGATGTGATGTGAATGGATAGATGTGAGTAAATGAGATGTGATGTGAATCAGGATGTGAATGAATGAGATGTGATGTCAAGTGAATTGGGATGTGAATGAATGATATGGGATGTGAATAAATGAGATGTGATGTGAAATAGATGTGATGTGAATCGGGATAGATGTGAATGAATGAGATGTGAGGTGAAATGGATGTGATGTGATGTGATGTGGATCGGGGTAGATATGAATGGATGAGATGTGAATGAATGTGATGTGATGAGATGTGGATATGGGTAGATGCGAGTGGATGAGATCTGATGAGGATAAATGAGGAAAGATGTGATGAGATGAAAATGATGTGATTGGATAAGAATGGGAATACATATGAAATAGATGTGGATTGATGTGGAATAATGTGGAAAGATAAGAGTTCATTATAGAAACTATATTTATGATCTGTTTTTAAAAGACTGTTTTATGTCAAGAATGTTGGGGAAGCATTTTGATCGTCTTGCGAATGAGGTTGTGGAGACCTAACTGATAAAGTTGTAACAGCTCACGGAGAGTCAATGGAGGACGTCTCACGTAGCAAGGTCGGCCGAGGTCTTGACCAGCCTTGGTTCGATTTAAATGGTGAGCTTCCAGTACAGTGGATGAGGGACCAAGGAAGGGGCCAATGAGTGAAGCGCTAGGTGACCTGCGAAGGATCCTAGAGGGTGCTGACCATACAGTGCTCAGGCTCTGGATCGTCGAAGATACCCACACGTGCGTCGGGGAAGATTTTGGATCAAGAAGTAAGAGTTGTTTTCTGAATTCGGGCATGGACTGATTGATTGACCTTGCTAGTCCTCAACAGTTGAGTCCCTGGCTCTTTTATATGGATCTGTTGGTTGATTTTGCTGATCTTCAACGGAGATTCCATTTTGATTTTTATAAGTGAATATATTGTCGGGTACTGAGAGTGGACAGGTGGTGAGCCTTCTGGTTGCCAATGATGCCATAGGTACACCGATGAAGGAAAAATTAAAAATTAGGATTCAATCGAATATTTTGGAGGATTATGATCAGTGATACTATAGTTTCATTAAAAGATTGTTTTAAAGAAGACAGCTAAATCTGTGAAAAAGGCAATTTTATATTGGGTGTGTAAGTGGTGTGACTAGTTTTAAGTTTGCATGAATATTTGGCTAGGGGGCCTGGGAACTCTTTTCCCTCGTACCCGGGAAAAAACCTAACCAAATTCTTAAATGGATCCCATCACTACAGTGGTTGGGCGGTTGGCCAACCCACGGGACTAGATGGGGTTAGGCTAGACTCATGGATCCCTAAATGAGACTCAATTCTGTTATGGTACGATAGATGAAGTAAATCCCGCATAAAAATTATTCTATGGAAAAGAATCAACGGCTGTGTCTCTCAATGAGAAAAAAAGTGTTAGTCTCTATGATCCAAGTGTAAGTCTTTTCCTTGATCTGACTATGGGACTTACGGGTTTGGTCAGATCAGTTCAGTTAGTTAAGGCTCTTGATGACTACATTAGAGTAAAAATATCCTGGAGGAATCGTCCGTGCTTTCCAGGAGGCGAGGGAAGTTTTTTCGGGTTCGGTTTTGGAAGAACCGAGGGATGAGTCTCTTGTCCCAATATGCGTAAGCGAGGCCCCGAGTGAGGGACCATGCCCTGCGCAAGAAGTGCTATTTCCACTGCTAGCACCCCAGAATTTGTTGCGCGGAGGGGACAGGGATCTTTTAGCTTCTAGATTAATTCCCATACTTCATAAGATGATATCTGACAATCAACATGGATTCATCAAAGAAAGATCTATTTATGACAACATTTTTGCTACTATGATTGGAATCCACTATTAATTCCAACCAGCGTTGCATTATATTGTAACTTGATCTAGAAAAAGCTTATGATAGAGTTCATTTTTCCTTCATCGTAAGAGTTTTTGGAGAGGGTAGAGGTGTTTCTCACCAGGATCAAAGACCTACATGACCAGATGGTTACAATCGACATGAGTTTGCTCTCCCTAGATCTTGCTAGTCATTGTGTGACTGTCCAAGGGTATTCCCACTTAAGTATGATAGTTTAATTACATCTTCGAATGTTGGTATCAAACCTAATCCTCTCATATTTGAGGAGTTCAACTCATTACTTTTGGATGAGGAGATCATGATGCAGAGACACAATGGTGGAAAACCAAGCTTTCTCCTCTAACACAAAGAAGAAGGGTTCTCATCTAACACAAAGAAGAAGGGTAAGGATTCTAACTCTTTAAATCAGAAGAAAAAAGTTAAATGCTTTTACTATAACAAGAAAGGGAACATAGCCAAATAATGCAACAAAAAGAAAGAAAATATGCCGAGAATGGAACACTATAAAGACAGAAAGAATCCAATCATGCTACAAAAATAGAGTTATTTGTTGCCATTGAAGAAGTGTGTAATGAGATGGCTAATGTTGTAGCACATGATGATTCTTGTATCATTGACAGAGTGGGGCTTCTAGGCATTCATAAGAATTAGTATTCCTCCCTAAACCTTGTGGGATATGATATCATGGTGGCAGTTGGTGGGAATGCAAAGTGCCAATAAAAGGTTCATATAATATTTCACTTATGTCTAAATAAGGTTGTATAAAAATTCTTCTAAATGTTCTTTGGGTTTCAAATATGAAGAGGAACCTCCTTTTTTTCTTAGCCATCATAGTTCGTGACTTGCAAGTTCACTTTGATAAGAATGGTGTAGTCATTCAAGTCTTCCAAATGTTCTTTTGATTCTTGATATGAAGAGGTCCTTCCTACATTGGCCATCACAGAGCGTGACTTGCGGGTTCATTTTGACAAGAAGTCATTCTTTATGGAGATGATAAGGTCATTGCAAAGGGAATTTGGAGGAACAACTTGTAAGAGGAGATACGGAAAGCTACACTAGTTGAGAATTTGTCACCAATTTTTGATAATCCACATGTATGTGAATCTTGCATAATGGGTAAGCAAGAGCACCTGAAACCCTTTCCACAAGAGAAAATTTTAGGGATAAAGATTCTCTTCATGTAATACTCGATGCTAAATCACTGTGGAAAGATGAGTACAATTACACTTGGATGTTCTTCCTATTTTTTCACATTCATAGATGATTACAAGAGGAAGATGGGTGTATTTTCGTAAGAAAAATTGTAAGATCCCTCTTGCAAAATTTATCAAACTATGTTTAATCCTTCTCAAAAGCTTCACCAATAATTTTATTAGTATGGAAAAATTAAAACTATGTAAATATACCAAGGCTCACATGCCCAAAAAAATAAAATAAGGCCTTGGGAACCTATATGAACATGTGCATGTGCACACCTTGCATTAAGAGAGTAAAAATCTAGAGAACAAGAAAATTAGGTGAAATGGAGGTTAAAAATAAATTCAGCATGTGTTAATATAAATTTTGGGACTAAAAATATTACATTTCCTATGTTAAATAAACAAATTAATTCTTGTAGGTGTGTGTACTTAAGGTTGAAAAACCATGGTTTAGCAAAAACCAAAGGTAGATTGGGTTAAAAGTGGTAAAAATCTTGTGGGTAAAGTGGTATGTGGTAAACGATTTGCCGCAACACTAGGTGTCATGCTCATTTCTATTAGTTAACTTTTGTGGTAAAGTGGTATGTGGTGAATGGTTTGCCCCAAAACTAGGTGCCGTGCTCATTTCTATTAGTTAACTTGAGAAAGGGGGCTCATGCATTCCTAAGGTTCATTGTAGGGCCACAATTAACTAATTCACCACCTACCAAAATCTATAGAGAATTGAACCATGAGGAGAGGGCCCACTGTTTTACTATTTTTCCTCAATTTAGTCCAATTTCAAAGTAGGCCAACCCTCACACTTGGCATGGGTGGTTATGCATGCTAGAGGGTCTAGTTGAGCTATGAAAGGATCCCTTCACCCTTCATATTTCCCATGCCATCATTTCACCCTTCACATAAGTATTGGGGAGATACCTTTCATGTCATAATCCCTTATTACAACCTAGTTATCAAGTTTGAGCATATCTTGAGCCATGATTCTGAGGGAGGAAATTCGTGGATTTCTAGCATGCTTGGAGGCCTCTACATCAACCATACAACAAGACTATATATCAATCTCAAGCTTATATACATGTAAGTTTGTAAATATCATTTCAAAGTTGATTTTTTAGCTGGTTAAAAACAACTCTAATGAAAGAAAGGAACCTAGACAAAGGAGTGCTACACAAAGATGGTGGGTACATGACACTCTTCTAGTTGCACAAGTGTATTATGAAGGGAACGATAGCCTTTGGGTACCTAAATTCACACCGTCATTCCCCCAACCTCTTTGTTAACAACGAAAAGTACCTAGGCAAGATGGTAATGGCAACCCAAAGCTACCAATGCTACAGGAACCCCATGCACAACCCTAGCAAAGGGTAAGGAAAAGATTAAAGAATTCATGGAGCCCCATGACCACCATCGCCAAATACACCATTAACATGATAGTCCTTCCACGTCAAACTCAAAAGAAGTCCATGATGCAATTGAAAGCCAGAAAAACCACCAATATCCCTATTGGTCAGCATCACTCTCAAGCCTAGCAAGATGGGGCCAAAAATAGGTATTATCCCTTACCAAATAAAAAGGGTACTCATCAAAAACTCAATGATGAAAAATGTCAAAGAAAGCAATAAAAAAGAGTCTCGAGGGGTGCACTACTAAGAAACTCTATGTATCACATGCGTTCAAGGGTTATTTGAAAAACCCCTTACTTGTAAATAAAATGACCCCTTGTTCTTTTTTATAGACTTATGGGTTTGTTTTTCCAAAATCGATTAAAAAAACCCCTTCTGTAAATGTATTTCTATAAATTTACCTTAAAACTAAAAAACCTCTTCATTTTAACTCACATGGTATACTTACGTATTTTTAGGTAAACCCCTTTATTTGAACTCACATGGTATACTTATTTATTTTTAGGTAAACCCCCTGAGAAAAGAGAGTGTTTGTGCACAAGAGCAATCAATATTATTTTGAATAATTCAATTACTCCTAATGATCCAGACTCTCCACCACCCCCAAGGTAAGCCTCTCCATCTAAGAAGAAGAAGAAAATGCATGTACATTCACCACTGATGCATTTTATGTTTAAGCAAGGAACTCTACATAAGGGTGCTCCTCAACAAGGCACTCATAAAGAAACCAAGGGTACTAAACCAAGAAGTACCTCAAAGAAAACTAAGGGTGTTGGCAAGAAAGCTAAGAAAAGGAACTCAAGTATGCTGGTAAGAATAACCAGAAACAATCAAAGGAAATGGACATGGAGACAAAGGAGGCCACAAAACCAGAGGAGACAAAAGGGGACATGGAGACAAAACTAGAGGAGATGGAGACAAAATAGAAAGCTTCATTCTCCTCCCTATTTATCATTGTAAATTTTCTTCTAATTTTATAATCTTTTTTGTAAAGATTGAGAAATTCTCTTCTCATTTTATGATGTTTTTCACTCAAAACACATTTGTACTTAAACTTTTCAAGGTAGGAACATGAATTTGTAATGGGCCGGCTATGGTTTTAAGATATTGTGCTATAATTGCCTTCAAATGTCATCTTGTGACTCGAGTACATCTCTAAAAGAAAAATATTAGAACTCTTAAAGGGCTTCATAAAAAAAGCTCCAAATATTGTAATTCTAAAAGAACAACATAAAATTTTACAAAGGCATAGCAATCACAAGACAAAACTTTTCATTGTTGAATTACATACATAAATTTACAAAATTGGTTTGAGTGGAGCCCAAGAGTCGAAGGCAAATATTATAATTCTAAACAGACTTCATCAAAAAACTCCTAAGCTTTCTTATTAAGTCATGCTTATACCATCATGTTCCCAATCAGCATCTACCAAGGTCTTCGACTCCATTCACATTCAAAACTTTCTATTCTTCACCTTGAACTATGTCCCACTTATATACTCACTTCCCATGATATTGAGGTGCTCCCTAATATTTAGGAGACTCCAATGCCTACTTGCACTTACAATTTCCACCACACCATTGGGAAACCTAACGCATATGTCAAGAGTCAAAACAACTTGTTCATCCGCTTGCAATGGGACCCAACTACTATTTTTCTTCATCCACTGTTCTTAATAAAAGAAAATGTATAAGGTAGCACGAGCTTTAAGATACCAAAATGTAACACTAGACTCTACTATTTTGTGTTGAAATTACAGCAATGTGATGAGCTATGGTGGATCAAATACTAGAATCAACATCATTAACAAAGTGATTAGTGAATAATTAAGATGTGATTAGTGAGTAATTAACAAAGTGATTAGTGAGTAATTAACAAATAGCTTAATGTAAGCATGGATAATCAAAAACCAGCAAATTCTCATTAGGCCAATGCCTCAATTTATAGAGTTTACATCCAAGCATCTAATCCCACTGATTTCTCCTTGATTCACTCCACCTCTTTTGCTTGATTCTCTCCACCTCTTCACTTTTCTCAGAATATCTCCACGCTTCCTAAATCTTCTCATGCTACGCTTTATTCTCTCCCAGTAGATTTTTCTCACCTTTTCACAGGCTCTTTCACATTTACAGATTCTCTTTTACAGCCTCTAACCAAGGGCTTGTTCCCGCACACACCCTATTCACTTGTATATTTCAACACCTCCCCTCAAGTGAATACTCTCTAGCACACCTGGACCCTATACCAAGTTTCCCTCTTACTTGATAGTCCACGACCAGTGTATAGCACACCTCCCCTCAAGTTAACTTAGCACACCTCCCCTCAAGTTAACTTAGCACACCTGGACCCTGTACCAAGCTTCTCTCTTACTTGATAGCCCGCGACGAGTGCCTCAAGTCCCTAAACTCATAGTCCTTGACACACTCTCTCTCTATGTGTCCAAGGCTTACTACAAGTGCCCGCGACCTTGACTAAAGTGCTCACACATACATCTATCTACCATGTGGCCTACATCATCGGCGGTGGCTCAGAGATGGTTTTACTTTGTTGGAGCAGGTTACATTGGGTTGTGGGGTCTCTCTCTCTCTCTCTCTCAGAGATTTTCACATGGCTCCTCACTCTTTGGAGCCTCACATCTTCTCTTGTCTTCAGTCTTCTTGTCGTGGCAGCTTCTCTCCACGCGTCCATCTCTTCTTTTAGTCTTCTTGTGGCAGCTTCTCTTCTTGTGTCCATGTCTTCCTTCAATGCTTCCTTTAGATCTTCTTGGTGTGAATCTTCTTCTTGGAAAGAGATGTTCTTCTTCTTTCATGGCTGGGGCCATGAGCTTGTCAGTTCTTCTTGCTCCATATGAGCAACATGTTTAAATGTTTTGTTGACAGTTCTTTTGGGCTTTTGATGTTTATCTTGTATCATTATGCAATGCAAACCCAAATATATGCGGGAGGTCTTACCTCTTGCCTTATTCTGGACAAGGGCAGTGTCTGATCCCATTTTTACACTGATGTAATGTGCCCAATACATAATGCATATAGCATTCATTCTTATGCACATTCCCAAATGCAACTCTGTCTGTGAATAATCTTGAATTTGAGTGTGATTTTTAGGTATTAACCAAGGGTTAAATGCAAAATGATGATTACCATAAATTTATCAGCATAATTTTACCAAAAATTACATTAAATCAAGGGTAACCAATTTGTACAGAATGGTTGGAGTATCAAACCAACTCCGAATTATAATCTGAAGTTATAGGGATTTGTATCAGATACCTAATGGTTAATTTGAACCCTCAATTGCACCAAAATACAGTGATTAGTATTGATTAATCACTGATTAGTAAATTAATCCTCTATTTTGTGTGCAAAAAACAGAATATGCGGGGAGCCCAGATCTGAGGCCTTAGAGTTCAAATGATCTCAAATCCTTTCAAGGCCATCAATAGCAATTAGTCTAGTAGAGGATTAAGCCAAGAAACACAAGATTTGACTAAACATTGAATGCTTAATCTCTGTTTTACCAAAGTCACCTGCAGATTTGATAAAGAGCTTGGATCTCACTGTAGACTTGATCAAATTGAATTCTGTCTTCACCAGCTTGTAGAGCATGCTTGAAAACCCCTAGAGCTATGAGGAATTGGAGCAATTTGATTGGATGAAGCAACAATGTCAAAATCTCCTCAGAAAAACGGTGCTTGATAAATCGTCAATTTCTGCAGCAAGCCGGCGGCGGTTTGCGCTTCTGTCTTGATGGGCTGAATTGTAGGGATCATGGCTATGTTGAGCTAGAAGGGTTTGGCCTAATGTTGAGTGTGCAAGGAGCTAGAGCTCCTCCACCAGCTGGGGGTATAGAGGCTAGTTGAAAAAAGAGCGAAAAATTATAATTTTCTACTAATCCTAAGATAATGAGCTCACAAAATGATGGATTCTAGGCATGTTGAAATTACAGCAATGTGATGAGCTATGATGGATCAAATACTAGAATCAAAATCATTAACAAAGTGATTAGCAAATAATTAAGACGTGATTAGTGAGAGTAATTAAGACGTAATTAATGAGTAATTAAGATGTGATTAGTGAGTAATTAAGATGTGATTAGTGAGTAATTAACAAATAGCTTAATGTAGGCATGGATAATCAAAAACCAGATTTCATGACCATAACCATCCAAGCATCAGGAGTTGGCCATTCAACAGAAGAGAAGATGTTGTACAATGGCCACCAGGTCTCCATTGTTTGATTTTTTAAATCCCTCTAAATGACCCTTCTAATGAAGCTCTATCACATCTCGTTGTTGAACTCGGTGCGGACCAATAGCAGTATGCTACAAGAAAACCCAAGCACCCTTGCGAAATGCCTCTCTCACCCTTGCGAAATGCCTCTCTCACCCAAGCACCATCATCGTCCCTCTTCTTGTACAGTGAGATCTCCTTAATCTCATCTTTTGATCTTCTGTGCGTGGTGCAGCCATATCAATTGTGAAGCTATAGTAGTGAGATTAGGGTTGGGCGAATGAGATAGAGAAAGAAAATACGAAGATGCTATGCAAATTAGGGTTTTGGGCTTGATGGTGGATATTGAAGAGATGAAAGAAGAAGGGAGAAAGGTTAACGAGAGTTTAATTTGGATGAAAGAAGAAGGGAGGAAGGCTAACGAGAGTTTAATTTGGATGAAAGAAGAAGGGAGGAAGGCTAACGAGAGTTTAATTTGGATGAAAGAAGAAGGGAGGAAGGTTAACGAGAGTTTAATTTGGATGTTCAAGAGGAAAAGCGGACTTGAAAATGAAATTTTTGACTATAATGAAATTTGAGATGGGTTTTTGGGGGGAAAGTGTCTTTTGGGGGAATCTCAAAATTTTTAAAATTTTAAGGATTTTTTTGAGCCACGAGAATAGTAAGACCACACCTACCCTAACCCCCCCTACTTTTTGAAAGGGACAAGTGTAATTATTAGTGCTGAAAGCCTAGACCCCTCCCTATAGCAGCCTAGTCTCCCTCCCTATATTCAAAGGAGACCAAATGTGCACAATCCTCTATTCCTATTGGTCCGTTGTTGCTAATTACTTTCATTAGCAAAAGACCCAAAATATGTTCAAATTTCCCCCCCTAATGGTGTATGTACATACGTACATACATACATACATTAAAAAAATAATCCACAAGAAAGTGCACATGTGAGTGGGAATTGCATATGCACACTTGACTTTACAAGCCCAAAATGATAAAAATACCAAGAGGAAATTGTTTGGGATATTGGATAGGCAATGTTTTAATTTGGGAGGGAAATTTTGAGACTAGGGTTTTTGAATCCAAGGAGGGAAATTCAAAATTTAATGGATAAACATTGGTGCCATACTCATATTCAAAACAGGGAGGGAGAGTGAGGATAACGAGGATTAGAAATCAAATTCAAAGTCACATTCAAAAATTGTGAATCTAAAATGGGGGAGAATGGCACTACGGCCATTCTCCATAATGCCATGTGGGAGAATGGCAGTGGTGCCATTCTCCCCATGAAGGTGATGGGAAGCCTTAAGAATGGCACCACCACCATTCTTCATTGAGTGTAAAGGAGGAGAATAGCATTGGTGCCATTCTCCCCATGAAGGTGATGGGAAGCCTTAAGAATGGCACCACTACCATTCTTCATTGAGTGTAAAGGAGGAGAATAGCATTGGTGCCATTTTCCCTCAAGGTGATGGGAGGCCTTGAGAATGGCACCACTACCATTATTCATTGAGAATGGCAATGGTGCCATTCTCCCCTTCAAGGTGATGGGAGTTCTTAAGAATGGCACCACTGCCATTCTTCCCTGAATATAAAAGATAATGGCACCACAAATGGCAGTGGTGCCATTCTCCCCTTCAAGGTGGTAGGAGGCCTTGAGAATAGCATCACTGCCATTCTTCCTTGAATGTAAGGGAGAATGCCAGTGGTGCCATTCTTCCCTTAAAGGTGATGGGAGGCCTTGAGAATGGCACCACTCCCATTATTCCTTAAATGTAAGAGAGAATGGAAGTGGTTCCATTCTCCCCTTCAAGGTGATGAGAGGCCTTGAGAATGACACCACTGCCATTTTTCAAAGAAAGTAAGGGGGGAGAATGGTAGTTGTGCCATTATCCCCTTCAAGAGGTGATGGGATGGGAGGCCTTTAGAATAGCCGTGGTGCAATTCTCCCCTTTAACATGATAAGTGGCCCTTAGAATGGTTTCTCCACTTCAATCAAAATGATGGGTTGCCTGAGAATAGAACCACTGCCATTCTTTCTTGAATGTAAGACAGGTAGGCAATGGTGCCATTCCCTCGGGCTTCAAGGTGATGGGATGCCTTGAGAATGGAACTAGTGCTATTCTTCCTTGAATGAAAGGGAAGAATGGCAATGGTTCCATTCTCCCCTTCAAGGTGACGGGAAGCCTTGAGAATGGCACCATTGCCATTCTTCCATGAATTTTAGGGAGAATGGCAATGGTGCCATTCTACCGTTTAAGATGATGGTATGGGAGGCCTAGAGAATGGCAATGGTATGGGAGGCCTAGAGAATGGCAATGGTGCCATTCTCCCCTTTGAGGTGATGGAAGGCCCTAAGAATGGCAGTGGTGCCATTCTCCCCTTTAATCAAGGTGATGGGAGGCCTCAAGAATGGCATCATTGCTACTATTCCTTGAATGCAAAGGAGAATGATAGTAGGGCCATTCCCCCCTTCAAGGTGATGGAAGGCCTTGAGAATGGTACCACTACCATTCACCCCTTCAAGGTGATCAGATGGGAGGCCTTGAGAATGACACCACTACCATTCTTCCTTTAATGTAAGGGAGAATGGCAGTGGTGCCATTCCAAGAAATATCTAGTTTGTTTCTACTTTGTATCATTTTTATTTGTGTATTGCAAAAGACATGATTATTTTACCAATGGACAGGAAAATATGTATGAATGTGATAATGAATCCTCCCCATTGTCATTCTTGAATAGTACCACTCTTTCCTCCTCTATTACCATCTTCTACATCCAATTTTCCAAGAAGAGGATGGTAGTGGTTTGGCATTTTGTTTCGGGGGAGAATGCTACCACTGCCATTCTCCCTAATGATAATGCACCAAACCAAGCCAAATCTAATAAGAGGGAGAATGGCACCACTGCCTTTCTCATCTCAAACCAAATATTCAATGGGGAATGGATCCTTTAATGAGGAATGAGTTTGGAAAAGTCTAGCTAAGATGACATTGTAATTGGGGGTAGAATGTCAACACTACTATTCTCACCAAAATGATAATGCACCAAACCAAACAAAACCATGCTTTCATTGTAATCAGAGCAGGGAGAATGGAGGAACTATCATTCTCCCTTGAAAATTTTAATTATTAAAGGAGGATGGCACCATTGCCATTCTTCCTCCATTTTATACAAGAGGGAGAATTGCAGTGGTGCAATTCTCCCATCAAATTTGGATTAGATTAGGGAAGAGGGGATAATGGCAGCACTGGCATTCTCCCTTTAATTTTCTCATCTCAAACCAAAGTTTTCAAGGAGAGTACGACGCAATGCCATTTTTTCCCCTTTAATGGGGCTACCATCTCCCTTAATGAGGTGAGAATGGTACCATCTCCCTTAATGAGGTGAGAATGGTACCAAATCCATCATCGACCACTAAAATCAAATTTTCCAAGCAGATTGGAGAATAGCACCACATCAATGATAGAGGGTCCTAAACCCTTCCATTAGTGGAAAAAAGTGGATAATGATAATCTCTCTCAAAACCAAGTTAAGGATGGGAGAACAACACCCTACTAGTCTAATGAACAGACCAGTCTATACATTTTAAATTTGTATGTTTTGTTTAATGTTATCCCTTAACAATAAGGTCATCAAATGAGGAGAACGGCACCATGACCATCTATTAAACTATTTGAATGTGACAATTGTAGAACAACACTTCTTAGATCTAATATTTTGATGGTGTTTATGAACACCATAAAGACTCTTGAGATGATGACGGCTCAAGCTACCAAAAATTGTATTTCATAGTGGGTGTACCTAAACCAATTTTCTAATAAGGATTGTACGTAGGTTCAAGAACAGTTGCTAGAAACCATTTTGTATTTTCTAAGTTCTTTACCAAAATTGAGGAAGAATGGCACCATTGCCATTTTCCCTTAATTCAAAAAACAATTGTAAAAAACCATTTTGTTTTTTTAAGTCCCTTGATAAATGCCAATGGTGTCATTTTGGGACTATAAATCTCAATATGACAAGTATAATATCTTCATTCCCCATGGGAGGAGTACGGTAATGTGTGTGCATGTAGCTTTCTTAATATTGGGAAAATTTGATAAGGTTTTATATCACAAATTAACTAATTTGCATACTTTAATGTCCAAACATGTACTTATTTATGCCTATGTTTTGAGAAAGTTTGATCATAAAATCCCTAAACACTGCCATTCTGGGAATTGGGATTTTCTTGAATTACCTATTACGGTCTTTTAAAGACAAACTTTCAAAATCCCAAGCATAAGGTGTGAATGTTAATGAACATTTCCTTAGTTCAATCTAGCTTGCACCGATGGAATGTAAAAAATGAAGCTCATAGACACTTTTGCTTTGGTTTCCATGTGAACAGCCTCTTATTATAGAATAAGGTTAGAGATCCTTTGTATTTGTATTTGTATTTTATTTTATTTACTCTTTTTAACCTTATCGCTTATCTATTACGTTGTAGCCTATGTTGCGCGTGCATTGCATCGTCATCTGATCACAGAGATGCACCGCCTCTCTCTCTCTCTCTCTCTCTCTCTCTCTCTCTCTCGTGTTGGGTCCGAGAAAAGGCCACCCTGCATACGCTTGACTTCACCATGCACTTCTCTGTTGTTGCTGGCTGCGGGGAAGATGACAATTGTGAGAGATGTCAGAGGACTTACTTGTTGAACCTCACGTTTGCCCGTCTTCCGTGTTATGCTAGGCAGGTGCTAATTGTAAGTTAGCTTGAATATGCCACGTAAAGAAAGCCTCCTCTCTTCTCTCGACTAATTGTAAGTTAGCTTGAATATGCCACGTAAAGAAAGCCTCCTCTCTTCTCTCGACTCTAGATACCCTTACTACAACGACTCCGACCACTTGATGTGCAAACTCCACAGATGAAGAGCTCGGCCTACTGTCGCCTTGCTATGCTTTCCTGGCCAAGCTGCAGGGCTGGTGGGCCTTTGTTTTGTTTTGTTTTTTTAAATGCTTTTCTCTCTTTGTTGCGCTGAGAGCTATGCTGAGAGAATTAAGACCCCTTCCTGCTCTTCTTTGGATCTTCTCTCCAGCCTTCTTCAATTCTGAAGCTACTACCAATGTTCAATCCTACTAATGATGTGCTCTAGCCTTTTCTCCTGCGGTGGTGTATTATTACTACCACTAAAATCCGCTTTTCAATAAGTGTCGATTGACACAAGCTACTCTGTCTCTTCTACACTCTCCCCTACACAACTAATCTCTGATGCAACAAGAATGAGGAGAAGAACTTGATAAGACACTAATCTAAACACATAATCCTTAATCTCTCTAATTGAAACCTATTGACAAAAAATATGATCTTCTAGATAACTTGCTAATGAGTTCCTAATGACTTGGACCTAAACTAGGAGAGCTAGACCTAAGCTTTCATACCATGTTGAGAAACAAGAACTGAGCTCTCCTGATGACAAGACATCTATCTGATCATAAACTAATCTTACACTAATAACAACACTCATTTGAGGTGGATAGAAATGAAAAAAACTCATCATCATGAGTGTGTGCTAACTAAGATGCACTCAAGTGCAATTAGACACCAAGATGAATTAGCTTGGATACATAAAGACTCAAGAGACTTGAGATATGTGCAAGTGATATGTTCATTGCTTGAAAATAGTCCTCATTTATATGAGAAGGTACACCTGCTGGCCTGCACATTAATGTGGGATAATTCCCTTTGCTCATGTGCTCCATGCTAGACTTTTCTCTTGCTTGGTTACTCATACTTACTCCCTACCTCGTCCTTGTGCTCAATGGCACCACATTTCTCAACAAGTTTGATATTTAGGGTTTCTCTTCTTTTAAATCAATGGCCATAGATTTGGGAGTATCTATCAGAGTGTTGCACACAATGCAGACTTTGTTAGCCTAGCCCCCTTTTCCCTATAGAGTATCCTTGGGAACAAAGAGTGTCTTACCTAAGTTTGAAGCCAAAGACCTGAACACGGGTTCAGCCACTTGGGAGTCCCATGAAGTCAACCCACGTAGGGCATGCTTCATTTAAATTATGATTCACATCAAACAAAGGGTCCCATGGAAGTGCATGGATCAAAATTTTACCCAAAAGCAAAGGATCTTTCATGTATAGTTTAGATAGAGATTCAAACTTGATGAACAAAATTAAAGAAGCCTTTTCCAAGGTAGAAAATCTTCTCAAATGGAAGGGTATGGAGCAATTCGAGTTCTAGGTTTGGTTCTCGTTACCAATTGATTGTCAATTGAGTGGTCTGCTCATGCTAAGGTTTGAGAAAAGATGGATTGTGCTCTGACTAAAATTTGATTTTCACAACAGCCTTCTCAAATTGATGGAAGAAGAAACATTCCCTCAGCGAAAAATTTAAGCCTTATATATTTATGAAGAAATACTTGTTCAAAAGTATAAATTCGCCTTTAATGCTTGATAAAAATATCATGTTCAAACACTACCACCTACCTTGTTATATATAATTGTGAAGAAAATACTCGTTCAAAAGTATAAATTCTATTGTAATGCTTGATAAAAATATCATTTTCAAACTCTAATTGCCTCGCACCCCCGAAGGATAAAAAATTATACTTCTTATGAAGAATAAACCTTTCGACTCATAAGGGTACATGAGCTTTCAAAGTCATTTGATTACGTCTGCTCATGCAAGAGGTTTAACAAATACTAAATTGAGTTAAGAATGGAAATCATTTGTCATTCAAAAAAGCCTTTTCAAATGATGGGAGAAGGAAATTTTCCTCATCAAAAAATGTAAGCTTAGATTGTGAAGAAAATACATGTTCAACATTAAAATTCCTCTTCAATTTATGGTTGATGCATGATAAGATAATAAAAATTGATCATTGTCTCTAGTCCTCAAAAATTTGTGCTTTTCTTTTGAAGAAAGTAGTTTTTTTTCTACGTTTCTTATGAAGGGGAAAAACTTGGAAAGGTAGGATACAAAGCTTTTAAATTTAGGTTTCCATTTCATTATCATTGATTGTCATTTGAGTGAGGTTAATCTCATGGCATGATCTAAAAGCAAATTTTAAATTCCCCCTCACAAGTACCTCCACACATGGGAGAAGAAAATTTCCCTCATCAAAAAATTTAAGACAATTGTGAAGAAAATATTTGTTCAATAGTAGAAATTCCTCTTCTAGGGTTGTTTATAAAAATAATATTCCCTCTCCTAGTTAATGGCGAGCTACATGGGTAAAATTCAACCAATATGTAGGCCCTTTAGTGGCTTATGTGATGCACCATGAGCAATGTCATCACTTAAAGAATCAAATGGGACATAAAAGGTGAAAGGTAAAGAGGATCGTGATATATGGTCCCAACTGTTTTTAATAAAGTACTTCATCATAAGCAAGTATATTCTTGAAATTTGAAATTGGGAAAGCCTATTTGACATATCCAAGTATATGCAAGTAGCTTAGGGACGACCGGGCAAGTAGTCAGTTCATTGGGAAGGATAGATGCAAGAACCATAACCTGGAAGCCAAGGAAACCCATCAGGAATATGGCAACAAAATGTTTTTTTTGCATTTCCATTAAATATATTATATGAGATTTATAAGAGTGTTTTTCTAAAGAGTGTATGCTTAAAAAGGGATGCGTGTGAGCGTACGCTTACTTGGATTGGTGGCTGTGACGAGGCCCGTGTTGTTGAAGAAGCAGTTCCAATAGTTTCGGCCGTGGCGCTGATAGTAGCTGTTCATCGCAAAGGAGGCGTGGGCGGCCAAGGTGTCCGGTTCATAGCAGGGCCTTCCCGACTGCATCGACGCGCAATCCGCCCCACCTTCCCCGCAGGCGAAGTTGATAATCTGCTGCAGCGCCTGCTCACTAGCACCCGGTCCCGCGACACACCATACTGCAGTGGATCCCCCCCCGGAACCGCCAGCTGGTGCAGCTGCTGTCTCCTGCTCCTTCGTCAGCCCCGCGTCGTATGCCGCCTTAGCACTGGCGTCAAAAAGGCCAAAGTTGCGCTCCGACGTAGCCCCCGGCTTCTGATTCTCGTTGAAAAGCGCAAAGATGAAGGTCAGGACGCGCGATTGCGGCCTTAGAGGTGTTCCCACGCCGGAGGCAATCCGCTTCACCAGATTCCCGTTGTAGGTTTGCGCGTTCTGCATGGTCGCTCCTATCTCATCTGCGTCTCCACTGGAGGGCCAGCCGGTCTCCGATACCCCCACCGGCACGTGCCCGTCGTAGCCCGCTGCGCTCATGGCGAAGTAGACGGCATCAACTTGGGCGTCGAAGAGGCTGCCATAAACAAAGCCCGTGTTGGGGTCTTTCACACCGGGCGCAGCCCGAAAGAGAGCATAGTCTAGGGGTACGTGGGCGCGGTCGTCATTGTAAGCAAAGTAAGGGTCACCATGAAAGGGGAGCCGGTCTGTGAAAGAAACTGTAGAAGTTGCTTCATAATGGGCAGCAGAGAAGGCTTGAAAACAGCAGAAGAAGGTGGCGAAGAAGCCTGCAGAACATCCATGGAGTTGGGTGTGGACACTTTGATCTTATCATCGAGCTTACACAGTTGCAAAGCCCTCTGCAGGTTCAGCATTGCAGGTATAAGCAAAGAATTGAGCTTCTGGTTTGTGCCTGTGAGAATCTCGTTTCCCACTACTATGGCGGTGATGGAAGTGGCCGGGTAAAAAGGCCGGACATGCTGCGATACCCATATGGTGGCCGCCCGAGAGCTTCTGGCCATAGCCGGGATGAGCTCGTTCTCTACTCCTATCACCAGGCTGATGCCGGAGTTGGCGAAGGCGGACAACACCTCTGTGTCCGAGTTGTACAGTTTCACACTGTCAATGAAGGTGGCCTTGAGGAGCTCCACCACGTGCTTGGGCGGGGGAAGGTTGTTGCCTAGCAATCCGTAGTTCACTCCAATCCCATTTGCAAGCGTGACTGCAAAACAGTAATCAAAATCGTAGTAAGCAAAACTATCAACCAAGCCAAATGAAGACTAGAAGCGCACAATTAACAATAAACGTAGGCTGTTAATTAAGCTGATTAGATAGAGAAATATCAATCAAGCTCTAACCCAAGCTGTAAGGGTTTTGATCATGCTAAAAGTGAGTACGATTACATGCAGAAGCCAACACGAAGAGGGGCATAATGCGGTTGGTGAAACAGTGCATCAGGGCTGCGGCCATAGTATCGAGCCAAAGTTGAAAGAAGGAACGTCGATGTAGCTCCGACACGCGAGGTTGCTGCGTTTTATTCACGTGTCTTCCCGTTCTGAACCTCGTCGCTAAATTTAGCCGCGTGGCGGCAACGGTATCCTAATGCCTTTTCACAAGGCTGCTAGGGCCGTAACGTGTTGTTCATTAATTTCTTTACTTTTGGCTTGGCTGGAAATTTGAACGTGATGCCATCAGGAACGCAATTTTTTTTCTCTTTGCCTTCCACACATGGGTTAACTAACATAAAGGTTGCCTTCCTAAGTTTTAAATAAAAAATCAATGACATAAATAATATCTATTCAAGTAAATGTTAATATTTTAGATTACACAAATGAAATATATTTAATTATATATATATATATATATATTAAGTGCACTTCATATGCAAGGTTCATATTTTTCACCCTTCAATGCAAAAGATTTTTTTTGTAGTACTCGTCTAGCAATATTCCATTAGTCCTCATACTTCTGTGGTAGGTCCAATTCTACCCCTAATTACAGACCTAACTTATTAACATACTAAGTGTGTAATAAGGAAAGGTGATCCCTATACCTTTGAATGATCTCACTCGAGTATTGTAGGCAAAGGAAAAAGGGGACTCCAATGTTCATAAAGGGGAGACATCGAAATCTAGACAAAAATGACGAGCTAAGTGTTGGGTCTTACTTGTGTGTGTACCCACTCATATAAGTGTGGCAATATGTTTGTCCGCAAGGCTATTAAGCGTGGCTCTATGTGCGAAAGGCTATTAAATGTGAATATGTGTGTGCGTGTGTGAACATCCTCTAGCGAAGAAGTAAACACCCACTTACATGCTTATGTGTGTGAACCACCACTTAGAGGGGGTACAAATAATATCTAGATATTTGTGTGTGATGCGACATAAGCAGTGATGTCAGGAGGAGAACCTTTCACTTATAAAAGGTACATGTACTTCACTGAAAATCAATTAAGTAAATATCACATTATTCTTGAGCCATGTACTTCTCTCTCTCTCTCTCTCTAGCTCTCTCTCTATCATTGTCTGCTCCAACACCATAGCCATGGATGCCATCTATGAGCCTCCATAGCTAGCTACTCTTCTCTTATTCTAACGTCATTCTAACATGGTATCAAAGCATACCTTTCCTCCTTTAAAAAAAAAAAGGTAGATTATATTAAGAAGAAGGGAGGAATCTGAATACATGTGTTGAATAGCAGTTTTTTTTGGAAAAACACGTGGCAGCAGGACATGCGCATGCATTCTAGCTTCTTTACGGCTCCTGCTATCTCCTCTGCTCTTTCTTGGCTTGATGGCTTACTGCACCATGTTCTTGCTTGGCACCCATACAAGAGAATCATCCGAGTGCAGAAAGGCGTGATCCCACCATCGGCATCCAGCAGTTGACAGGCGGAAGCGGTCCGGTTCTCGTGGACCTTTATCAGCAGGACTCATTGCCTTATCTTTCTCTTCAGATTGCCTATTTGGTCTCTAATACCTGTCTGTTTGTAGTTCCTCTTCTGAGCCTCTTGGGCTATGGGAGAGAGGTCTTGTTTTCTGTGAACACTACATCTTGTCTTCTTAACAGCAACATTCTCAATCATGTGACACTCGTGATATGAAACCACAATAATTGCCCTTTGCATGTAAGTGTTTGATCACTAATCAATCCAGCGGTTCTGGATGTTCCATCCTCAGCTGGCCAAGAAGTAACGCCTTCAAGATCCTGTGAAGCTCAAAGCCATTCCAGTTGGACCAACGTGTTGACCATCAGTTTTTTTGGAAAACCTCGTGGCAGTAGGACATGCGCATGCATTATAGCTTCTTACGGCTCCTTCTATCTCCTCTGCTCTTGATGGCTTACTGCCTCTCAGACACATGCACCATGTTCTTGCTTGGCACCCACACAGGAGAATCATCCGAGTGTAGAAAAGCGTGAAACCACCATCGGCATCCAAAAGATGACAGGCGGAAGCAAGCCAGTTCTCGTGGCCCTTTATCAGCAGGTCTCATTGCCTTATCTTTCTCTTCAGATTGCCTATTTGGTCTCTAATACCTGTCTGTTTGAAGATCCTCTTCTAAAGCTCTTGGGCTATGGGAGAGAGGTATGATTATTGTTGCTTGTTGATTGCTTCTATAAGAGCTCTATCCTTGGATAGAATAAGTAGAATCTTGTCTCTGGTTTTTTCTAGTTTCCCCAGTGTGAAGTTTGAAGCTCTCTTTTGGAATTTAAGCACTAGCCTTCTCTCTAAACTGAAGAGGTCTTGGGTTTGTTTAATCCAATACCTGTTGCATGTAGTGATTAAACAAACTGTGAGAGGGGGACCCTTGATTTCAGAGTTGTTAAATGTAGCTGATAACCTCTGCATCCATGCATGCCATAGATACTCACATCTGATAACATTCCAGAGAGTTGTTGAACATCCACCAATGTTTTCCCCTAACATTAGATTCTTCCAGTTGACATCCTTTCCCCACTTCTGAATAGTGGAGTGCAGCTCTTTGAATGTGCTGGAAATATGTCTACATTGAATGAAGATGTGAAGGTCGTCCTCTGGTAGACCGCATCTTGCACATTGATCAGATGTGTAGTTTTGCAGCCTTGCCCTGGGTCCATATGGCTCTGTAAGCTGTCAGCCATGCTAGGCATGACTTCTTGGGGTCGATATATGTGCTCCACAGCTCACTGAGGATGTTATACCATTTTTTCCTATCCCAGTTGGTGTTCCATCGGCGATTGAGAGTGACGTGGATTGCAGGAGCTCTTTTGAATTTAGGGATTGGGAGTAGAGGTTTGTTCTCTAACCATTGAAAAGCTGAGATATTGAAGGTTGGAGGTCTGCTAATTTTCTAAATTTCCTGTTGGTTCCATTGAAATGCACTGCTTTGGATTAGATCCAACTCTGGTGATCTACTGTCGAATTTGGCTACCAGTTCTGCTCTTGTGAGCCAGGTTCCTTTGTGGAGGTTGAATATATCTGCCCAGGTAGCTAGTCCTTTTTTGTGCAGATTTAGAGCTATCTTCCCTTCCTCTGGTTCAAGGGGGGTCAGGGGGAGAATAGACCACCAGCAAGAATTGTTGGCTAGAATTCCTTCTATTTTGTTGTCCTTGGGTATGATGGATAGAAACCTCTTGATCCTGAACCAGGCTTTCCATATGGAAGTAACTAGTTGACTCCCTTTGGGGGTTATAGGGTGCTTGGATGCCACCATGGTGCTGATGGGGAGATTGCACCATCTATTGTGGCCTGTGATAGTGAACCTGGGGGTGTCCTTGAGCAGTAGCTGTGATAGTGAACCTGGGGGTGTCCTTGAGCAGTAGCTATGCCCAATCTTCTGTGAGGTTCTCTAAGGCTTTGATGATCCATTTTGAGGCCATTCTGTCAGCATATAGGCTGATATCTTTAATCCCCAACCCTCCCTTGGATTTGGGGACGGTACAGGTGTCCCATTTTACTTTAGGTCTGCTCTTGTTCCATGGGTCCCCTCCCCCCAAAGGTAATTTCTGCATAGCTTGGTGAAGTCTTTAAGGTCAGAGTCCAGCAGAGCTGAGGAAGTAGATAGTAGATGGGATGATGAAGTGATTCAGCACCATGATTCTTCCTGCTATTGACAGTTGCTTTCTTTTCCAGCTTAGTAGCTTGCTTTCTATTTTCTCCATCACCCATTGCCATTTCTGTCTCAGTGTCACCTTGAAGCCCATGGGGATACCAAGGAGCCTGAAGATCTCACCATCTTGAATGATGTTACAGCATGTCTCCAGGAACCAAGAGGGGGGGTTTTCAATGAGGGTTTTGATACCTGTCTTGCTGTGATTTATTTTGGAGCCTGAGGCTTCAGAGTAGGTTTGGAGGCAACTCCAGAGTGCCTTGATATTCTCTTCATTATTTGCTATTAGGTTGTTAGTGTCATCAGCAAACATCTAAGTGCACATTTGTTCTCCATTGGGTAAAGTGATGCCAATCAGTTCTCCTTTGCTGATCTTGTCCTTTATTAGCTAATTTAGTCCATCTGCAGCTATAGCATACAGTAGGGGTGCTAAGGGGCATCCTTATCTGATACTCTTTTCTAGGGGGAAGGGGTCAGACAGTTCTCCATTAATGATAATTTTGGCTTTGGCATTTCCAAATAAGGTTTTCACCATGTGGGTGAATTGGAGGCCCAGTCCCATATCTCTGAGTGATTGGAGGATGTAGTCCCATTGTATTCTGTCATAAGCTTTATCAAAGTCAATCTTAATAAACAAGAAGTCCTGATTGGCTTTTTATGCATATTCAATCCCTTCCCATAAGGCAATGATGGAATCCAGGATATACCCACCTTTGATAAACCCTTTTTGTTCCTTGGTTATCCAGAGTTTCATGTGTTTAGACAATCTAAGGGCTAAGGCTTTGGCAATGATTTTGTACACACTGTTGAGCATTGTAAGGGGTCTCCAGTTACCCATGTTCTCTCTTGGGCCTTTTTTGTGGATGAGCTTGATAAGGCCTTCATTGATTTTTGATGGCAAGGCTCCATATTTCACAGATTCTTGCCACACTTGGATTATGGGTCCTGTTAGCAAATCGCAAAAAGTTTGGAAAAATTCAGCAGGCAGTCCATCCTCACCTGGGCTCTTTTTGATTTTTGAGAGAGAAGATGACATCTTTGATTTCATCATGAGTGATGTCCTGTTCCAGTGCAGCGGCTAAATTGGTTGGGACCGTTCTGGATCTGGCTACTTTGATAGCCTCCATTGCAACTATTTTGGTTGGGGAGGGAGGACCATCTTCCTGAAAGATGCTGTGAAAGTAGTCAGTGAGGAGTCTTTTGTTCTCCTCTTGGTTAAAAGCCTGGATTCCATCCTTGTTTTTAAGCAAGGGGATATGTTCTTGCCTTTGCTTGACCTTCAGCATTTTAAACATTTCAGGACAGGGCCTGTCAATTTTTCATGTCCACCATTCCCTGGTAAAGAGCTTGGTATGTTGGAGGGCAATTTCTTCTTCTCTTTTAATTTTGGCTCTGAGCTGATTGATATTAGTAGGGTCAGTGGAGGATTCTTGTTCTTGAAGCTGCACTTGGAGTTTTTTTAATCTGCTGATTCTGTGAGCTATAAACTTCCTTTCTGACCTGCTTGAGCAAGTTTTGGGTTGACTTAACTGATAGACTCCAAGCTTTAGCTGGGGAAAGATTGTTGCTGAAGAAGAAGTTCGAGATGTGTTTGGTTTCTTCTTGTACTAGAGGCAACTTAAATAGATCAGGGTCTGTGTGAAACCAGCTAGATTTGTGTCTGTTGTCTTGATCATCCATTGTAGTGATGATGGGGTAGTGATCTGATATGCAGGTAGTAATGTCAACTGAGCATTCACACCTGTTGTATTTAGTATATATTTCACCACTTGCATAAGATCTATCTAATCTAGCTTTTTTGGAGAGCTCTCCAGTAGAGTAGTTTTGCCATGTGAAGCTTTCTTCTTGCCCCAAGTCTTGCAGATTGAACTTGTGTTTTACTTTTTCCCAAGTTTGTTTCTCTGATCCAAACAAGGTTTGTCCTTTGGAGTTGAATCTATCCTTGAGGGTTTCAACCATGTTAAAGTCCCCCATAATCAAAATAGGTGCTTGTAGTCTTAGAAGAGAGTTCCATGTTCTAATCCTCTGCTTTTGAGGGTCGTGAGCATATACTCCTACATAGGTGAAGTTGTTCATGAATACTACTATCCATTGATTGTTGTAGTCAATATGAAAGTCTTTTAGGTCTTGGATGCAGTCATTATGGATGCCCACTGCTAGGCCTCCACTTCCATGAGTGTGTAGTGAGAATAACCAAAAGTGATTAGGGGAGATGGAGTATAACCTTCTGCTCAGTTCCTCTCCTGTAGTCTTTATCTCCACTAGAGTGATGATATCCAGGTGACCTTTGGCTTTAAACCATTGTCTGACTAGTTGGGTTTTCTTTGGGTCTGAAAGTCCTTTGACATTGAAGCTTGCAAATTTCATTATCTTTTGTTGGGGGGTTTGTTGAGACCTCCTTTAGTGGCAGACTGGGGGGTGGTTCCCAGGTGGGCTCTGCCCCTCTTGAGTTCTTTGCTTATCTCCATGTCATTGGAGTTCCCTGCTTGTGGTTTGGAGCTTTTTTCGGGAGCTGGGATGACTGTGGTGTCCATGTCCGATGAATCCAGGTTGTCAACTTCCTTCTCTAACCTCTGTTTGTTTATAGGGGTGCTTTCTACACATTCATTTTCTTCTTCTGTATCAACTGGGTCTGGTACAGAGGCTAAAACTGAGTATCTGTTGGGCTTGAGAAAGGTCTGAGGGGGTTTGGGTCTGTTAGAAGGTCTCCTTCTGTTGACTTGGATGAACTCTGTTTCTTTTGGGTTTTCATTAGAAGGTTGAGGGCCAGTGTTAGGGAGGGCTTGGCTCGGGTTAGGGGGGGTATTTCTTTCAGCAACTTGGGGTAGGATGATCTGCGTGATGGGGCAATTTCTGATAAGGTGACCTTGTTTCCCACAGTGGAAACAGAGGGAGGAAGAGGTCAAGCTCTACTAGGACTTGAGGGTGCCAAGCAGGGTTGTAGTCAGAGACAGCTTTGGTGCCAAGGACTTGACCTAGGGGTGATAATATGGTTTTAATCCATGGGGTCAGGTGAATGGGGAGGTTAGGGAGTTCTACCCACACTGGATAAGCTGAAGATTTGGGGCCATCAGGATTTAAGTCCTTTGTCCATCTCATGAAACAGAAGGGGAGATGCCTATACATCCATTGCCCTGAGCTAATAACCTTCATTACCATACTTGGTTCTTTGAATAAGAATAAGTAGTAGCCTTTGGCCAATGCTTGAGTAATGATGACCTCTATTCCTAGAGGTGTCTAGATTTCCCTTATCCATGCTCTCATTGCTTCCTTAGAGGGTCTTGGTCCAAAGAGTAGTCCAACCAAGCATCTTTCTGAGTAGTCTTCAACCTTGCTTCTGACCTGTTCTATTGGTAAGCTTACATGCACAGTGTTGGTAGAGGTAGTTGGTAGAGGTAATACCTGGTGAGGTGTTATTGGGTGTTGCTTGTTGTTGGGCTGCTGTTGAAGGTTGGGTAGGTTCTTTTGCTGGCAAGAGGGAGGGCTCTTTGACTTGTTCCTGGTTCTTCATGTGCTGTAGTTGTTCTTTGGCTTCTTTTAGTTCTTGGACCAGCCTGGAGTTTTCATCCATTATTGCGTCAATGATGGCTTCTCCTCTCCATTGTTCTTTTGTATTGGGTTTCCAAGGGTTTGAGTGAGGGATTAGGACTTGATGGGATGCTGAAGGTAGAGCTAAGGGAATGTGACTGCTGAGCATTTGATTTGATTTTGCAGGTGAAGCTGATGATGTCTGAGGTCTGATAAGGGACGGGCTCCTCCACTCAATGCCCATGCACTTGGGAGGGCAACCGCCCGAGGAGAAGGAAAGTCTTCGATGCAGGTTTTAAAGAGAGGCGGGAAACTGGGGAAGATGAAGCTCACCACTCAGAAGCTTTTTCCAAAATAATTAAATTTTAACATACCTTTCCTCCTTGTGTGTGCCCATTCTCACCATCATCATTGTCGCATGTCTACTTATGTGCTCCCTGAATGTTGTTGTCCCTCTCACAATTGAAAGCTGCCATGTGTGCGCCTAAAGTTGCCGCCCTGAGTAGCTTGGCTAAGCTTAGCTTAGCTCTATCTGATGCCAGCACTATAGCAACACATAGCAGCAGCGTCAACAGTCAACAGAGTACGCATAGTAGTAGCTCTACGACTTGCAAGCTCGACTAGTGCAAGCAACCACATCAACTGTAGTAGCGTGCATCTCGAAGAAAATCATCTACAAAAATTCAAAAATCAACAAATCGAAGTGCTTCTATAAAATATCACTTAGGAAAGGTACAAAAAATTCAATTTGGGGATTTTTCATTTTTTCTACAAATCTTGCTTAATCAAAGCATTAATCTCAAATCCCCCAACATTTTTCAAGATTAAGAGAGTTGCTACAGCCTCTTATAGCATCAAATTCAAAAACTCTAATTTTTGGGAAACCCTAAATTTTTGGGAAACCCTAAATTTTTCGAAGCATAAGATGAAAAATGTGCTCTATGTAATGATGCAACCTCTGAGCCACCAAATGAATAGGGCAGATGAGGACTCCTTTTCCCGCCTGTAGGTTCTTGTGGTCCTTTGGACTTTAACAAAGGAACAGAGTAAATGTGCTACTTCATAGCACAAATGTGTGTTTCCGTATGTGTGTTAAAGTTCTTTGTGTGTTTTCTATGTCAAGTTATGTGTTTGTGTTTTATGTGTCAAGATATGTGTTTATGTCTTTTCTATGTCCAGATATGTGTTTGTGTCTTTTCTATGTCCAGATATGTGTTTGTGTTTTGTATGTTAGACCAAGTTGTGTTTTGTATTCTAGATCAAGTGTTTATCATGGTTGTAATCACCTCTAGTCATCTTATGATGTAGGCCATGTGGATTGTGAGTGATCTAGGTGCTCCTTCTTCCTCATTTGTTAGCTCTACCCAAGATGCACAACTGCACGCATGCGAAACAAGACTACAGGTCTTGATTTAGCTATGCAATTGTAGGAGTGATAGCCCTTGAGGGGATTAGTTGGAAGCAAGGCCTTATTTCTATGGTTGTTATGGTCAGTCTGTACTTGATTTAAGTGTGTTTGTACTTGGTCAACATTGTATATTGTTTTTAGTTATGTCTTTGACCCAATCTCGTGTGTACTCTACCCTTGGGATCCCATAACTCGCATGAAAAACTAGAGCCATGAGCATAGATTTATCCTTGACATAGTATGAGGTGATCCCTTGAAGGGGGAATATTAGAATCAAGGACTTACATGTGTGTGATAACCCACTCATATAAGTGTGGCAGTATGTTTGTGTGTAAGGCTATTAAGCCTAGCTTTGTGTGTGAAAGGCTATTAAGCCTAAATATATGTGTGCGTGTGTGAACATCCTCTAGCAAAGGCATAAACACCCACTTATGTGTTTATGTATGTGAACCACCTCTTAGAAGGGGTATAAATAATATCTAGCTATTTGTGTGATGTGACATAAGCAGTGATGTTAGGAGGAGAAGTTATGATCGACAATTATGGTCCTTTTGTCCATGATGTATGCATATCAATAACATATTAGCATGCCTGGTACTTCAGGCTAAAGATAACTTTTTACTTATAAGGGATACAACAATCAAACATTGTTTGCAATTGATAACAGACCATAACTACCGAGGGTTCCTACACCTATGTGCTTTTATGGACTACTCTATTCTTCAACTCCTCTTAGATGGGCTCCTCCGTCTCTTCAGCAAGTCTCTTCGGCAATGTGCCCGTAACTTTACCAAGTGCCGATAGCGCTTCCAATCTTCATATTCCACACATACAAATCTCTAAAATCAATAGGCCCATCTGCTTAGCATCTTGCTCCAAAGATTACGGGCCTCTTTTCTGAGATGTTCTACTGTATCTCCACCTGTTTTCTTACACAAATCTTTACAAACCCTATCAAGGGTATCCTTCAAAGTATAGTTGGGGCCATTATAAGAAGACATTAGAGATCAATAAAGGTTAGTTGATGATGGTGAGGGTTGTAAGGAAGAGAATGATGGTGGTGAAGGAGAGAAATACAATAAGAGAGAGAGGGAGGCAATCAAATTTGGAAGTGAGGATTAGAGTAAGAGCCAGGGATCATATTTATAGATACACAAAGCTAAAAGAAAAAAGGTGCTTTGCATGGCTATTCCCTAAATTTATAAAAATAGATGCATGGCTTTTCCCTAAAACTAGATAAGTACGTGCATGGTTATTTCCTAAATTTAGAAAAGTAGATGCATGATAAGTGCTATGTGTAACAAGAGGAATTGCATGAAAATGTAATATATTCAAGGGAATCTATGTAGATATCAACATTGAGAATACCTTGAAATAATAAATGAACATATTCCAGCCATTGACATTCAACCATATTGATTGTCGTGCTAAAACATTAAAATTACGAAAAGTAAATAGTTCTTGCTAGAGAGTTGAGACATGACATTTTATTATTGCAACATGAAGGACCTTTTCAAAACTACAGTACAATGTCCTTTTTAGATTGTTCTCTTAGCGGAACATTCTCATTATGTTCTACTTTTTTAGAGTGGGTTGATGTATAAACATATTATGGTTCGCACTAACCCAAAGATATGCAAATATAAAAAATAAAGGTGCTTGCATGCACAATATGGTCTACCATCACCTACCCTGATTTGAAATTGGGACATGTGCATGATGGTTTCTTTCCCATAGTCACCTAGTATTTTCATTGTGTAGTAGGGATTCCTCGGTCTCAATTACGAACACTTCCATCTGTCCGACCTTAATGACCAAATGCTCAAAGGTCGTGGGCTGTGTTTGAAATTGTCGAATCTATTCTCTTGGCTGCTATATCCGATATGCCACTTGTGTACTTTGTTGACCGATTGACTACATCATTTGCTTCTTTGTGTAGTCCCTTTTGCAACACAAATCCACCAGCCTCCAATTGTCAAACCCATCCACAGTAAGATTTGTACCTCGTCCAACATACAACTAGGGGTCTAGTAGGTGATTGATAGGTGGTATTATATACTCTCCAAGTGTGATCCACACTTTTTTTTGTAAAACTACATGAACTAATGCCTTTGCCCCCTAAGCACTCTCTCATACCATACAAAAAAGGAGCTAGAACACCTTGCCCACAATTCTTGATGCTCTTCTTACACTTTCCATCTTGGCCACCTAACCATCCTTGGCAGGTGACCTTGCTGAGTAGAGGTGTTTGACGTACAGCCCACATTGAGTCATGTATGCCATTCTCCAAAATTTCCTACCACTGATTCAGTTGCTAATCCCTCTGTATTGTGACCACCTTCTGCAGCTAAAGGAATAGTGAACACCATATTAGTGAATTTGGGAATTTCCCAATTCCCATTTTTGAATACATAAAAAAGAGAACATGGATAACATTTTTGTAAGTTTCTCAAAACCCTATCATATGCCCTATCCTTGGAAAGCACTTGAAAAATGGAATCTAAAGAGCTATAAAGCGCTCATTTTGGATTAGTGGTATTCAAGTTATGGTTAATCCAAACTTTTGACCTCGTGTCCCAAACTTGTGGGAAATTCCCATATTCCCCAATATGGTGTTAGTGGGTAGAAAGTTTAATCTCCTAACTTGTTTCTTACGTGGTTGGTTTTCTGTGACGTACTCCCGATGATGTGATGAGTTATCTTCCTCAAGATTTATAAATGTGAATTTTTGACACGGGCTAACTATAATGTTATCACCAATATAGTTTGGTTATGCATGCATTGGTGGACTGCCACTCCACTACTTCTCCCACTAATCTACTGGTTCTCGGACTTGGAGTATTTAATGTTCTAGCCTTCTCCATCAATTAGTTTGTTATTGTAGGGCCTACTCCGTGATATTTACCTTGTGAATGCATGCTTCTTTGTGGATTGCAAGAGGTCATTAGTGAGATCTGAAACATTAGCCGTCGTCCACCTCCTATAAAAAAAGATTAACTGATAAGAATCAAAGTTGTACGCTCTAACCACATTCCATAATAAAAGACTAGATTTACAATTCGAATTCCAAATGCAAGCTATTGGTTTTCAAATCCAAGAACATTATACTTACCCCTACAAGGTGCTTCTTCCAATGGGGATATCTAGCACGCCACCAACTAAGCATTAGGGAAAATCGGGACTCATTTTGGGGCCCTATAAGATAATCCACGTCATCCTATTTTTTGTGGCCCAGAAATTAGAAAAAGGAAGGATTTTTTATCCTTTTTGTGTATTTTTGTAGAGAGAGATAATCAACACGGTGGTCCAAACCTTTTCAAATGCTCAAGAACAACGAGAATATACTATCGTTCTATGGGTGCATAATAAATATCGAAGAAATAAAGGTGCAATATGTATCTATAGGTAAACGAGCTCTCATTAATGCACTTTTTGAGTGTGTTTATTTCCTCTTTTGACAAAGGATTTCCCTTCTAGTGACTTTTTCCTCCCATTTTAGACATTCAAGTGCATTTCTCATGAGCTCAGGCTATTGTGAGCTCATCATTGTGCTACATTGTGACTTAGTTTCATCACGTTGATATGGGAGAGAAGAGGAAACCATATCATATGCATATTGATCTTGAAGAAGAATATGCACCTTGGAAGAAAAGAAATCAACCCCAGCTTTCAATCAATGGAAGAGAGAAGGAAGAGATAAGAGCTTCAGGCTCAAAGCATATAGACCTATGGTGTGATGGATCTATGTATCCAAATAATCCGCTAACCTCAAGCACACCCTCATTCTCAAATCCAACCTCATTGATTAGATATGTTGGCGATGGTCACCAAGGATTGCTTGGCTATTGCAATGCACTAAGCCAATCAAATAGAGTTCTAAAAGACTTGAATTGTGCAACACAGGTGGAGTATAGTCATTTGTAAAAAAAATGTACACCTCTCTTCAAGAAAGAAGTTCACAGCTCTTGTGCAAAATAGAGTCTCAATCTAAAACAATACAGGAGCTTGAGAAGAAATTATAGGGTGCACGTGTAAAAGCAACAAGCATTGGAATGAGAGAAAGAAAAAGGAATATGAGGAACATAGAGCAACTTAATCCAAGTGGTGGAGGAGTCAAGAAAAGAATACAAGCTGCAAGGTAATAAACTTCTACATTTCTATGATACAACATTTAGTGCATGTAACTTGTAAATTTATAACAAAACAAATTCATTTAACATATCTCCTACATCCAAATAAAGAAAACATGGAATTGGATTCAGCATAGCCAGACAATATTTCATGCTTTATCTTCAAATATGGTAGGCCAGATGCTCAAGGAGAAGTATAAGAAAGTACGATGAACATTCATAGAACAGTTTACAAAGAAAATCCAGGTGTCAGCTCTTGATATACAAAAATGTCTTGATGATGTTGGCATAGGGAGAAAGGGGTATTTTGAGATTTTCAAGCTAATACACTCAAAATACAAAGAAAATGGAATCCGGGCTACACTTCTTCCGAAACCATATCATGTTAGGAGAGAACGTGTGGCGCTCTCAATGAGCAAATCAGAACTTGGCTTGGTCAGCCTTTTCACATCAAAGACACCTACCTTAAAAACGGTAAAGAAATAAGATATGATAAGACCAACAATATTTTCTTTGATTTGAAAATATTACAAAAGGCAATGGTCTAATTTTTTGGAATGACCTTGGTAGAGACTAAAGGAGTCCTTAAGCTTGTTATCAAACTTGATGAATGTGAAGTTGTGAAGCAAAGGAAAACAGAGAGAATAATAATCACATTAATGAACAGGGCATTGGATAACACAATACAAAAAAAGATCCCATATATTTTAGTGTGCAATAATCAGAGAACAATATTTGGTGGCTTGGATCATTTGAGGTATGAATTTATTCTTTTTATTTTTGGTTTCTTGAACTCTTTCATTAAAGAAATCCCACTTTCAATTTTATCATATAGGTTGTGATGGAGGACCATGATACACTCCATTGGGTGTTCCATAATACAAACATACCTAACATAATTAGGAGGCAAAACAAAGGAGAAACGCTTCATGTAGAAGATCTAGGAATTTTCACTGTGGAATGGCATATAGCGGGTATGGCTTGTATTACGAGAATGATACAAAAAGCATTCCCAAAGAGTTCTTCTAAACAGGAAGTATTTAATAACAATTCTTTTGCTTTTATATTTCAGGAGACTTGAAAACACTCAAGTATATATACAATATATTTCAAAGGCTAGAAATGTAAAGTGCCCCTGCTTATACTACATGGAACATGCAAGTACGATGGATAAAAGAAACTAGTCACGAGCCTCTAACATGCATGAGAAAGATCCAAACTTCTAACCCGTCCTAGATATTCATCTTTCAAGAGTACATATCTACACATTGCATGCACTATGCAAGATAATTGAGAAACTCATATTCCTATACATTGGATTTGCTTGGAAGCTCTTGCCTATATGCAAGAGAAAAAGGGCTGTCAGAGCCTTGGAAAAAGTTCTATTTGACAAAAAAGAGGTCAACAAAGAGCGTCCAAGTACCATCAAAGCCATCAATTGGTGGAGTGAAAGCAAGGTGCTTTCTTTCCAACAATAGACATAATATAGAAACAAGGAGGAGGGGTACTACAGTTTCATATGAGAAATGGAAGGCATTGCATAATGTAGTAAAGGATCGTGGGGATGCTGGCATTACAAGAACGAAGAAGGTAGATGTGTGGAAATCCATAGACAAGATCTTCCATTTTGAGAAGAAACGTTGGGATAAGAATGAACTGAACATCTTTGAAGCCACCATATTTCGAAAATCGATAAAAGATGCATGGAGAGAATTGAACATCACCCATTATTCATTTCATTCATTCAGTAATAAGGACTCGTTTCATTCATCACCCATTATTCATTTCATTCATTCAGTAATAAGGACTCGTTTCATTCATCATGCATTATAAGGTAAGAACTCATTTCATTCATAATTGTCTTTCTACATCACATAATATACAACCATCTACCATGGTTTGTGAAAAAGTATGGAACTCCATCACTATGGTCAACACAAGGAATGAAGAAGTCTCACTATCAAGCAAGAAACGCATACTTTCACCACAATAGACATGCATGAGGGAAAGTGAGAGCAAATAGTCTACATCATGAAGTATTCCAATGGTTCTATATCGGAGGATTCTATAGAAATTACGAATAAGAAGAGAATTGGAGCGCATGAGGCCTTACAGAAGAGCACATTAAGCAGCACAAAAAGCAAAAAGGCAACAAGTATACAGAGAGTCAAATGCTGCACAAAAACACTCAGAGTGGCGATCACAGAAAGTGTGCATCAATCAACGGTAGCCTGCATAGAATGAAGCTGCTCTTTTAATTTTTTTTTTGTACGTTAAAATAGCAAGAGGAAGTATGTACAAGCCTTTTTGTATCTGAACAGAGATAATACCAAGGAAGTTCATCATCATCTTTTTCCTTGTCTTTAACATGATTCTATTAACAAGACATGTTTATTACAAAATACCATAACAACGCAACAAGGGGTAGTCCTGTGTTGAAAGAGAACCCGTATCACGTTGTTGTGGTCACTCACAAAAATCGTGTTTAGTGAATAATGATATGAAAAAATCATGTTTAGTACCTCATGTTTGCATTCACTTTTACAACTAAGGAAGTTGATCATCATTTTGTCCTTGTCTATAAGACGGTGCTATTAAAAAGACATGTTTATTACAAAAGACCACAATAATGCGACAGAGGGTAATCTTGTCTTAAAACATAAGATCTTGTATTCAAACATCTTCATTTACCGAAACATAAGATTTTGCATTCAAACGAAACATACCTTCACACCCAAAATGACCACAACAACATGATATGGGATATACTTGTCGGTAGGATGACCTAGCATCGCATTGTGGTGGTAGTTTTGGTGGGGGATGGAAAGGAATTCTCGTCTTGCATTTCTCTTTGCTACAAAAACGACCACAACAATGCGATACGACATATACTTGCCGGTAGAATGCCCTCCCCTTGCGTTATTGTGGCAGTTTTCATAGCAAAGAGAAATGGACATTTGATTAAAGTATTTTCCCACCAAGAGAGAGAGAGTCTAAGGCTCTGAGAGAATTGGAAATACGATTAAAGTATTTTCCCACCAATTGAAATTTTATTGTGTCTACTTCTTTTGCTTGAGATAGAGAGTGATACTCAGGCAAAGAGTTGAGAAATAAGGGCATCTATATGGAGCATTTTTCCACCAATTTTGATTTTGTCAGAGAGAGAGAGAGAGAGAGAGAGAGAGAGAGAAAGAGAGAGAGAGAGAGAGAGAGAGAGAGAGAGAGAGAGAGAGAGAGAGACTCAGACAAAGAGCTGAGGGAGTTTCAACAAGATGATCATTTTTTTTGTATACAATAGAGTGAGAAGGACATAAGGTGCATATTTATATTATCAGCATAAAAAGAGAGAGATATTAAAAAATGGCTTTTTTTAAAAGAAGCCTGACTTAAAAAGATATTACAAAATGACTATCCCTTAAAAAGAGTCTTTCAAGGCTACAACTTTCCTAAGTTGAGTAGAGATTTTAGCATCTTTTTTGAAGGAGCCATTGTACTCAAGTCCCTCCTTTCTATATATTCTATGATACACCAGTTTTGCATCCCTGACCTCGTTCTTTAGCCACTCTTCAGCTTGGGCCATCCTCTGGTCGTCACACTCAGATTTTGCCTCAACAATTTTTTGCAAGGCCTGCTTGTTGGCTTCTGCAACCTCTCTTTTCTCCTGCAACAAAGAGAAAGCACTGAGTTAGGCTTACCTATGGAACTACTGATTTAAGCACTTAGTTAGGCTCTCCTATGGAACCACTGAGTAAAGCACTGAGTTAACGCTTGAGATCTGCAGCAGCAAGGAGAAAAGGGAAGGAGAAAGGCTTACCTCCAGAAGGGGCAGCTCCAAACCTTGCAGAATTTTGAGTGCTTTTATTCTGTTCAGTCTCTTTACCAATGATTAAGGGGGCACCAGGTGTTGGAGGGGCTCGAAAAGCTCCATAAAGTTTAATACCTCCTTCGTGCGTAGGAAAGGCAATTTTTCCATAGTTTTTACACTGCCTCACTGTTAGCAAAGGATGGTGTGTTGACAAAGGGGTTGTGTTGACAAAGGACTGTGTGTAATCTTAACGAGGGCTCAAGCGTGTGTGCCCGTGTAATGTGTAAGTTTGTCTTTTAACCACTCGCTCAAAGTGGTTGTGTTGACAAAGGACTGTGTGTAATCTTAACGAGGGCTCAAGCGTGTGTGCCCGTGTAATGTGTAAGTTTGTCTTTTAACCACTCGCTCAAGCGTGTGTGCTCGTGTGAATTTATGATGAATACAACTGGGGGATGATTGTAAGTACTATTTGCTAATGTCATCATGATGATGATTATTTGATGATGTCATCATGATGATTACTATTTGCTAATTTCATCATGATGATTACTATTTGCTGATGTCATCATGATGATTCTTAATCTTTCTTTGTATTCATAATTCTTTATCTCTCTCTCTCTCTCTCTCTCTCTCTCTCTCTCTCTCTCTTTCTAGTAATATTTTGAGTGAGATGAAGGTGATCTTTTTCTTTATCTATAACACAATTCTATTAACAAGATACATTTAAAAGACCATAACAATGTGACAAGGGGTAGTCCTGTGTTGAAACAGAACCCGTATTGCATTGTTGTGGTTGCTCACAAAATCATGTTAGCATTTTCACTTTTACAACATAGGAAGTTGATCATCATTTTTTCCTTGTCTATAACATGGTGCTATTTAACAAGAGATTTTTATTACAAAAAGACCAAAACAACACGACTTGGGGTAGTCCTATCTTGAAAGATGATCCATACAAGGAATGTATATTTCATTGATAAATTTCATACAAAGGTAAAAATTACAAAGCCCCTATGATTTTTGGGGTGATGGAAGATTGGAATTGTCAAGGGGGGACTCCACACGACTAGGAGGAGGATGATCAGGACTATCAAGGGTGGATCTCCCTCAACATCACGTCGAGGGAGAGCGGGGGTGCACTATCGTGGGGCCGGTGGCGCGAAAGGATAGGGGGCATCCCAGGGCCTAATACTAACTTGGTTGATTATATGTTCAATAAGCTTGCTCTGGAAAATGGTGTAGTCCTCCTCCTCGTAAGTATTCAGTGGGGGGTTCTGCAAAAAACAAAAAGAAAGGTCAAGGATGAATACATACATTAAACAAAACACTGTTAGAAAGGTATTTAGAATGTGATGTACAAAACTATACCTCTGATGGTATTTCAAGCAGAGTGTGCATCATCAAAAAGGTATGGAATGCGACACGCCAACCACCACAGGAACTACCAACATGGAACCCTACATCTAATATATCTTGTATAGCTTACAAAATCATCCTGGGTGAAACCCTCTAGGGCTGTAATGAATTTCCTCAAGGATCTGTATCCCAAACAAAATAATAATATAAATACAATGTCCATATGATAACAAAAAAATTTAATTGTCTTTATCACATGTACTCATAGCATGACGTTAGCATGAGTGCCACCACAGTGGAGTTGACCAAGTAACATTTACTGGTCGGTAGGTGGTACATCACCAAACTCTAATGGGCACTACAAGCAACAAAAGGATGGACTGAGAATTATGTATTAAAAAATGAACCCAAGGGCTAAACCATGAATAGTAGCAATGAAAGAAATTAGGCAACTTACTCCTCATGGTATGAAAAGAACACGATTTGCATCAGATCGATGATGCAGGTGTAGAACCAGTCTCGAAGATATCAATCATGCTAGTGACCTCGGATGCAAGGACCATTGAGAACAAATAATTCACCATATACACTGACGACTGATGATTTTCTGGCTTAAATTTCATTTGACATTTTTCCACTAGGGCCTTAGTTATTTCCAACTTTTGGATCTCCTTTTTAGTGTTAGGATATTCACCGACTCCTCTAGGAGTTAAGCACCTAAGTAAGCATATTTTCTTGGAGAGGACTAGAAGCTATTGAACATAGCAAGGAATCTGCAACCGGACCTTTAATTTTCTTGAAGAGAATAATCAAAAGACTCATAAAAATTATATCAAATATCAAAACAACTACTTGAATTAAATTGAAAATTAAAGCATATAACAAAACATAGGATAAGAGAAAGAAATACATCACCATCAACACAAGGCAACACAAGACTGGGTGCAATCTTCAACCGGACCTTTAATTTTCTTGAAGAGAATAATCAAAAGACTCATGAAAATTATATCAAATATCAAAACAATTACTTGAATTAAATCGAAAATTAAAGCATATAACAAAACATAGGATAAGAGAAAGAAATACATCACCATCAACACAAGGCAACACAAGACTGGGTGTAATCTTCCCCCCCCAACGTGAGTGGCTTCTTCTCGCGTGGGTATTTATAATATATTCCAAAAGTAGGCTTTCAGCCAAAAATAAAGTACACATCCATATTTGGAATTTGCCATTTAATTAGCCTTTGTCCTCAATTTTAGCCTTTGTCCTCAATTAATCTTTGTCCTCAAACCTTCTAAGGTTTGCACTATTTTTCTAATACAATAATCTAATTTGTGCACATATGCACATTACAAAATAAATCAACTAATGCTCGTACGCACACTGTACAATAAATTGACGTGTTTGCAAAGGATAGGTTTAGCAATTCTGTTTATGGCTCTCCATGCTCCTCTTCTTGCTCTTTCAATCCGTACAGACAGATTAGGAAGAGGATTAGTGAAGAGGAAGGTGGTTTCATGGTTTTGGGAAACCCACTAATGGTTTTCCACCTAGTTTTATCCTTTGGACAATAGATTGATGGAGATTGATTACCCAATGGTCAAAAACAAGCTTAATTTCATCCATACATAAACAAAAATCCCCAAACGTTTGTTTATCCCCAAACGTGTTCTTCTTCAATTTAAATTCAAGAAAATTACCAAAATCACCTCTCTTTTTGTCTCTTTCACCTCTTTTGACCGCCTTCAAGAAAATTAAATTACACCAAAGCTCTGATACCACTGCAACCGGACCTTTAATTTTCTTGAAGAGAATAATCAAAAGACTCATAAAAATTATATCAAATATCAAAACAACTACTTGAATTAAATTGAAAATTAAAGCATTTTAGAAAACATAGGATAAGAGAAAGAAATACATCACCATCAACACAAGGCAACACAAGACTGGGTGCAATCTTCCCCCCCAACGTGAGTGGCTTCTTCTCGCGTGGGTATTTATAATATATTCCAAAAGTAGGCTTTCAGCCAAAAATAAAGTACACATCCATATTTGGACTTTGCCATTTAATTAGCCTTTGTCCTCAATTAACCTTTGTCCTCAAACCTTCTAAGATTTGCACTATTTTTCTAATACAATAATCTAACTTGTGCACATATGCACATTACAAAATAAATCAACTAATGCTCGTACGCACACTGTACAATAAATTGACGCGTGCACACACACACATCACACTGATGTCAAAATAATATCAAATGTCATAATATAGCCACAAAATATTGTGAGATCGGTCCACACGCCATGACTCAATCCACCATCCGTGCGACACCTAAATCGGTATCCTCGCACTGTGCAACACCTAAATCGATACCCTTGCACACCTCATCACCTAAACTCATAAACATAAACCAGGTCAGTAGTAACAATCAATTGACATCACATCAATCAATCCTAACGTGTTCATGATGAGAAATAGGCATCATAAAAAATATATACAAATTTAAATGACCATGATTATTATTCAAATAACATGGGTCATAAACAAGTTAAGCACCTAAGTAAGCATATTTTCTTGGAGAGGACTAGAAGCTATTGAACATAGCAAGGAATCCATGGAGAATGCTCCAAGAAATAAGGAGAGTCACACCTGCAAATGCTTGCTTACTCATAGAGAAAGCAAGGCTTGGATGTAGCATGAACATGGAGAAATAATGAGAGATTATGATCTCTAGATCCAATAAAGTTCCAGCTAAAACATACTTTTCACAATGTGAAATTGCAGGTTTAATGTTTTTTTTAAACTTTTCCAAAATCATTAAAATAAAAAAATTTCATTCAATTGAGTCCCACCACCATTGATAATAAAATTATGAAATTCATGTTAAAAGGACTCAAATTGGAAAGTTTAGAGATGAAAAACACTGATTAACATCATCAAATTATCAAAATATCAAAACCTAGTTTTTCATGCCTGATAGTTGTTCATGCCCATGAAAAACTTTCTAAAATTGTGCCGTGATTTCGGGGACATGAGAATTAAAAGTCCTTATTTGAAGGAGTCTTATACTTAGTTGTAAATAATCTGATATTTTCACACCCATGAAAAAACTAAGAAGATTGGTTTTTCACGTCCAACACCATATTGGGGAATATGGGAATTTTCGACAAGTTTGGGACACGTGGTCAAAAGTTTGAATTAACCATAACTTGAACACCACTAATCCAAAATGAGCGCTTTATAGCTCTTTAGATTCTATTTTTCAAGCGTTTTCCAACGATAGGTCATATGATAGGGTTTTGAGAAACTTACAAACATGTTATCCATGTCCCCTTTTTTAAGTATTCAAAAATGGGAATTGGGAATTCCCAAATTCACTAATATGGTGTTATCCAAGAAAATCTCCAAATTTCACATCCATGAAAAACTTAATATCTCATGACTAAGAAATATTTGAGATCAAAATCATCAATGATGATATCAAAGGACATTTATGTGCATCACTATAAACATCCAAATCAAAACTCAAAAGTTCAAAGTCTTTCACGTCGTGAAAGTCTTTTTAATACTCGTAAAAAACTAGATAGTTTTTATGTTGTAAAAACTCAAGTATAGGACTATTACGGGAGTATAAGTCATACTTCTTACATTGATAAAACACAAATTTCAAGGTTGTGTTGTCAATTCAAAAGTTTTTCAATCTCGTGAAAAGCCACGCTCATGAAAAACTCATTGTAGTGAACCTCAAAAAATTAATTACATATTAAAATAGTGTGGTGAGTGGAATTTAGCCTGGTTAGAGTAATTCTACATGTCTCACTCTCTAGTCCTCTCACACAAAGAGCAATAATCTAATCTCTACCCTTAACTCTCTACTTTCTTTCACACAAAGAATGGATAGGAACATGTGCTAAGCAATAATCTAATCTCTTCTCTCAACTCTCGCTTTGTGACTTTTATTTGATGACTACTCTAGGCACACCTGGGTGTATCCGTTGAAGGTAAAGCTAGATGTCTTTACATGCTTTAGACATTGTTTCTATGAAAATGCGTCTATATGTAAAGTTATGACCCTTTGTACAAATCAAGGGAGAGAGCATATGGCAAAGGAGTTTCGTCTATATATGGTTGAAAAGAGGCATAAAACATCAATGCATAGTACCTTATACACCTCAACAGAATGGTGTGGCTAAGAGGTAGAATAGATCTCCCATGGAGATGGCACGTTGCATGGTTAAAGGCGAGCAATTGCCTCGTGTTTTGGCTAGAGGCATTAGAATGGCAAGAAGCCCTTTGTGGCTCATTTGCGTGTTTTTGGTTGTCTTTCTTATGCTCTTATGCTTAAATTAGCCCATACTAGTAGCTGAAAATCACCTCAAATTTTATAGATAGCCTATTTGATGAGGCAATTACAAATGATATAATGGATGAGGAAAGGACAACCATATAGGTATCCAAGAGTATGCCCAAATGGCTGGTGTGCAAACATTACGTGACAACAAATTAGCTACTCCTTTAACTAGTAGGACATTGCACATTCTCATATGCATCTTATTCTTTTGTGGATCATGCTCTCATTTCCAGTAAATACAATGACCAACGAACTTGTTTCCTTTGAGGAAGCATAGGAAAATTATCATTGGTGGATACAAGCCATGTAGGATGAGTACAACTAAATCCTAAAAAATGATACTTGGTATTATGCAGATTTGCCTTAGGTAAAAAGGCCATTGGTATAAAGTGGGTTTATAATCTTAAGTGTAAATTTGATAGTAGCTTTATCGCTATAAGGCAAGGTTTATTGTGCAAAGGGTTATTCTCAAGAGAGAAGGGCATAGATTATGATGAGATCTTTGCACACCCACGTCTCATATGGCTACAAATAGGTGTATTATTGCATTGGCATGGTTAGAATATACATCAACTGGATATCAAGATTGCCTTATTAAATGGAACCTGCATGAGGAGGTTTATGTATCTCAGCCTCATGGCTTTGTTGAGAAGGGGTAGGAATCTAAACTATGCAAGTTAAGAAGACTATGTAGAAATCTAAAGTATGCAAGTTTTGTTGAGAAGGGGTAGGAATCTAAAGTATGCAAGTTTTGTTGAGAAGGGGTAGGAATCTAAAGTATGCGGATTAAGAAAAGATTTATATGGCTATATAGCAGGCTCGCAAGACCATGGCTTGCATGATTCTTGTCTTGTGATTAAATATTTGTGGAGAGAGGGAGAGAGAGAGAGAGAGAGAGAGAGAGAGAGAGAGAGAGAGAGAGAGAGAGAGAGAGAGAGAGAGAGCTTTCTAGCTTCCCTCCTCTCTTGTGAGCTTTCTAGCTTCCCTCCTCTCTTGTGAGCTTATATTACAAAGAGTTCAAGCAATTTGATTGCTAGAGATCAAGGGTTTGACACCCCTTTAGGCTTCCATTCTTGTTATCAATGTTCTTTCACACGCTTTAGATGGGTTCACACTTCCGATGTTAACAATACTTGTTGAGGAACTACAACTTCTCTAAACAAGAGGCACTTGCTGATGTTTGTCGGGGATGATTGAAACTAGAACTAGAGTGGAATTGGAGCATTCTATTAATCCATTGTTTGTTTTAGTTTTCCCATGAGCTGCAAAACTTGTTGTAGACTGATTGAGTGTTAAGTTGGATCAAGATTTGGAGCGATTAGTATGGTGGAAGTGTGATTAGAGTAGAAGTTTTGTGTGGTTTTTTACCACCATTAGCCATCTTCTTTTTGTTTCTTGTCTTGTTTTTTGATCAATGGGGGATGGAAGAAGGAAGGGCCTGCTGAAGTCCCAAGACCTCCCTAGGTACCAATTTCATCAATTACTTCAATTTTGTCTAATTTTTGCTTAATTAGGCTAATTAGGACCTTTCAATTCTTGCAAAAATTCTTGATTTTTTGGTCTTTGATGCTTAGTTGGTGGCATTGTGCCATCAAGTAAAGCTTCAATCCATTCAATAAGAGTTCTAAGAGATAATTCAAGCCCAAAAAGAAGGGTAGAGACAAAACTATGTAGGAAAAACATGCAAAAACTGTGGAGGAAAAGTCTAATCACCAACCTAGAAAGTCTAATCGTTGGCCCCAGGGTCCTATTGCTCATAGGATTGAGCAATCTTTGTTGGGTGAAAAGTCATTGTTTGGCAATTTTTGGTCTATAGAGCCATAAATGGCAACAAAATTAACTAAATAGGAAGTTATGCCAAGTACTGACCGAATCTGATAGAGAATAGTGAGGGTACGTGCACATTGAATGCACAAAAATCTAAGAAATATGTAAACTGAGTTGACGGAGAATATTGAGGGGAGTTCACATTAAATGCACAAAAATCTAAGAAATATGAAAAAAATGGACACACAAGAAGTGCAATCATCAATAATCTAATCATGGGACAATTCAATAACCATAGGATTGATCGGGTGTACGAGCGACTATCGCTCATACACCTGATCAATCGTATGGTTATTGAATCTACTCGTAGGGGGACAATTCAATAACCATACGATTGATAGGGTGTATGAGCGACTATCGCTGATTACTAATCCTACAGACCTATCATCATTATGACCGATCGTGTACAAGAAATCGTGTCTGTGCAGTCATTAATGTACGACCAATTGTGTCCGCCAAGAAATTCAATCATCTAATGTCTGCTGATCGTTGATTGATGAGTTCAATCATGGATCTCGTCAAAAAGCATACTCGTAAGGAGTTTAATCGTCACTGATCAAACTAGTCCAGTTGTCAGCCAAGGAGTTCAATCTCTGATTGAAATAGTCCAATCATCCAATTAGGGATTCCAAGGTGAAATTTTATATAGTCCTAGAGATTGGTTTTCACAGTTTCCTAGATCTATGTGAGATCCAAGGACCTTCAGAAAACCAGTCATTCTTTAAAAAAAACCAAAAACCTTGAAAAACCTAGAACATCATAAAAAGGTCCAGCAAGTGATTCTAGCATTACATAGTGCTTAGGTTCAGGTCGAATCAGTGTGATTTCATACTTGAATCCAATGTCTGAGCATGAAACATTATCGTACATGCCAAAGCTAGGGAGTGGGACCAAGAGTCAATCTCTAACCACCCTAGTAGCTCTAGATTCTAGTTCAAAAGTAAACCAAGAATCCTTCAAAACAACGGAGGATACCAAACCAAGATTGTGGGGCATTAGCCCAATTTAGCGTCCAAACATGGAAACGGTCGAACGAGACCATGGAACATTTATAGGAGAGTTATAGAAGGAGATGAAAGGACCCAAGCTAGAAGACCCCAAGCTAGAAGTCCAATGGGTTAGAGAACGACTATGAACAAACATGCTAGAGGCCAGACTAGTAACATAGGGATGAGTGAAGTATACGTTTTACAACACTATGCTACAGCTTCCATACAACTAACCAAGTACCAGTCTTCATTGACGCAAATGGGATACTCTTAAAGAGATGGCCAATGTCATCCTTACACAGAATTGAGCTTGACCTCTCGGAACAACCCGCGAGTGGTATTATATATCGAGCTAGTGAGAACTGATAGAATGATGTATATCCCAACAAGAGACATTGAGAAGACTCTAATAGAATGATGTATATCCCAACAAGAGACATTGAGAAGATTAGACCTATAGCCATGGCCATTGAGTTAGAAAGGCCTAAGAGATTACAAGAAGCTACTAGAGCTCGAATAGGTAAGGACTCAGCCCCCTAGTGTAATTGACATATTCTTCTTAAGGAGGCTTAAAGTCAACAATGAGGGAATCATGCTATATTAGGATGCCGCATGCAACCTCTACATACTCATGGATATTCCTATAGACATGCATGGATCTTTTTGATTCTTTGATGCACCCCTAATGGAGAAAGTGTTACCATCAAGCCACAGATCAAATGACGCATGCTGTGACAAAGAAGGTAACACATATAACCCAAGACTTGTAGAAGAGACAAGAAGAAAGATCTAGGCAGGGAGCGTCACACCTCCTGTAGCCCACTACTAGAGTGAAAAGACTATAGGAGGAAGAGAAGGGAGGACCTTTCACGAGGAAATCAATTCAAGAGGAGGCAGTCCAGCAAAGGAGAAATAATTCTCATTCTATAGCTGTAGGATGCCAAATTTTGGTTTCCTTCCTTATTCTATAGCCGCAACAATAGGACACCAAATTTTGGATTCCTTCCTCAGCAGACATGACGCCAAATTTTGGATTCCTTCCTCAGCAGACATGACGCCAAATTTTGGATTCCTTCCTCATTGGACCTAATTAGGGAAGAAGGGATGAGGGAAAACAATGCTATCCAAATAGAGGCAATACCTCTCAAAAAGGCAAGAGTAGCCGCTCCCTTAAAACCCAAAGTACTAGCTCAAGGAGCATAGCTCAAGGAGCATGTGAAACTAAAAGACTATATAGAACCCATAGTCCCAGTTCAAGGAGCATAAGAAACTTTATAGTCATAAACAAAGAGCTATAAGACAACCAACAACAATGGGATTGGTAGTGGGATACTCAATGATGCATATGACAAACATATTACTAGAACCATTGCTAGAAACATCGGTTGAAGTACCAACCTATGGGCATGTAGGACCATCTTGTGCAGAGTTGAATCCAGATATGTAGCCTCGATGGATCTAGAACCAACAATCAAGCCTATAGAACCTAGATCATGAGCTAGTTTTCTTGACAAAACAAGAAGCAGCCGTTCGCATGGTCATCAAACACCTAGAGGAATGGAAGATGAATATGATCATGGCTATTGAGCCTCACACATATCCAAGGTAGTGTCAAAGTTTGATGGATTAAGGGATCCTTATCCGTATAGCCACCTAGCTGCACTTAGATAGATTTGCACAACTGAGAGAGTATCTGATCCCAGAACCAAGATTAAGGCCTTTGAATTAAACTTAGAAGTTAATGCTCTATTGTGGTTTCAAATGTTGGAAGACTCACAAAAAGGGATCATGGAGGATCTCAAGCTAGCATTCATCATGGGCTTCTTGAAGACTAGTGTTGTAAGGTTCCTCCTCAGCCCCTAAAAGATGTATAAGTTCTCCTTTCAGTCCTCTGTAATCATCCCCTATTTCAGAATGCAAGAAAACATTGTTTTTCCTTGTTTTTGGCCTAGAGAGAGAAAATATTTTTGAGAGAGGTAAAACAATTTTGAATTTTTTTGGATATAAAGTTATCCCTTTTATTTAAGATGAATTCCTCTGAAATAGAAGTTTAAAAAGAGTTTTCTAATGTGCATTAGAAATTAATTGAAATGTGTATTAGACACCTTAGCCTAAGGGTACCTATTTTTTGAAAATAGGTACCCTTAGCCTAAGGGTACCTATTTTCTGAAAATTATGAATTAAGGTCCAAAGAGTGTTCTAAAGGGCCAATAGGGTTAATCCAAGTGTTTGAATAAGAAAAATGCAAGAATAAAATAAAATCCCCCAAAAAGGAGTAAATTCTCACATAAGATGAAGAGTTGACTAGTACAGGCACTTAATAGTTAAAAAATAGAAATTTATTAGTAAAAAAATAGACTTTTGACACCTCAGGAGGGTGACGGAGCTCATGAAGGAGGCATCTAGAATCCTCATGATTACTCTAATTTTTTAATTTAAAAAATGAGATATTTCAGCCATTGCATCACTAACTTTTTTATACACCGCAATTTCCAGTACATTCACCTCTATTCTGAAGAGGGCCTACATTTCTCCTAGTTCTGAAAATAGTCACATCTGCTCGGTTCTTTCCCTTGTCTCCTAATTGAGCTTGGGCTTGTGTCAGGACATTGAGTGGTGTGATATTTCCAGGTTGCACACAATGGTTCGGATGGTGGCTTGATTAGCAGTAGAAGTCGAACCACTTGCGTGTATGGACAATCCTTGATCAAATGATCAATACCACATTTAGTATAAGTAGGTACTGGCATGTCATTGGGCGTAGTAGTCACTTGTTGGGGTTGGTGCATATTAACCATATTCTTATTTGGGCACTCAGCGATTTGATGCAGCCCTTCACAGCCAAAACATTGTAGCGGTCCTCTCCTCATGTTCGAGTTCATGTCCTTGCCCTTCCACTGTATCGTGGTTTGAAACACAGGTACCAGCGTGTTATTCTATAGGATGTAGAATTCCGGCATGACCTCCGCAGTTTTCTCATAGTACGCTCTGCTATGTTCTACTTTGCGTACCACATCAACATCTTCTGATGGCTCTTCAATCAATACTTGGTTGATTTTAGCCTGCGGTTGTGGTGGTAGAATTGGTGGTGGCAGAGGTGAAGCATCTTGTACTCAGAACATCCCCCAAGGTAAGTAGGAAGAGTTGGGTTGTCCTGCAGCAGTGATCTGTCCATGTGGCATAGGTAAAGCCAATGGAGCTCTAAGTGCTGGTAGCTATGCAACATTTTGGATTCTTGGATATCTACACATTGAAGTGTTATGATTCCCTAATTTTACACAGTGTGCATAATAGAGTAATGGCCTTGCTCTTAATTGTGGACATTCGGTGTGGTAGTGTGATTCAATCTACACATAGAGCACCACACCAATTCCCTGCAAGGGTAAAGATGGTTATGCCCATGCCCAGATGTTTCTCTTCCCTCCTTTATCTTCAATTTCTCTAGTATAGGGTGGTTGCAAGATCAGGGTGCCCAGTTTTGTCCACTTAGGTACTCTGTAAAAAGTAAAAAAACAGGCATTTGTTTACCTTTAGTGGCTAATCTCTCCTAGTAAATGAAGGAATTTCGTTTCAAGTTCTTTTGTTGGAACATCATATTCAAAGTTAGAAATATAGTTGCATAATTTGATTAAGCATTAGATAGTCAAAAGTCCTCATTTTCTTAGGTACGAAGTCAATGTATACACCCTGTCCCAAATTTGAACTGATTCCATAAAATGCTAATATCTTTTACATATAAACTCATATGAGATTCCCACTTTGTACCTTAGATCTTCACATAATTTGGAGCTTAACTTGATTTTTTGAGAAAATTTTAAGATATTTGTCTATTTTCTTTAAATATTTCAAGGTCTTTAAAGTGTTATAATATACGCCACTTTTTGTACCCACAATAGCTACGACTTAAAATCCTCAATCTTGTAGATCAAAAGAGTGGGTAGATACTGAGACATTAGTAGAATGTGGTGGTTAGTAAAAATTACAAATCCAATGGTTGGATTTTTAATGATCTCTTTTTCAAAATTCTTCCAGACTATCAGAAGGCCTGTAAATATTAATAATCTAATTAGTAAAATTACATTTTTGATGTGAATCATCTAAAACCTATAGGGACTAGTGTACTTGTAATGGTGCATCTATGGAAAAATAAATTGGATCACTCTAAGTATGGAAAGATCATTTGTTTATCATTTCATCATATTTTTAATTAATTTTAATTAATTAGACTAATTTATATTAATTTACGTTATATTGGGTTAATTTAAGGGTAAGTGTATTTTCTATTATTTGCTTGATCTCATTTTAAGTACCTTGTCCCCCAAAATTTTCACTCCAAGCATTGTCCCAGTCCAGCATAAACTGGATAAAACTGGACACCCTGATCTTGCAACAACCCTATAGCATTACTGAGCTCGTCCACAGTCATGTTTCCGACTTGCTTGCTTGCTCCAAGTTCCAATTTATTTTGTGAGACAAGTTGCATTGAAGAAACTCGTCTTGGAAAATTTTGAAACATGTGGTCAATGCCACATCGTTCACACATGGGTTGCAAAGTGTCAGTGACTATGGGCATGGAAGTATTCCAAACTGTGTAGTCTGCCACTTTGTGAGGTCCACGATAATAGAAACACTAAAATGTTCGATTAATTGCTTCTTAGAGGTTTCTACCCTTTGGATTGTTTTTGTTTGGTGCACGGAGATGGAGGTTTTGAGTCAATTGTTGATGAATTGGGACACTTTGTAGTATCATGACCAAAGGATTCATAATATATGTAGTACAAAAAGACAAGTGTCTTGTATGCACAATGGGGATTGGGATGGTTGTAGTGATTGCACTTAACAACAAAAGGCATTTCGCTCGTCACTTTGTAGAGGCATTAAGGATGGTTGGTTTTGAAGGAGCTCATTCTCTCACCTCGTATTGTGGGATCATCTTCCATCATGTTGTCATTTTAACGTACTGCTTCTTTACAACATTGATCGAATGTTTCTGGGTTAGATACAATGATCAAACTACTGTGTAAGTTGTTATTCTTTAAGCCCATTATGAAACATATCTTCAATTGAGAATCGTTTATTTTTCCCATGACTCACATCGTGAGTCTAAGAGTTTTATCCGAAGGATAAAGTCTCTAATGGTTTCATTTGGTTTACACTCAATTGAATAGAGTTCTTTCACTACACTCCACCGATCACCTTGTCTTGAAAAGCCATGGATAAAGGTTGACTTCAAGGTTCTGAAGTTGGTCTCTTGATCGTCGGCATCAATGAGATGAACCATTGACTAGCTTTTCCCTCTAAGCATAGGTTTAACGCATGCACCTTGGTGGGGCAGTTGGGATTTCCAAAGGCCTTGTATCACTGTTCAAACATTGGTATGAATTGAACATGATCAATTGTTCTATCATATTTGCCCATAATTTTGGAGTTCTGACAGCCGTATTTTTATATGTCACTGAGGCTGTATGTGAGTGCTCTTGAAGGTAGTGACTCACTGAGTCCTTGGGCTACCCCCCTTCCTAGACTAGTTAGTATGTCCAAGGTGTGGGTATCCAAGGGTTGGAATGGGTTGGTATCTATAGGATTTATGGGAATGTTAGGTAAGGGACCAAAGCTCGGACCAAAGCTCGATGGGATTGAAGTGACAAGGGGTGTAAAACCCGATGACACTCTTCTTATTGGCATGGCGAATGGGATTGAGAGGTGTACTTGCGGCATGGATCTCAATGGCTCGAACGCCGTTGGGTTCAGTGAGGGTGTCGACCCATGTAGTCTCTCTATCATTGCCTTGTCTAATTGCCTGATTTCGCCTTAATGAGTAAGCACACGTGTTTTTTCTTTCTTTTCATATTTTCTCACAACCCGTTCAGCCTCACGAGGTCTGGCATACTATTTGCTGGGTCAAACGAGTGTCCTTTTGCCCTAATTAGCTTAGACGCTACATGCACGTGAACGACCTCTTAGGGATATTTTTCCAGAAAGGGTGCATGCTAGTAACTTTCCAAATGGAAGAGGAGGTCCTAAAACCTATTTTCCTTCATTGTCTTAAGATGAAAAAAATTTGAGAATTTTTTTCTTGTTTCGCATTGAGGTGTTCTAAAAGGAATTTGGAGAAACTTTGTATGAGAGAGTTATAGTATTTTTGGAGTACTACAACTTTGTCTCTTTGAGTCGTTCATGATTTTGTCGTTTAGATCCTCAAAAAGTAGCCCGAATATGGTTTGAAGTCGTTTTCGCGGTGTTTTTGGTAATTTCTATTCTTTTTTTTGCCTCAATTTTTGGGTCAAATTTTCGGGCTTTTTTTTTGCCTTGACTTCAGATGGCCAAGACCAAATTTGAAGAGCTCGATGTCGCTTTTCGATGAGCACTAGAGTACCTTCATCGGATTCACGGTTTAGGAGATACGAGCCTCTAAACAGGGGTGTTTTCTAGAGTCCATTTTTTGGCCGACGGACCCATTTCATGTCATGAAATAGCAGGGCATAGTTCACGGCGTGAAGTGGACTTCATGGATTTTATCAAATTTGATTTTTTTTTGTTTCACGTTGTGAGATGCCTAGTGCTTCACGCCGTGAAATGCTTAGCGTTTCACGTGGTGAACCGGACTTCACGAAAAAATTAAATTTGATTTTTTAATACGGAAGCCACGTGGCCACGCCACCCATCCACACATGCGAAGCCACATGTCGGTGTTGTACGATCACACGTGTGAAGCCACATGTCGACGTATGGTCACACGTGTGAGTCGCACATGTGATGTCACACATGTGCATTAACAATCACACGTGTGGATACACGTGTACCTATATCGTTCGGTTTTTCATACACCATGTGGCATAGTCGAGGTCGTCTATAAATATATTGGCCAGGATAATATATATCTTTTGACCATACGTGCATGCATAGGTGTCCTTTACCCTAGCTCCTCGTCTTGGTCTTCACCCACACCTATTGTGCATCCTTACCCCAGCTCTAGTGGTGTTCATATTAGCAACACAATCCCATCTTTACCCCAACTCTAGTGGTGTTGAACAAAGCTTGTCTCATTGCAATAACGACACGATAATCATAGATCGGAGTTATTAGAATTCAATATATGCGTCGTTCTTCCACAACGTCAGAGGTGTGCTTATTCTAATCAAATTCTCAAGTTTCATGTCTGTGATTTACATAATTTGCAAAGAAATCAAGCCCTCTAGGCCTATTTCTACACGTGAAGGGTCAATCAAGCTCCAGTGGCATTGTAATAGGGTTTAGATTGTTCTGAAGCATTGTAATAGGGTAACTCAAGCTTTAGGAAATTTGGGTGAAGAGCTGCTTTGCAAGAAGGAAGAAACCCCATGAAATTCTTACTAATCATTGTAATAGGGTAACTGGACCTCACATGTATACGGTAAGGTTTCAAATCTAGCCAAGTTTGCAAGGGAGTGATAAAAATAGCACAGCCAGCTTTAGCACATATATGACTGATGCTAGCCAATAGCCCACCAATGCAGCAGGAAAGACGGTGCAAATACGAAGATCTGGTAGCATGTGATACCATATATTGTGTTGTCTTTCCATTGTTGCTTCTGCCTCCTACACCACTCTCTATGCAATTAAATTGCCTTTGCAATGCTTGTTCCTCCCACCAGCCCACACCTATTTTTGCACATGAAGAACCAATCAGAGAAATAGGAGCCACATGTTACTACTATGGTGGAAAAGTAGGAAATTTGGCTGGATATTGGCTTCCCAAGAGGCTTTCCCAAAGGAAGACACCCCAGAGTTGTAACTCAAACTCTAGTGTGTATTTTTTCGAATATAGCCAACTTTGCAAGGGAGGGTAGGATTTGCAACAACCAGCTCAAGAACGCTTCAGGAAAGAGAACGCAATTACGACGATTCGGTAGCACACGATATGGTATATCACGCCATCTTTCCACCTCCCACCACCAGCCCACATTACTCTCTATGTAGTCAAATTATAAAATTCTTGTTTCTCACACTAGCCCACACTTGTTTCTAGGCAGTTGAATTGCCTGTACAATTCTTTTGTCTTCCACCAATCCGTCTCTATAAATTGCATATACATATGAATTGTTCTACTTTGCATGTCTGAAGATATAGTATGTACATATCATGATGTTTTATCATATCTGAATCCAAAATGAAGCAAGTTCTTATATGAGGTTATATTTGATTCTATGTTTGATTGACAGGCTTAGCTTAGATGGCTAGAATAAAGGAAACAGTAAGGAGGGTTGGACCAAGTCCAAGGTTGGCAGAGAAAGCAGCAAAGTGAAAACGCATTGTCAAAGAAAAAGTTGAAAAAGAGAATCAATCAACATGTGACTGCCCTGAAAGAGATAAGGAAAGCCCATAAACATGTTGAGTTACTCATACCCAAGCTTCATGAGAGTTGTGAGATAGGTTTGTGATGAATGGAAGCCTGGGATAAGATGGGTTGGCAATGCAATATATGCCCTTCAAGAGGTTGTAGAAGATTTCATTATAGACTTTTTTTATTGATAGTTACATTTGTTTTGCCCATGCGCATAGGTTCACTCTTATGGACAAAGACATGCACACCTGCAGGCTAATAAGATACAAATTTGAGAAGTTATTGCATCCTATACCATTGAGTGACCCTAGGGCATTCAATATTTTGAATATCCCACTAGCTAGAAAACCTAAGGATGCAGGTATTAAGATTGAGGATGTTACCCATGATAGGGATACTAGGACTGCAGATAAATAAAGACTAATAAGAGCAAAGAATAGATGGCTAGAGGAAGAAAAGAGGGTTGATGAAGAAAGAATAATGGGAGATGAGTTGATAGACCTTGAAGAGAAGAATCTACAAGATTTAAAAAATGTACCTGGACAACTTGTTGTTCATATGAAAGATTTTGCTTATGGTGTAGAGTATCTTTATATAGCATCTTCAGACATGTATATGCTATCAGATAGAAATCGAGAAATAAATGATGTTGTGATCTTGATATCTCTCAAGTATGTAAGCTATCGTTTTTTGAAAATTTATCTATTGATTTGTTTTTTAAAGATAACTACCTAATTTATCCTCTTATTTGTTTTTTTGTAGGCTTCTTTTGTCCACCCTACCCCTAGAGGCCTATTTTGGTATTTTTTTGCTAGACCCCATAGTCTCTATTTATGTAAGTGAAACAAATACCAATTTTGCAAGGCTGGAAGAATGGTTGAGGAGATGCAACATTGAAAAGATGCAATATATAATCGTACCTTATAATGAAAAGTAAGTATTTTATTTTAAATATGTTTTACTTTGTTTTATGTCTTTTTATACATCTCTATCAATTGTTTTTTCTTTTCTTTATTTTGTAGGAGAGCCATTGGAGTGTAATTATAATTGGTATCAAGAAAAGAAAGACATATTTCTTGAATTCCATGCTTGGTATGCATGGAGAAGCCAAATTTTAAGTTTTTAATTTTATTAGAGATTGTGAACACTCCTCGAAAATACAGCTCCACATCAATTTTTCATTTTGCCTGTAAGTTATAATAACATAAATGATAACTTTTATGTTTGTAATAAAGCTTTAGTTAGAAGTCAAAACAAGGACTATCATTGCTATAGGTTCTATTACAAAGTGATGGAAGCTCATGTGGATGGAGAGTGATCGCAAACACATGGAGATATATGCAATCAAAATTTCCAGTAGACATATAAAAAAGAGTAGCTGTGAGTATTTTCGATATACACATCAAAAAGAGTTGTTAAAAATTTAAATATTATACTTAAACTTTTATATCCTAATATATATAAAGATTTTGGTCATGATTTTTTACAATTCACAACTTCATGTTATACAGACATATACATTTGGTGGGTGAGAGCAAAGGCAATCAGATTAATTCTGGACAGTCGTGTGAATCTTCCCGCCGCGCAGATCTAGATTCACCACCACCACCACCATCAATCCCTAGTAAAAAAGACATCGAAAAGGAAAGGACCTACGATGTCTCCATTGAAATTCGGGAAGAAGAAAACGACAGATGGAGAGAAGGGAAAGGCTTCTCAAAAACAGAAACAATCTAAGGAAAAAGAAGCCAAGTCAAAGAAAACATCCAATAAATTAGAGTCCAAGCTGACCAAGGAAGGCGAAGAGGCCAAGGCTTCTATGGACACTAACCCTCCAAAGTAGGTAGTTTTCTGTTCTCATACATTGTAACCATATGTAACCAACCAATTTGTATAGATACTACCATTGTAACCAACCAATTTGTATAGATACTACCATTGTAATAAATATATTGTTTCTCATTTTACATTGGTTATCTTTTCTTAAAATGTTGAATAACTATTTTACAAAATCAAGACAAGACAAGATAGATGGGTGCAAAATTATATTGTATTAAGAAAACTTGAGGATTACAGGGGGCAAACATTTCATGCAACTAAAAGTATTTTCGGACCTTCTTCCCACCATAATGTCATCTACCTTAAATTTTCAGTTTGATGGTATGGCATCTAATAGAAATTCCAAGGACGTACACACATCCCTCAATTTCTATTTTGTATTTATAGGGACAACTCTATTGTCATCATCACTCAAGTTGACTGTTAGGTCATAAATTTTTCCTCTGAATCCAATGGCATCCAAGTCCCTCTACTCTTTTTCCATCGTCTTTACTTTAAGCTAATGTACAACGTTTGTCGAGAGATGTTGTATGCCATCACCACCACAGATTCAATGCAAGCATTATATTTTATAAGATCACCCCTATGTATGACTTCATTCACTTTCCATTCTGCTCCAACTGCATTATCCAAGTCAAACTTAGATATATGTGTAGATAGCCACATTGCTTTTGTCCTCTTCATGTTTTCTTCTCGAAAACATGCCATAAATACATGAAGAGGTATAAACTATGATAGCCTAACCCTCTTAGAAATCCTTCCTGCTTTCATAGACTTCTGAATATCTAAGACAATATTAGATTTAAATGCTAATTGAGTACCTTTGTCTAGAAAGTCCCAATCTAATGAATTTAGGCTTGGTATAGCCAAACTCTCCGGTCTTCCATAAGCTTCTAGTCTTATAGGGACAATATACTTAGCGTTGTATAAAAGTATCTGTTTATTAATGAAAAAAGTAGATGGTTGATCCGAAAATAATACTTTCCCAAGATCATTATGCATGGCTTTGAAAGTCCAAGTGAATGACTCCACAAGTTGCCACTCAATGCTTGTTGATGGATAAACATCTATCACATATACAACACATGTGAATAAACCATAGAATCATAAAGAACATAAGTAAAATTACAAAAAATATCTTATAATGAGCTTGCAATGCAGATGCTGGAGTAGAAGGATGCATGTGCATCTCTCTTGTTCTCTCTTGTCGTGTACACATGTTGCACTTTTGCCTTCCATTCATCTTTTGCTATCTTGAATTCCAAGATATGTCCCTTCCAATGGTATTGTACTAAGCCTCTTCTTTTCCTTTTTATCCTATGAGGACCTTTGCATGATGGTTGCATAGTCACCCAATTGTTTAATTTAAAGTTTATACCATTCCATACATCCTGATCATCCGTGCAAGGGCATGTATATGATTTAGGATGTTCATTCCACTATGCATATGGAGAGGACATAGCTTTGCCATTGACAATAGCCTGAGTGCTTTCTTATAATGCTTTGATTTCCAAAATATCTCTAATATTTCTGAACATCAATCCAATCCCGTGAAAATAACTAAATATATGCAATGAGTACAGAGTTCACTATTCTCAAGAGCACATGTAGAGGCCAAGTGGCAAGCTTCTAGTAGTACAACCTCCCTTGTATTTGCTATAGTATCCAGTCTGCCTGTGCATTAGCAATAATGTTTCATGCCAATGGATATCCCAAGTGACGCACAATTTGTTAAGGCTCAATTATTTTCCCTAGCCATATATATGAGCATGCTAAGCTTCAATTTTGTCAAGAGTTTGGATTTTCAAAAATTGACTTTGAGGCCTGCCATTGCAAAAAGGTCAAGTGATCCCATTACGGACTTGAGACCATCCTGATCATTTCTAGGCACACAGAAGGAGTCATCTACATATGCATGTCCCACAAACTATTCACCTAATGGCAAAACTAACCCATGCAAAGTATGTGTGGCAAGAAGGTGATTCGTATGTAAAAGCGATGGATGTGTGCCAATGGCATATAGTAATGCACTCAAGGGATAGCCTTGGTGTATCGATTTTCCTATGCTCCATGCATTTGTGAGTTCTCGATCCACACTGCCCACCAATGTCTGACTATATTGATAAAGCCAGTAAACAATGTTCCTCATTTTTCATGTGACTAAAGCTCATACGGCGCATGGTTTCCACCATGAAGTCCCATTGGACTGTGTCAAAGGCCTTTTCAATATCTACTTGCATCAGAAGCACATCTTGTTTTTGTTTTTATTTTTTTTACAGAAATTGGCATACTCAATGCCAATGTATGCATTTGCAATGTTGTCCATGTGATGTGTCTGCAAGGCACAAACCCATATTGCACCGGATGCATACCCGTATAGAGAGAAACCTTGAGACAATTAACTAGCATTTTTGCAACCATTTGTATGCCATTGGCATGAGTGTGATGGGTCTCCAATCTGCAAAAGACACACAACATATTTTTTGAAAAAAAGTTTTAATATTCTGTCTTTCCAAGAGAAAGGAAATTCCCAAATTTCCCATGCAAGTCTTATCATATATAGCAATGGCACATTCAATTGGTCCCAAAATTACACGAAGAATTTTACCATCTATCCTAGCCGGGGGCTTTCCATCTCCCCATATCATGCAAAGCCTGTTGTAATTCTACTTCAACCAAAGGGCATTTCCATAGTACTCGCATCATCCAGGGACAATAGTGTGGCTGTACATGAACCAACGAGGCTTCCCTAGCAGCTTGCATTTGCAGTGAAGGGGGCTACGGGGTAGCAAAGATTGCTACATAGTACTCGCATCATCCAGGGACAATATTGTGGCTATACATGAACCAACAAGGCTTCCCTAACAGCTTGCATTTAGTGAAGGGGGCTACGGGGTAGCAAAGATTGCTACATAGTGAGCTACATATGCATTTGCAAGTTCTTGTTTTGTGGACGTCCATCTCCATATGTCCATTTTAACCCTCTTAATGTTATCCTTCTATCACGCATGGTGGAGATGTTGGAAGAATTGTTTAGAATAGCAGCCCTTGTCTCACAAGCATTTCTCCCTGGCTTTCACTTTTCATTTTTCTGGTTTTATCTTGTCATTTGCAACTAGTTGTTCTTTGGCAATACAAAGAGATTCTTCCTCACAGGTAGGTTTTTAGCAAGAGCAGCCAATTCTTGCACGACTTAACATTTGATTTTGGCTTCTATTACCATTTTCCTTTGTTTATACAAGAAGCTTTTGCCATAATCTTGAATAACAGCTTGCATATGGGTCACAAATCTATACCACGTAGCAGCAGCCAATTCTTGCAAGGCTTAACATTTGATTTTGGCTTCTATTACCATTTCCCTTTGTTTATACAAGAAGCTTTTGCCATAATCTTGAATAACAGCTTGCATAAGGGTCACAAATCTATACCACGCAACATTCAAATCTCGAAACATATAGGGCACTAGCGAAGGGCTGACATCCTTCACCATTTATTGGAATTGGTCATGTAACAAATATCTATTGTTTATTTGCAACAAGCATTTGTTATACAAGAGCATATCATCTATCTGCAGTCTAAAATAGAGACCCATTCATAGCGGAGCATGATCTAATAGTTGCAATGCATGGTCACTGCACATTTTGCAAAAAAATTCATCATATTGACTTGCATTTACCAAGTACCACCTGTCCAACCTAGCATAGTAAGAAAATACGGCCAAGTGTAAAAAAGTGTAACCAGGCATCCCTTGTATGACATGCAGCCATAAATCTAGTGCATGTATCTCATCAACCATGTTTTCCCAAGCAACCTTTTCCAAAGCCAACATGTGTGAATGCCCCGAGGAATTATCTCCCAATGAGTACGCATTCTTGAAATTCCCACATATAAAGGCATTTTGCAACCATGGATAAGCTCTAATTTCATCCCATAAGGTAGCCCGCTTTGCTAATGTAGTGCACATAAATGCAAAAGTTTCCTCGTGTAACAAACATTGTACAACCAACCAACATCCACCTGCATCATTGAATGCAAGAGTTGGATGTAGTTCATGCAGACCATCATAAGCACACCGAAGTAGTTCCCTATGCCTACATAAAAAATGCTATATCCCACAAAGTAACCCAATTGACCAATAAATTCATGTTGATTGTGCTCTTGCAAAGATATCACATCTGGCTTCATGCTAGCAACATAAGACCATAAAATTTACCATTTTTCAGGTTTGCACAACCCACGGACATTATATGTCATGCATTTGATTAGGGCATTCATGTATATACAATGGAGAGTATGTACAAGGCTAGGAAACCTGATTATAGGACATGAGGTGGGATTCATGGGAACATCACCCCGGATCCAAAACATCATTACCGAGATCATCTTCAAAGTAAGCATTAGAATGCTCCTCCCTAGGATACGGCTAATGTCCTAAAACTATGAGGACATCCTTATCTGTGCCCTTTACAATTTTTGCCCAAGCATCAACAATGGTTGTACCATCATATCCCTTGTTTTTATAGATATTTGGCTGCTTTCTTGCCATCAGACATAGGAATTGTATAGTTTCTTTCAATTATCAGTCGCTTTGCCTTAAGAGGATTTTTTGGCAAAGTCTAGCCCTCAGAAGCCTCTGAGACCTACATTTTTCCCTTTTGCCCTTTTACTAGGGCTAAGATACCAAGACTTGCTTTCCTTTGCCTTTTACATTTACATTGTGTAGAGTCTATGTACGGTCTTGCTATTTGGCCTTCCATTCCAGGATATTGTGCCTTGCAGTGACAAGATCTGGCTCTTTAGTGATAGCCAAGGGAGGCAGCTGCTATTGCGGTTTGGGATATTATGATTGCTTATGTCCAAATTTTCCACATTAGAAACACGCACCTGCAAATTTTCACATTTCGATTTGCAAGGCCTTTCTCCTATCACACAGTCCCCTGAGTCAATGATAATTCCTAGAAGGGTGGGTTTGTTAGTATCCCATAAGATGAAAAATCGATTCATATTTCCATTTGTTCTGGGGGGGCAAACTACTTTCCCCAATCGTGCTGGCAATCCTCGGAAGCAAGTGTCTCCATGTGCAAGGAAAGTCTTCAACCTTGACCCATACACCGAGCACTTATGTCCTAACAAACTTTGGAAAAATCGCTCGTTTTGTGAGTGACCAAGGCAACACATACACCATTTTTGTGTTGAACATAAGAGGAGACATCTCCAACAAGTGATTTTTTGCATCATTATCTGAAAGCAAGATCTTATAAAACCCATAGGCACCAAAAAAACTCCATGCATAGCATGTTTTTTCAAGATGGAGACTATCCACTGAGCCACATCTTGGGCTGAAGGCATCTTGCCAGGGAAAAATAGAATGACTATATTTTGCACATACTGCTTCATTGGCTCCATGAGATGATGCACGGGAATCTAAAGTTTTAGGTTTGACAAGGGACCCTTCCATGTCTTCCTTTCTTGAGCAAATTCTTTTGACAAACCCTCGTGCAAACATCGGCCCTCGTGCAAACATCGGCCATCTTCATCTACCCTCCCATACTCTCTCTCTCTCTCTCTCTCTCTCTCTCACACACACACACACACACACACACATGCACACATTGAAACATCAAATGAAAACACATACACATAGAAAACATCAAATGGGCATACCCGCCAATCGATGCATGACGTCGAACGATGCTCAGGAAGGTGCGGAAATGGTGGGGAGGGTGCCGCTATGTGAGGATGTCTGGTGCGGCGATGTTGATGTGAGGATGCCCGGGACTAGAGGGGAATGGTCTCTCTCTCTCTCTCTCTCCCTCTCCCTCTCCCTCTCCCTCTCAATCTCTCTGTCTCTCACTCTCCCTTTCCCTCTCCCTCTCTCTCTCTTTCTGTCTCTCACTCTCCCTCTCTCTCTCTCTCACTCTCCCTCTCCCTCTCCCTCTCTCTATCACTCTCACTCTCCCTCTCAATCTCTCGGTCTCTCTCAATCTCTCTATCACTCTCCCTCTCAAACAATCTTTCCCTCTCAATCTCTCGGTCTCTCACTCTCCCTCTCTATTACTCTACCTCTCCCTCTCCATCGCAATCTCTCTCTCTCTCTCTCTCTCTCTCTCTCTCTCAATGTCCCTCTCCATCTCCCTCTTAATCTCTCTGTGGTCACGGCCAAAAATCCACGGGTTTAATTTGTTACAGTTTTTGAAAAAATAAGAATGTCTCTTAAGCGATGCATTTTAACAGACATCGTATAAGTAACGCTAACCAAGCTGCATGTGTCACTAATGGTGTCACATAAGCGACGGTACAAAAGCGATGCATTTTAACAAACATCGTAAATAAGCGACGCCAGCAGGCTGCCGGGGTTGCTAATGGCGTCACATAAGCGATGGTATAAATGCCGTTACATAAGCGACGCATAAAAATCATCGCTTAAACGACGCTTTAAAAAAAATTAAATTATACGTCACTTATGCAATGGTCTTCGTCTCATAAGCGACTCCTGCTATTTTTACCTCTAAATTTTCCCGGTTCTTTCTTCTAGTGCATGTCCTCTCTCCATTGTCACACCAAAGAGATTTCATGGCAATGGGAGTGAAGGAAGAACTCTATCCACCTAGATGGTGGTAAGAAGAGGATTAGCTTCATGATGGTTCTCACTCACAAAGGTGGGTAGAAGAGAATCTCATAGAGGCTAAAACCTATCCATGTAAGCAACCATCAAGCAATGCAAGGATCCAACAAAACATAAGCAAGAAAGAGACTAGAGAAGAGGGAGAACTCACATATGTTCTATTTCCAAGGAATGAATGTTTATTGCGTAATGTTAAAATTGAAGTACATAAAAACTTCTAGTGTTCACACTTGGTCTGATAAAAATTTAAAAAGGTCCTTGGCCATTTATTTCTAACCTTAAGAAAGTATATACATGCAGAATCTCAGGGTAAGGCCACTTCATAAAGTTTAATGCCATCTTACAAAAGATTTAGGCTTCTTTTATATATGCAGGTAACATGGTAAAGTGCCTTATGTTAGGACATGCAAGGGAAACCATGTTAATAATTGACGAAGTGGTAAACAACTACGTAATAAGCACTTGAATTGAATATACATGGCAATGATGCCAAAGACTAGCCTTAGGGATTAGCCTTAAATCTAAATCTCATCTATTTCAAGCTATTGAGATTATCCCCACTATTGTCCACTGTTGATTAGGAGGTCAACACATACGGTATTGGGGCCTCATATGTGTTGTTTTCTTATTTTCAATCTTTCTTTCAAGATTTATGTTTTGAGTTGTGTTTAGAGTTAATTTAGAGAAGATTCACTTAAGCATAGAGTTAAATCTCTTTACTTAAGCTTAATTTAGAGAAGATTCACTTAAGCATAGAGTTAAATCTCTTTACTTAAGCTTAAATCCCTTTAAGCACAGAGTTAAATATCTTTACTTAAGCTTAAATCTTGTGTTTTAAATTTATTTGAGTTAGCACTTAAATTAGGAGGCTTAAAAGTATGCATATTTTTCTAATCATATGTTGGTTTATTTTAATAGAATACATATAGTTATAAGCATACACTTGGAAAGTTTTAAATCGTGTGCTTTATAAGTATGTTCAAATGCTAGATAATTCCTAGGTATAGTGGATAAGTTCATCTTGTTTGTATATACAATGCACATGTCAAGTACATACATTAGACATTTTTAATTGTGGTACATCAAACATCTCTAATCATTTGTGTACATAATTAGTTATCCATGTACACGTAAATTATCCTTGTATTGCCTCCTAATATATTGCTCATCTCTAAGGCTAAACCCATAGTGTGCATAGTAAGTCAACTCCTCCATTATGAAAAAATAATTTGAAATAGTTATCTAATCAAATATATTGCATCAAACTATACCATTTCAAACCCAACCAACCTTGAGTCATATTGGAAACCAATAGAGGAGTCTACCTCAAGCGAGGAGTCAATAAGCTCAGACATGGGTGAAGGACCCAGTAACACCCAAAAATGGGGAATGTTAGGATCTGCCAAGCCCCAACTTCACTAAATGGCTTAGTGAATAGTGCCATACTACAGATCAAAGAAAATGGGATTCTAAAGATGCATAGGCACATTCCTTCATTTCTCTCAGAGTGAAGAAGAGAGGATGAAACCCCCCCCAATATTCATCTCTTCATGGATGAGAAGAGAAATAAGTTCTTGAAAATCAAGGAAGTTCTCTCAAGAACTCTAATGGAGGTCTAAAACTAGTTGTATTCTTTGCCCCAAGACCATTCAATGTCATCACTAACACCATATCATCGTCATCTATTGGTGATCCAATAGAAGCAAGGACATGAGTAATAATTTATACTCAGCTTTTCTATGGTGACATCATGCAACTCCTGCTTAAGCTGCATCTTTTGAGCTTGGGTGTTTGTGATGTACATCTTCACCAAGGTTTCCCAAGCCTCCTTAGGTGTTTGTGTATCCTATATATGTACAATCATAGAATCTATCACACTAATAGACAACTAATGTAGCTACTTTCTAGCTCTTTCATGCCATGCTTAATATGCCTACACTTGTTGAGGGGTGGGATTTTCTTCACCAATGTTTGGCTCCTTTTCATCACCTATGTGATGAACTCCCAATATCCTTTTGGGTGAAAGCCTAAAAAGATGTATATACTATTGTTAAAGGGTGTACTATACTTTATACCTTAAATTTTGTAACTCTTCTAGGTGAACCCATGCATATCTAGTAATAACTAGTAAGTAGATTCTCCCACTAGACATTTACTGAAATAAGTCATAAGATTAGTAATATCTAGTAAGTAGATTCTCCCACCAAACCTTTACTGAAATTCATCATAAGATTAGTAATATCTAGTAAGTTACAGATTCTCCCACCAAACCTTTACTGAAATTCGTCATAAGATTATTACTAGTATGATACTGCCAATCATTCCCTCCATCCATTTTGAATTTTTACATGAGTGTACCACTATACTTGCATGATATCGTGAAGGGAGACTCTTGTCCTGCACTGCATGCTCTGTAGCTTTTAAGATGCAGTACATTTAACCTCTTGCTTGAGTGCAAATGATCCATTTTAAAATAGCACACCCAATCACCAGGCTCTCTACAACTCAGCCCATTTTAAGATTTTCTTTGCATTTTTGTTTGTTTTCATTATGCATTTAGTCTTTTATCTCAATTCTTCTCACCAACCATCACACCTAATCCCAATGTACAATTCAACCCATTTCATAGTTTTCCTACTTTTGATTTTTTGTTTTCATTGTGTGTTTAGGGTTTTATGTAAATTATGCCTAGTGTAATCAGTGCATATATCTTCACCTTATACAATTTTCTAATAGATTAAATATTATGGCATACTTAATCATGTTCTCACCTTGAAGGATATGTCGAACATCAATTTTTGGAAGAAATTTACTTGATCATGTGGCAAATGGTATATTGGCCACATGCATCAATTCATCTAATGAAACCTCAAGGGATTCACAAGACATAACTTATGGTGTCACGTGAGTGTAAGGGAGGGGGTTTCTGGAAGGTGGGGCTTAAAATTATAAGTTAGGGGGTAAGGGAGATCTTATGTGGGAGTAGGTGCGAGAAGGGTGGGAGTAGTGGAGAATTGAATCATGGGATTGGTTTCTACTTGTAGTTCACAATATGCGATGTAGTGGTGTAGGTTGAAAACTTAATAAGTTTATCAGTCTTTTAAGTTGACCACAACACTTACATTGGTTGGCATCATGCCACATGTATTGCAGTAATACCTACTATCTAATTTTTAAACCTTAAACAGGGGGTACTTGAGTTTCATAATTGAGATTCATAAGTTTAGAAAGGGGTATAATGTCTTTTTTAGAGAAACTTAAGTAGGGGTTTTTTATGAGTTTCATGCATGGTGGCATCCCCTTTCTATGGGAAGTGAATGCCCTTTGCATGAGACCAGATATAATTTCAAAACCTAAGAAAGGTGGTTGTGGAAGCAATCACCTTTTGGGAGGGGGCTATGTTAATCACTCCAGTTAACATGGCCTCACCTACCCTAGTTTTTAACACACTTTGAAATATTGATTGTATAGCCTTACTTTGTGGGAATTCTATGACTTCATGTATATCCTTGCTTAGGCTAGAAAGACAGTTCCATGTATTATATTTAAGTCATGGTTGGCAAAGTGTGAACACTAGCCACTTGTACGTAAGACAATTTTATCATCAAGCAATAAATAATCAATTCCCTTGCAATAGAATACTTGTAATTTATCTCCTTCTTCTCCTCTCTACTCTCTTCCTTAATTACTCTTAATCCTTGCTTGCTTGATAGATGCATGTTTGGATGGAAATGGTGGCGGGTTCACCCTCTCCTAAATGAGATTCCCCTCTCTTATTGCCACTTGTGAGTGAGATCCAAAGTGTAAGAATCCTTATTCTTTCCTCCATCAAGGTAGTACAATCTCTTCTTTCATAACCATCACTATGGAGATATGATTTATGATAGCAAAATGAAGATTCTAATAAATGAGCACACCCACATCAAGAAGTTGTATTTGGGGCTCTTTGAAAAAGTTCCCATGAAACATGTTTTAACAAAGGTGAGTTAAGCACTTAAATTGAACTGTGTGTGTGTGTGTGTGTGTGTGTGTGTGAGAGAGAGAGAGAGAGAGAGAGAGAGAGAGAGAGAGAGAGAGAGAGAGAGAGAACATGGAGAGAGACTTTGAATGAAAGCTTATACATATGTAAATATAATGTTTATTTTTCTTCTTATCATTATATTAGAATAATTTGATAACTTATAAATTCATGTGTAGGACCAAGGAAGGACGACAATGAGCAACAACATGATTATGGGAGATAAAGTAGAACAATGAATGAGGAGCCATCAAGGGTAGAAGAAGATGGATGTGTGTGTGTGTGTGTGTGTGTGAGAGAGAGAGAGAGAGAGAGAGAGAGAGAGAGAGAGAGAGAGAGAGAGAGAGAGAGAGAGAGAGAGAGAGAAAAGTTGGAAATAAGTGAAATTTCATGTGGTTTTGTAATAACGGTGTTGATATACATGACTGATTTGCTTCGCAATCAGTAATGCATCTCTAGGCCACTGGCAAATACCATGGTCAATGCCAAAAAGAAATAAATTTGATAAATTACTTTCTCTTTTGATGTGAATGTTCATCAATGTGGCTCTTTTGAATAAATATGGTAATTTGTTACAATTGAGAGAGAGAGAGAGAGAGAGAGAGAGAGAGAGAGAGAGAGAGAGAGACTATAACATAATGGAGGTATAGCCACACTAGTAGCCAAGAAACTTAGTGTTATTTTTATATGCTTCAAAAATCACCACTCGGCTATTAGTGTTATTTTTGTAGGCTTTGAAATTCACCACTCGGCTATGGGTTCTTGGCAACTAGAGCTGGGCTAGTTAGCCATGTGGAGGTAGGCTTACTAACCAAAAAAAGGGGCTCCCCTTGCTCTAGAGAAACTACAGTGTATGCAAGTAAGGGGAACCCCTTATTTTTTATTTTTACATGTACAAGTGCGCACCTCTTTATGCATGCATAGATAATGCATATCATTATGCATAGAGCATTACCCCTCTCTTTATGTATAAATAAAGCATGCATATCATTATGTCTCCTATTTAGGTTGGGGGTTTCCCTTGTGTTAATTTTCTAAAAAAATAAAGAGATTAAAGATTTAGGAATGTACTTACTTTCCATACTAGGGCCTCAAAAAATAATAGTCCATACTTCTTCTTGCACCCTTTCAAAGAGAGCTTCCAAGCCCTGTTGTAATACAAAATTATATTTATCCTACATAGGGGGGTGGTCCACTGCTTCAAGTTATAGGCATACAAACAAATAAACATTGATTTTATGTTGTGATAAGGTAATCTTTATTTCTTAAAAGATAAGATATAATTTGAGGCAATATACTTACAAAGACTACTAGGATATCTACTCCTCCTTCACTGTGTAACATTGCGTGCAAAGTTGTTTTCCATCTACCCACCATGCATAAACATAAATACTTAAAACTCCTATGTATAACACTATGAATCACAGACTCTATACACACTCTATGCATGAAGCCTATGAGCAATATGCATGGAGCATGCATACTTTATACATAAAAGCATAGATCATAGAGTATGCATACATAGACTATGCATGCATGCATAAAGTATAGAGCATAGAGGATGCTTTAGAAATACATAGAGCTTGTTCACATAATAGCCCTAAATCCTAGCACTCAAGGGTAAAAACAATAAAAGCCTAAACTCTAGGCATGCATAGAGCATGGACATACATAGACTATGCATACTCTATACATGTATGCATAGAGTATACATGCTCTATGCTCTATTTATGCATAGAGTATACATGCTCTATACATGTATGCATAGAGTATACATGCTCTATGTATACCTAGAGTATGCATACTCTTTGTATGCATCTATGCATATTGCTCATAGAGTATGTATGCAGTATTCCTCATAGCATATGCATAGAGTATGTATACTCTATGCATACTCTATGCACAATGCTCATAAGCTTACTCTATGTATGTGCATAGAGTATGTATACTCTATCAATATTTCTCATAAGCTTATGTAAAATTTTCTTTATGCATCCATAGATTATGCTTATTTCTCTCTTTATGCATCCATAGATTATGCTTATTTCTCTCTTTATGCATGCATAGAGTGCATATTGCTCATAGGCTTATGCAAAATTCTCTTTATGCATGCATCGAGTATGCATATTGCTCTCTTTATGCATGCATAGAGTATTCATGCTATATATATATGGGAAATATGCTAGAGAATGAATACTCTATGTATGCATAAAGAGAGAAATATGCTAGAGCATGCATAATTTATTCATGCATAAAGAGAAAAATATACATATTCTATACATGCATAAAGAGAGCAATACACATAGAGCATAGAGCATAGAGTATGCTTTATGCATGCATATAGAGCATAATGTATTCATACATAAAGAGAACAAGCTACATAGAGCATAGAACAAAAAGTATGCTTCATGCATGCATAGAGCATAGAGCAAAGAGTATGCTTTATGCATGCATAGAGTATACATGCTCTATGCTATTCTCTACGCTCTATGCATAGAGAATTTATGTTCTATGCTCTATGCTATATGCCTAGAGTATTCATGCTCTATATATATATTACTCATAGGCTTATGCAAAATTCTCTCTTTATACATGCATAGAGTGTGCATATTCTCTCTTTACGCATGCATAGAGTATGCATGCTCTATGCATATGAGCAATATGCTAGAGCATGCATACCCTATGCATGCATATGAGCAATATGCTAGAGCATGCATACCCTATGCATGCATAAAGAGAGCAATATGCATAGAGCATTGAGCATCTTAAGCTCTATGCATAAGAGCTCAAGAGCTTACAACTCTTAAATGCATTATGATTTATAGATAAGATCTTATGCATATAAGAGCGTGAAGTTCTTTAGGACAATGTTGAAATATACAAGTGAATAGGGTGTGTGCGGGAACAAGCCCTTGGTTAGAGGTTGTAAAAGAGAATCTGTAAATGTGAGAGAACCTGTGTAAAGGTGAGAAGAATCTACTGGGAGAGAATAAAGGGTAACATGAGAAGATTTAGGAAGTGTGGAGATATTCTAGGAGAGGTGGAGAGAATCAAGCAAAAGAGGTGGAGTGAATCAAGGAGAAATCAGTGGGATTAGATGCTTGGATGTAAACTCTATAAATTGAGGCATTTGCCTAATGAGAATTTGCTGGTTTTTTATTATCCATGCCTACATTAAGCTATTAGTTAATTACTCACTAATCATATCTTAATTATCATCTAATCACTTTGTTATTGATGTTGATTCTAGCATTTGATCCACCATAGCTCATCACACTATTGTAATTTTAACATGGTATCAGAGCCAAGCCTAGAATCCATCAATTTGTGAGCCCATTATCTTGCTAATCACTTTGCTAATTAGGATTAATAGCTAATTAATATTTTTTCCTCTTTTTCAACTAACCTTCTGTACCCCTAGCTAGTGGAGGAGCTCTATCTCCTTACACACATTAAATTAGCCCAAACCCTACAGCCATGATCCCCACGACTCAGCCCATCAAGACAGAACGTCAAACCACCACGTAGAACTCCGAAAATTTGCTGATTCGCTGGCGCCTTTCGCTGGCGCCTGCTTTTTGAGTGAAAAATGAGATTTCTTCTTCATCAGTTGCAATGGCTCTAATTCCTCTTAGCTAGGGGGTTTTCAAGCATGCTCTACAAGCTAGTGAAGTCAGAAATTGATTTCATCAAGTCTACAATGAGATCCAAGCTCTTCATCATTAAATCTGCATGTGACTTTGGTAAAACAGAGATTAAGCATTCAATAATTGGTCAAATCTTGTGTTTCTTGGCCTAATCCTCTACTAGACTAATTGCTATTGATGTCCTTGAAAGCATTTGATCTCATTTGAACTCTAAGGCCTCTGATCTGGGCTCCCTGCATACTCTGTTTTTTGCACACAAAACAGAGGATTAATTTGCTAATCAATGATTAATCAGTACTAATCACTGTATTTTATTACAATTGAGGGTTCAAATTAACCATTAGGTATCTGATACAGATCCCTATAACTTTAGATTTCAATTCGGAGATGGTTTGATACTCCAACCATTCCGTACAAATTGGTTACCCTTGATTTAATGTAATTTCTGGTGATTTTATGCTGATAAATGTGTTGTAATCATCTCCTAAACACCAGATTGAGTTGTAAAAGGGTAGACACTACCCTTGAATCTTGAAATTAGATCAAGAGGTAAGACCCCCTTCACATTATTATGAGTACAGCACAAGAAACAGCCAAATTTAATGGGGAGCAGTTTTACACATGGCATACAAAAACCATGTATCTGCTCATGAGGAAAAATCTGTGGGGGCTAGTTGAGGGAAGAGATGAATGCCCGGAGGTGAGAGGGAAAAATGAGTGGAAGAGCAGGAATGAAAAAGCATTGGGACTTATTGCACTCAGTTTAAATGATGAAATCATTCATCACATCACAGGGATACAATGGGCAAAAGATGCATGGGATGAACTCAATAAATTATTTGGCACACAAGCTAAAAATTCAAAGATAAATCTATTAATGCAATTCTACAAATTGGACATGAAGAAAAGTGAACCTTTAATCACACACTTGAACAGATATAAAAGCATTAAGCAACAACTGGCAGAGCTATTGGCAAAAAGGTAGAAGATGATGAGGCACTAGCAGTGCTTCTGAAGAGTGTGGACAAAGGTGAATATGAAAACATTGTAGTAACACTAAAGAATGTACCTTAATTGAAGCTACACGAGATAGAAGGATCTCTACTAAAGCAAGAGAGAAGAGGAAAAGAGAAGAAATGGCTTGACTCAACAGTAGGAGAAGAAAAAGCATTCTTCACCTGAGGAGGATTCTCTCGAGGATGAGGACGAGGAAGAGGCAGAGTAGGAGGAAGGACCTTCACTTGCCACAACTGTGGAAAGCCAGGACACATGGCAAGAGACTGCTACAGCAAACCCAGTGGAGAAGGAACGACATCGACAAACTTCATGGAGGCTCCAAAGGAAGTGGAGTCGGATCATCTTTTCTGAGAGAGAGAGAGAGAGAGAGAGAAACCCCACAATCCAATGTAACCTGCCCCAACAAAGTAAAACCACCTCTGAGCCACCGATGATGTAGGCCACATGGTAGATGTATGTGTGAGTACTTTAGTCAAGGTCGCGGGCACTTGTACTAGCCTTGGACACATAGAGAGAGAGTGTGTCAAGGACTATGAGTTTAGGGACTTGAGGCACTGGTCGCGGACTATCAAGTAAGAGAGAAACTTGGTACAGGGTCCAGGTGTGCTAAGTTCACTTGAGGAGAGGTGTGCTAGGCACTGGTCTCGCAGACTATCAAGTAAGAGAGAAATTTGGTATAGGGTCCAGGTGTTCTAGGAGTATTTACTTGAGGGGAGGTGTTGAAATATACAAGTGAATAGGGTGTGCGCGAGAACAAGCCCTTGGTTAGAGGCTGTAAAAGAGAATCTATAAATGTGAGAGAACCTGTGAAAAGGTGAGAAGAATCTACTAGGAGAGAATAAAGGGTAACATGAGAAGATTTAGGAAGTGTGGAGATCTTCTGGGAGAGGTGGAGAGAATCAAGCAAAAGAGGTGGACTGAATCAAGGAGATATCAGTGGGATGGATGTAAACTCTATAAATCGAGGCATTGGCCTAATGAGAATTTGCTGGTTTTTTATTATCCATGCTTACATTAAGTTATTAGTTAAGTACTTACTAATTATATCTTAATTATCATCTAATCACTTTGTTAATGATGTTGATTCTAGCACTTGATCCACCATAGCTCATCACATTGCTGTAATTTTAACAGACAATGCATAAGAGATTGCATTGTGCTTTATGTATAAGATCTTATGTAGAAGAGCTTGAAGCTCTTAAGCACAATGTATAAGAGCTCAAGAGATTCTTATGCATAAGAGCTTAAAGCCATAAGATCTTAAAGCTCTTATGCATAAGATCTTGAAGCTCTTAAGCACAATGCATAAAAGCATTGAGATCTTATGCATAAGATCTTAAAAGCACAATAACACATGAGAGACTCTTATACATTATGGCTAAAGCTTAATTCTCAATGTATAAGCATTAAGGCTAATGCTTTCTTCTTATTGCATAAGCATTAAAGCTTAATAGTTATGTATAAAGGCTTTAAGCATAGGTTTAATATGTATAAAGCCTATGCATAAAGGCTTTATGCATAGGCTTTTTACATATTCCTATGCATAAAGACTAAGTGTTAGGCTTATGCATAAAGGCCTTATACATAGATTGATTTATACATACAAGAGAGCATATGTATGCTCTATGCTTGCATACATAGAGTTATTATACACATAGAGCATACATGTGGTCTATGTATGCATAAATAGGACTTTCAAGATCTATTTATGCATACAAAAAGCATATGTATGCTCTATGCTTGCATATATATAGAGCATGCATTCTACATAAAACTTAGATATAAAGTATAAATATAGACTAAAAGCACACAAAAATTAAATGATCACCCCACCCTAGGGTGCCAATAATGCATGAATTAAAAAAAGGCAAAGAGCACCAACCTGAATTAACAAGATGAGTGGATTCGAGAGGAGTTGCCCAAGATGGTGAGCTCCTACACTTACAACTAAGAAACATCTAGAGATTGTTTTGAAAAAGAAAAAAGCAAAGAGCATTAGAGAATTGAAACAAAAATAGAGAATTAGAGATGTTGCTCACATTATGTGAAAATATCCTATAAAAACCAAAAAAAAAAACTCATGATATAAAACAAGCCAAGCCACACATGCCCTACTTATTATTAATAAGAGGATAAGCAAAACCGATTTAAGAGAAAAAGAAAGTGGAGAAAAAGCAAGGTAATAGCATACACAAGTAGTGGTAAATGACATTAACCCTACTCACATGAATAATCTTAATACATCTAATGAATCCCTTCATGTAAACATACCTTCTCTTGTTGCATGCTTGAGGGAGGGAAGAGAGAGGGATTTCAAATGAGCTTATGGGAGAGAAGAGAAAGGGCTTATGCATGAGCTTTTGATGAAAGGAGAGATATGAGGAGTATGACAAGGAGATGAGGTTGAGAATGAATAGATAGATTGAAGGGATGGAGGTGAAGGGATTGAGTTGCAGGTGCAGTAGCAAGAATATTACTATGGGTTCTTGGAAAAGAAGAAGGCAAAATAGGCAGTGGGAGAAAAGCATACCCTATTCAAACCATTTTTGATATTTTTTCTAGTGTGCTACTGGACCGGCTATAGCGCAACTAGTCCCACACTAGTAGTAGCCAAGGTAGTAGTTGGGCTAGTAGCACACTGGAAAAAACAAAAATCAATAAAAATACACATTATTGTTGGGATGATAGTCAGGCGGTATGCACTAGGCACATAATTTGGAAGATAGGAATTGGGTTTATGGGTGCATCCACGTATAGATAGTCCTAGGAGCAAGTGACTATAAAAGTCACTTATGGGGGATACCTTTTGTACCATTTTGACATCTTTTGATATAGTACCTTCCCTTAAAGCTTATGGCTCAAGGATCCATGGTGGTAGTCCACCCTTATGTGCATTCCGTGTAATGAATGCTAGGATGTATGTACTGCATCTCAATTGAGTGCGATCCCTTTCTTGCATTGGTATTAGAGCCTTGCGTAGTAAGCTCTTGGCTTTGATCTTGGTAAGCTCTTGGCTTTGATCCTAGCAAATTTGAGCAAAATTTCTATGAAAATCAAAGGTTCCAGATTCTTTTGAAATTTCTTATATTTTCTTGATAATCTTGTCAATTCATGCATGAAATATTCCAAGCTCTTGTAATTGGCCTTGATTTTGATTTTGATCTTGATCTTGATCCATTTTTCTTGCTTTCTTAAATTTTCTCACATCCATGGCTGTAAAACTTTCCTTTCATAAGAGAGTGATGGAAAAATATTGGATTGTGTCATTTTTTCCTTGATTTTGCCAAACTTTGATGGTTTTTGAAGAGATTTTAGATTCTGGACCAAAGTTGGGCTATTTTGAGTAAGTATAGTCAAGTCAGTAAGTTTGGGATAGTCGGGTCAAATTTGGGGCAAGTTTTTGGGAAATTTTTGCTCTTCCACGTTTCTTGCCTTTCCCTCTTTTTTCTTGGAGCTTTCCACTATGGCCATAGTCCTTCATACACACCTTCTATGGCTACCAAAGCTTAGGGCTATGATTCCCAAGCTTCCAAGCTTCATGTAGAGTCCCATCTTTGCCCCTTTTGGTTGCTGCATAAGCCTTGGAAAGCATTAGTACATGCATAAGGGATTAATTGATAACACAAATGTGTTCACATGCATTGACATTACCAAGACACTTTAGGATCTATTAATGCAACATATGGATGAAATTTTTACTTCATATGATTTTGGTTGTTGTTGGAAATTTGGCAACCACCGGTAAGAGGCTTTGTTACTGGCATGATTTGGAAGCCATGGGAAGCAATAAGGTTCATTGTGTTGAGTTAATCATGAGTACATGCTACCTTTATAATTGAACTCTCTAACATACATGGATTTCAAGCTATTAGTTACATTAAAATTTCAATTCCAAAATTCTTTGTAGAATCCAGCATGTTGAGAGGAAACCCTTAGCATTGGTGAAGAGGCTAAGGGGGAGCATGTCTTAACCTGTCCTTGCTGTGAGTGCTTTTAGAAAAGTGGCAAGGAGGGAGATTAGGTACATTAGAGTGAAAAATTAGCCCCAACTCTTACCTTGGATAATACAAACTCGGTAAGAGGATGGGAAGGCTTGGCTGAGAGATTGGCAAGCAAACACAAAGCTCTTTATCGACACATGTTCTTCTTCAATACATCATTCTTAGTATTTGACAAATGAAATTGAGGAAAATTTGGTGCAAGGGATGAAACTTGTTTTTGGATACATTGGACACACTTCTTGGGGGGTGCACTATGAAGAAATCCTATGTATCATGTGTGTCAAGGAGTATTTAAAAAACCCCCTTACGCTTGCATACTTTTGTGAATAAAATGACCCCTTTTTCTAAACTTACAGTTTTTTTTTAAAAAATGGTTTAAAACCCCCTCCTATAAATGTAATTTTGTAACTTTTTTCAATTAATATACCCCTCCTGATGAACTCACATGCTACACTTACATATTTTTATAGGTGAAGCCCCCGAGACACACTTGTAATTTGAGATTCGGTTCTAAATACAAACAATGTTATGCCAAAATTTTGTAAAGTACATGAATGAGGCTTATGGATTGAGTTTGAAATGCTCAAATACATGCCTAATATTGTTGTATAATACTTTTGATGCATTGAAACATTGGCAAATGCAAGTGGGTTGCATTGAAACATTGGCAAATGCAAGTGGGTTGCATTGTGTGAATTTTGGGGCACTTTGACTATGCTCTATGTAGAATTACAAAACCCTAAGATTATTGGATAATACTTTTGATGCATTGAAACATAATGCAAGTGGGTTGAATTATGTGAATTTTGGGGCACTTTGATTATGCTCTATAAAATTACAAAACCCTAATTCAATCGAAAAGGGTTTGGGGCTATTTTGTGGGTGTTTGTGTAGCCTTATAGTACTCTCTAAGGGGGATACGTATAGAGCCATCAAACTCACAATTCCAATATCATTTGCACGTTTGTCTCATCGACAAAATTTCATCGCACAACAACTAGAAGGTGAGATCGATCAAAAATAGTGTGGTATTTTTTGGAATTGAGCATGTGGATAGAGTGTACATGTCACTAGCTTCCTAAGATCACTCGATTTGGACATAATTAACTTGGTTAAACAGTGAGATGACCAGTCAAAGAAGTCAAAATAGAGGATAGTTATGGGTCAAACTTGGTCAAAGGGTATGCATGGATGTATTGTGCTTGTCAAAAGAATTCCATCAATCTACAGTTTGTCAGATTTGGACATCGATTAGAAAAGTTATGGCGCCAATTTCAACTTACGATTTATTTTTCCCACAAAAAAAAGTCAAAACAAAGAATACTTCCACTTTAACCTAGTCAAAAGTGATTACACACATGGATAGTACATTCCAATACCATTCCAAATATCCATAGAAAACTTTGTTTAGAGTTTGAGAGACCACCTTCAAAGTACAAAAGTACTAAATCATAGCAAATCGGGCACATTAACCAAAGGCACAATCGGCATTCAAGGTCCGAAAGGAGCCTACATGTGATCATAGGGATGTTGGTGAGATTAAGAGAAATTTCATGAAGACATTCCTTTGGTAAATAACCATGCACATGAGGAGAATCAGCTAGGTCTATCATCATTGTCTATTAATGGTTTAAAGGATCCAAAATTTTCTTCTTCACGAAGTGGGCATGGAGGAAAGCAATTGGTAGGTTGATGGAAAGCTTATTATATCTTTGATGCATAAGGGTCTCATCAAGCTCAATAAGGATGCGGGTGCCTCTATGCCTAGAGTGGATGCAAATAAAGAAAACCAATCTATGTGTCTCATCAAGGTCGATAAGGACGCAAGTGCATCTATGCCTAGAGTGGATGCAAATAAAGAAAACCAATCTATGTGTCCATCTTATGTTTCTACAAGCATGCAAGGTGTTAATGAGGGTTCAAATTGTCCCAATGTTTATGGTTTGGATGATGAAATATTTCATGAGTATGGGAGGGCACACAAGCACATGCTTTTGTGGGTGCAAAGACCTATGAAATTTTAGTATTTCATAGACTTTTTGAAACATGAAAATGTATGCTCAAGGTGGATGCAAAAGGAGGTACCATGTCATGTGGTAATTGCAAAGGAACAAATTTGGTTTGATGGTGAAGGAGTCTCATCCAAAGTTATTGAAGATTGGATAATGAAGTGGGATAAGCTTTTCTTCCTTTACCATTTACAATGGAATGAAGAATCCAAAAAGGTCAATTGGGTGACTTATCATCTTCATGGTTGTGCAAAGTTATGGTGGGACAAAACATTGTAGCGTAAAGAGTTTATTGATGTGAAAGAGATAGAGGATTGGGAGAATTTATACTACTACATAGTGCAACATTTTGTTCAATTGCATGAACAAAAAGTTTTAGAGGATCAATGTACAAAGCTTGTGCGAAGTGGGAATCTCCAAGACTATGACAAAAAGTTTTGGTATCCTTCTTGGTGGTTATAATGAGAAAGTGGCAATAAAGAAGTTTGTGAATGGATTGCGTGTTAATCTCCATCATGTAGTGCAAAGTATGATTGGTGATGTCAACAACTATACACTTAAAAAAGTCATGCTATTTGTTGGAATCGTGCCACATAAAACTCAAGCAAGAAAAAGTTTTGATGTACTTGAGTACTTAAGGGTACTTATGTGGTGATGAAGATAATGCAAATGGTGTTAGGTTCAATCTACTTTTGGTCATCGAGCATCCCGATGTACATGCCAGCTACTTACAAAAGGGCCAAAAGGGAGAACAACATACATGGATAGTTCACTTATAACCATGTGCATTTTTTGGATGCCAAGAAATAAGTAAAGGTGACTAAAGTTCATGCAAACATGGTTGATTTGAATACTCATTGTATTGTAATGACATCCATGAGGAAGATGATGGTGAGATTGATACATATACTTCACATTCTTTTCCCACTGCTACATCAAGCCTAATGCTAACCCAAAGTTAAAGATTTCTATAAAGTCTCTCTGAAGTCTAAACATCATAGATTTGACAGTGCCACATTGCTCATTGAATGTGGATGACCTATTTGCTTACAACCATTAGGAGGATAAATATGATGACATTGATCGTGGTGCTGATGTAAAAGAGCCAAAGGTTTGGACTCTTGGGGATTTTATGTTGCACAAATTTTGAAATATTGAGGATGGGATGGAATGCCATGTATCTACATCATGTGAATATTATGCAAGTGAAGATTATTCTAGAACCTTTACATCATGTGATAGGCATATCTTCCACCATGAGGATGTGGAGATAATGGAAGATACTCAAGATAAAGAGGTATCACTCGTGAAGAATGTGTGTGAATGCGATGATATTGAAAATGGGAGTTCACTTTAGTCCAAGACTTTGATGGGAAGTTACTATTATTATAAAAGTGATGCATGTGTGGATAATTCAACAAACCCTTTATCATCACTTATGGATACTATTCCCATTATTGATTGTGGAGAAAAATCTCAAGACCATGTAGTGCATTCATTAGGGCCAAAAGTGAAAAAAGGGGCCCTATATCAAAGTGATTACCTTGTAAATTTAGGAGAGGTTTTAGAGCTCAAATGTCTCCAAATATGATGATTTGGACTAGATTGATGGATAGATTTGGTTAAAAAAGCATATCTTTTCATTGAAAGCAAAGATAATTTTAACGTATGTTAGAAGTCATTTTTCTTTATTTTGTGACCATAACTACTTTTTTGTAGTTTGAATGATTTCAATCACCTAATGAAATTTCCAGATCATTTCTCTCCAACATATTTCCCTCTCTCAACTTTAGTTTTTCTCTCTTCATGCTTGAAGCATTGTTCAACCTTTTTCCATTCTCTTTCACAAATTTTATGACCTACAAGAGTTTTTCTTCCTTCGCAAGTTCTACTTTCTTTTTTAGACATGTCTACTTTAGATATCCCCTCCTAAAGTAAGTTCCATATGAACATCAAGCTTGATGTTCTACTTTCTTCCTTTGCAAGTTCTACTTTCTTTTTTAGACATGTCTACTTCAAATATCCCCTCCCAAAGTAAGTTCCATATGAACATCAAGCTTGATCTTGAATATGCAACTTGGCAAAGTGCAAATCAAAGGTCATTGAAAGGTAAAATTGAAGCAAACTGACTTCGGACAGAAGGGAGGAAACACATTGACCTATGGGTTGATGGTTGTCTCTACCCAATCGATCCCTCAACTAGTAGGTGTCCTTTCTTTTCATATGTTCATGATCTACTCTGGTTTTTGTAGGAGATGGTGTGAATGGTCTTTATGGGTACTATTTTAGATGATGTCAATCAAGGAATGAACATGTTAATCATATTTATAACTTAAATAGAGCTATATTAAACTTTCAAACCTAAATTTCTGAGCTTGAGAACAAAGTTAAATATCTTGAAGATTTGAATGAGAAGTTATAGAGTAGACTGAATAAACTTAAAGTCACACCCATTGGGTTGAGAGAAAAACCAAAGTAAATGAAACATATAAATAGACTGGCGAAGACTTGTGGGGCAAGAAAAAGAAGGATGAGACTTGCTAAACATTATTTCACTCAAATTTCTAGTCTAGATATTTTAAATTCAGGAGATAGGGTACGATTTCCTTAATGAAACAATGAATAAGATGGATATTGTAAAAATTCTTCAGCAGCAGCTACCATAAATTTTATCTTTGAGAAAAATTGTTCTTAAAGAGTTGCTGAAAGATTTTAATTCTCGTATAGATCCTTCACAGATTGTAGAGACATGTGACAAATTCGGGGTTCACAGATTCTCTTATAAATCCTTCACATTTATAGAGACATGTGACAAAGTTGGGGTTAGTAGAAGGGGATATCACATTTTATCTAGATTATGGTTTAAAAAGCTTAAAAGGTAAAAAATAAATCCATTTGGATTGCCAAGGCCACACAAGGTTATTGAGGCATGACATTAATTGAATCTCGAAATCTCCAAATGTTTTAGGAGATTATTTACATATAGAGGGTTTCATGCCATATGAAAAATTTGAAAAAGGCTGTTTTTTAATATACTACTTTTAATAACATCTAGATGGACCTTAAAAGGGTACAATTTGCTATGGTGCAACTTTATAGAATAAGTATGCATGAGTGTAATGGGCATCTTAAATTTGTCAAAACCAAAAAATGGAAAGAGCAAGCATTTCTCTCATGAATAGAGTATTGGAGTATATCCAGGGCATGAGAGCATTTACTTTTGATTTGTGAACCATCTTTCTTTATGTATAAAACATACGTAACTAGTTACCTTTTCTTATGCAACATATTATATATGTTCATGGACCATTCTTTGTTGATAACCAAGGACCACTAGCTACATGGAGTACTCAAGCCATGGATAAATCACATTACCAAGCCCACACATCATTCTTTCAAAGTACAAGGCATGGTGGAGGGCAAACAAGTAGTAATGTAATGAAAGAGATTTTCAATTGGTTTTATAGAAGGAAAATTAGTCTAGAGAGGGACAATAGTGTGCAAGAGCAATGTCCTTCTTCATTGAATCCTTATCTGGTGCACCTCTTGAACCCTTTCCTCTGCCCAAAAAGTTGTCAACATCTTCAATTTCAATCTACATTTAAACCACATCCAAAATAAGAAAATAGAAAATGACAAAAAACTAACACAAGAAAGCAAACTAATGAATGAAAATAATAAACTTACTTTTTGATTTTCATTATTTTCAAGAAGCGCATCTCTCAATAAATTAATGTAGCCTTGATTTTCCTCTTTAGGCTCAACATACTCTGGATTCTCTCTTCCAATATTTTCTATCCCAAGGGCCTCCAATCTCTCCTCAAACTCTTCATCATTGGATAGAGATGGAACTTCCTATGTAGCTCTTTTGATACAAAGAGCTAAAGCACTGGACACATCAATGAACTTTTCATTGGAAGTCTCTGTGTCCATTGAAATAAAATCCTCACAGGTTCATTTTTAGCATCTATAAACCCTGAGGCCACATCACATCCCTCTACAATGATGCACAAGCAATAGTCCTCCCTCAAGTTGAAAATCTTCTAGATAGGAGCAATCAAAATAAACTCCTTCCCCTTGATATAGAATGAGGGGAGAGATGGAAGTATAAAAGAAGCTTCTGTGACATCAAACTCCTATGTCGGCACACAGGAGGTTCTTCAATTATAGTATGAGCTTTGAAAAGTGCAACATCTAAACAAGCACTATCCTTTCTTTCTTCTTCTGGTTGTATGGGCTCAAGCTTTCCTTTAGAATATTCGGTCTCAAGCTCACTGACAATCAAAAAATTCTCATTTGAGGATGCACCCTCCTCTAAACAAACATCTCTCATATTAGTCTTTCCAAACAAGAAGAAAATGAATGCAAGGGATTTCAAAAGAAGTTTGCAATCTTGCATGTGCAATGGGCATGTAACATTTGAAGGTTGGAAGAAATCATCCGGTGTTATTGCCCTCATTTTCTTTGTCACCTTTGGTGTTTCACAAATAGAAGACATATGCACATAAGAATGCTCATTTTAAATGATGGTACCATATTTGATAAGCTCTTCCAACTTTATCCACTCTTCATTTAGAAAGCCTTTGCAATGATCCACAAGGACTGTCAAATCCACTACAGTATTGAATTAATATCTCTCTTGCCTTCTTGCTGAAGAACCCGGGCTCACCAACCACCTGTGAGGATATATTCAAGCAATTTCTCACTTGGTGTTTCATCTAATAACTCCATGAATCCAAATGGTTCTACTGTGTCCTTGGTCTTCATTTGAAAAAAAACTAGTTAGATACAAGCTTAGAAAAAGATGGATAAAACGGCACGAAAAAAGCACTTCCAATCTTGGAGAACCCTTCAAATTTGCATCGTTTGGTTAGAGCTTTAGAGACAACAATACGGCACGATCTTAAGACTTCCAACATTGGTGGAACCGAAAGAATCCTGCCTTTTGGTCAGAGGCTTGAGAGCTAAACAAAATTTCATGAAAGCTGGTTTTAGAGTAATGGCAAAAAGTAAAGAAGTGAGGTTTGAACAATTTGAATAGCTTGGGGGAATTGAGTGCACACAAAAAAGTATGAGAGAAAAATGGTCGCCCAAATTTCAAGTCATGTGATGGACCAATCATGATGTGATGCCATGTGCATTGACCGTTAAACCCATGTGTACTACCACGTAGACTGACCGTTGATGCTAGGTGTACCCCACGTAGACTCATCGTTGATGCCAGGTGTACCCCACGTAGACTAACCGTTGATGCCAGGTGTACCCCACGTGTACTGCCACATGTCATTACTATTGGACCCACATGTACTGCCACATAGATAAACCATTGATGCCAAGTGTACCCCACGTGTATGCGACAAGTGACATTTGCCACGTGTTGTTACCCTTGGAGACGTGGCAAGAACACGTGTCTCATGCATTTTAAAAAGGACCCACACTCTCATTTGACACATTTGCAATTTTGACCAATCGGCACTTCCTTCTCAAATTCTCCCCTCCATTTCGCATCCATTTTCTATTGTTATCTGAGATCCACTGCCCTCTCTGATCCAATTTCCTTTCTCTTCTCAGGACCAAATGGTGCAAATTTTTCACCTCCGCCATTTATCCTTGTTTGCTTTGGGATCCACAGCTTCATATGATACACCACCCTTTCTCTTCTCACGTCTAAGTGGCGCAAAATTGACACTTCCTATTTCCTCCAACACCCCATTTTTGCATTGTTTCTCCCTTGCTTTTGTAGTTGTTTTCCCCTTCATAAAACCACATTTTTGATGGCTCGTACAAAGCAAGTTTGTGTGGCTCTTGGACTTGTAGGGAAAGGCAGCAAAAAGGAGACAAAACAGAGTGAGACCTTCAAGAAGAAAATTAAAGCAAGATTGAACTATCAGCTCAATTCTCTAAGGGAGATAAGGAAAGCACAGAAAGCCACAAACCTTGTGATACCTAGGGCACCTTTCATGAGGCTTGACAAGAAGATTTTTGATAGCACCACGAGGCAAATCAATATTCCAACTTTCCAAAATGTAAGACGACAATCAGCCACCTGAGAAGATATAATAATAGATTTTATGAATGATAGCTACACTGCTGTAGCTCAATCACATAGAGTGACACTCATGAACAAGGATTTTAGTGTGGTGAGTAGGATCAGGTATAGATTTGATAGATTCTTGCACAACCAATTCCTACTTTAGATAAGAAGGCCTATGACATCCTCAACATTCCACCTGCAAGACATGTAAAGGAGAAAAAGGTTCAAGTTGAAGATGTAACCCATCTTTATGAAACAAGAAAAGTTGAAGACCTTAAGGCAAAGAAGGAGCAAGTGAGAAGACATGAATAGGAACAATCCAACCTCTCTAAAGATCATATTTTGCAAGGAGAGATAGCAAGGCTCTTGGCCCAGGAACTATAAGGCCATGGGAGATGTGTTTGGTCAAATGATTGTAAATGTATCCACATCAGAGGAAGAGGATTATCTCACCATAACAACACAGAAGATAAGGTGATGCTAGAAAAGGACATTGAGATCTCTAACTTTAGAAAGGATTGGTTTATTGAAAATACCATTATTAATTGAAGTTTTATTGGTTTTGTAGTGTAAGCAAAGCAACAATAACATTTTTAGAGGAGAAGTAAGAAGATCTTCAAGATAGTTCTAAGCCTTTCAAGTATTTCACACAGAAGGTTTGATTTATTTTTAAGAAGCCCATTACTTTTTCCCTTTCTTGTCATTAAAACCTAAGAGAATTTTGATTTATTTTTAAGAAGCCCATTACTTTTTCCCTTTCTTGTCATTAAAACCTAAGAGAATTTTGATTGAAACAAGTTCCTCTCCAAAATGATTCAACTTCTTATGGTTGGAGGGTTATTGCAAATGCTTATAGGTTCATTGAATCAAAATATAGAATATGACAACATTGACAGTAAGTTATCTCTTTCCAATTTTCCCTTGTAATTTTGGTGAGGTTTTCTGCTATTCATAATTTTATCCTTGGACTTTGTAGATGAATCACTATCCTGAGTCATGGGTATGGTGGGTCAGAGAGAAATGCATTTCTTGCATTGTTGAGAGGGCTATCACAGCAGTGGACCTAGATTCCCCACTCCCACCAGACCTTGTGCACCCTCAATCAAAGTACAAGTCCAAGAAGGGAATGCCTATGTATTCACCACATAAGCATTTTGATAGCCAGCAACCAAGGTCACCCTTGAAGGGAAAGCATACTCAGAAAGACAAAGGTGTTCCCTTCTTGAAGATCACAAATTTGGGAAAGTCCACCAGGAGGTCCTCCAAGCACCATCATGAGAAGAGCCCAGAGACCAAGAGAACTTCACATGTCAAAAGACATGTTGATTTTGGTGCATCCAGTCAAGAGGCTTTAGTTCTAGTAGAGGAGCAAGAAAAGGCCTCAAAATGCCACAGCTGAAGACCAAGAAGATACTTCTAGGAAAAGAGACTCTTGAGGCTCAATGAACTGATATTCTATTTCGGAAAAAGCCTTTTTTGATAAACTGTTTTTGTATCATTGTAGCTTCTGTAATTACAATCAAGATTACTTTTTGATAATAGAAAACTACTTTTATGTTAAACTAATTTGTTGTTATTTTGTACCTCTGTACCTTGTTCTACTTGTATCAACTTTAAACATCAACCAAATTACACTTTTCCTTATAACCTGAAATGCATGCTTTCATTTGAGAATAAAAATAATTTTTATAAATATCAAATCTTCTATTTTTTTCTTATTGATAATGGCTCAAAGGATACAAAAATTAGGGGAGATGGCTTTTTCAACATTCCTTCCAATAGTAACATCATTAAGCTTGAACCTGTATTCATAGTTTGTACAATCAAGAAACTCAAGAGATTCTCTAACATCTTTCAGGGTCTAGTTGACATTTATAAGCTTTCTAGTATCTTCAAATGGTGAAACCTTAACCTCAAGTTGAAAATCTAGATAATTTTCTTCAGAGTCTAGGGGTAGCTAGCTACCGCCATTTCCTCCACCTCCTATAATCAAACCCTAAAACCAAGGATTGACGAGATATCTAGTAGGAAAGGGCTAAAGAGTTAGGACTAGCCTTGAAACTTATGGTGTCACCTAGGTGGAGGTCTCCCTTGACTTCCAGACATCTCCAAAAATAGTGTCTATGTCATGTTCAACCAATCTTCTATCAAGAGGTAAGATGTGATTTTATGGTTTTTCTCTCATATTCTAAATGTTTTCACTTCTCAACCCCTCTCAAGCTTTATAGAAAGATGAACAGTTTTCATTTCAAAATCAACCCCAAATCACCAAAATAGAGGAGACAAGAATGTCGTATTTGTGCGCATGTGGCACCTTGCTATTTTCTAGTTCCTTAATCGAAAGATTAAGAAAGGGCCCAAAAATTAGCGTTTTTGGCCCTAATGGGATGATCGAACTATTGTAGACTCTATGCTCAACTCATAACTTGGTGCCAAATGACAGTACAATTCATGTGGGATTGTCGAGATGAATGTTGACAATCATGACTCTTGTGGTGATGAGATACGAGTGATGATGAGTTGGATAGTTTTTGTAAGGAGCTATCATCTTTGCATGACATCTTTCCATGATATGGAGTTACTTCCCTTGATGCGATCCTTATTGGATTGTCACATGGATCTTGTGAAACATCTATGATAATGCCTGGACTCTTCTTATGGATTTCCAAATGAAGTTTTCTAGATGAGGGCATTATACTTGGGCTTTCTAGCGATCTACAACGTTAATTAATGAATTAGCATTTTGCTGTTTGCTAACAAAGAAACTAATGCTATGTACTCCATTCAATGGAGGGGCGCGCGTGCGTGCCGAATGAGGATGGGGTGCGACGATACGAAAACATGAAAAGGACGGAAGAAGGCATACAGAACCGTAGCATCGCACTGATAAGCCGCCGCAGCTATGGCCAACGGGGAGGCGGAATTGATCAAGTGGAGCACAGTGGAGCCGTCTCCACGCATCATCTACGACACGCCACACGTGCTGCCGACACCGGACACGTCTCCACCGGAGGATTTCGCTAGGAACCACTATCCAGCGGGCTGCCTTCCCAGCTCGCTGTTGGCGGAGCCGGCGGATCTAATTATCCAGGTGCAGGCCCGCAAGCTGGACCGTTGCGGCTTCGCCTTCGTAGCTGTTCACAGTTCCGTGATCACTGACCCTGTTATTTTCGAGCTTTTTGGCGTCCCGCTGCCGCTGGAGGGCAAACCGTGGAATCTGCTGGTTCCCATTCAGAGTCACCGGCCAGCAGGTAACGGGCTCTTCACTTTCGCCACCCTCATATCCCTCCTGCAGTGGATCTACTCCAACAGCGAACCCAGCTATGCGCCACCCTTCTGCTACGTCTGCTGCGCCGAGGAACTGGAAAACCTCGAAGCGCTCTCGACGCGCAGCGCGGCTTGCGTCAACCTCCGCCGCCACATCTCCTCCGGGGACCTCATCCGCTGCCTTCTCTCCGCTCAGGCCGTTCGCACTTCCCAGAACGTCGACAGTCGACCAGATGAGCACGGCTTCGACTTCGAGCAGCTACGCCAGCTGAGAGAGCGTGGCGGCTTAACCGCCGCATATATAGATGTCATGGAGCTACCATATCGCAGGTTGTTTCTACAGAACGGGCTCCTCTTTACGTTCGGAGGAGCGATCTTTATACGAGAGCTAAGACGGCCGGCAAACTACGGCGCCGACGCTGGAGGGCATAGGATGCGATCGTTTCGTCTTGTGGTAGATACGGAGTTCAATGCGGTGTCGCTGGACTCGTTAATAAGATACTCCCAGGATATAACGTTTCGGGCGAAGGTGGCGGCAGGCATTATACGTAATCCCGAAGTCCTACAAAGTGTGATAGGCAATGTGAGCTTAGTTCTGACACTAGACGTAACGACAGACGAGGTTCCGTCACTCCGACGCATTGCGCAGCCTCGCCCCGATATAATCCGTCTAATCAAATGGTCGGAGGTTCCGGCGGGGGGCGACAATGGCGGTGGCGACAGCATCATGAGGATGAGCTTCGAGGTGGGGTGCGCGCAGCACATGCAATGGTTTCTGAACTTTCTGGTAGTAACAGGGAAGCTGAAGCTGAGACGGGGAACCATGACGCTGTATGGGATGCAAATGCCGTGGTTTTCTAGTTTCTTCAGGAGGGTGAAATCCTTCAAGTGTGATTTTAGCGAAGGTTTGACAGCGTTCACGGGCTTCCTCCCCGAGCTTCTCCACACAGTCGTCGACCTGGGCACTTACATGTTTGATACTACCCCCCGCGGCCATGACCTCATGTACTTAGGGTCCGAACCCACAAGAATCACAGAAATAGATTCAGAGGAAAACTCCATTCCTCGCCGCCGTGGCACTTAGGATAGATTATCCATATTATTATTATTATTATTAAATAATTGACCATTGTTGACCAATAATATATTCACCCCAACGAAAAAAAATTTTAAAAAAGGGGGCACCCATAATACAAATGATGCTTTACTTCATCATCTGAATGGACCTTTTTGTGCATTTTGATTATGATGTTCATCATCATCTAAACCCTTGGAATAAATATTTGAACTTGTTTACCATTTCCTAATGTATTATTCCCTCCATGGATTTTTTTAATATTGCTAGTGTTTAACAAATCCTATTCGTGGTAATAAATTTGATTAGGTGTCCATAAATACAATGAATAGAATTAAGTAACATTTAAAAAACACTATTTTAAACCTGAGCTTCAATATATTCACAAGCACAACAGAAGAACACTTACTCCACTAATGAAAATCACACCTTACCAAATCAACATAACATAATGTCGTTCAAAATCAAAGTACTTTAACTTCACTTTTCAATGCTTTAAATTGTACCAAAGCATGAGAAAAATCCAAAATTTTCAATATCAAAAGTAGACAATTTTTTAATGTAAAAGTTAACTTGTTTCTTATTGATCAAACGACACGATCTTAATAAAATGGGATGATCATCCTTCTTGTTCTTCTCTTTCAACATGGTTTTCTAGTACATAATTACCTTGTTCAAAACATCACAAGAACAAAAAAAACTTGTACAATTTCAAATATAAGACAAGAGAACATAGTATGTCTATTATGATTAGCTTGAGTGAAGGAGATCAATAGGGTCTACAAGAACCATAAATAGAGCTCCAAAGTCTCCTTGTTTCAACACTGGAAATTTGTATTTGTAAAAAGCTATGACTTTTGTGCAAAAATGAGTAGCTTGTTAGCGCGGTTGTTAATATCTCTTCCTTGTTTATATTCCAAGGTAGTGATGTGTGTGTGTGTGTGTGTGTGTGTGTGTGTGTGTGTGTGTGTGTGAGAGAGAGAGAGAGAGAGAGAGAGAGGGGATTGGGCCACATGGATTAGTGAGGTCACCAACTACAAGAGAATGGCTCCTTTACATGGGTTATACTAATCATATGAGCATAGTCCCAATTCAAATACTTAAAAACAAGTGGAGTTACACAAGAAATTTCCATTGGAATAGAGCCAACAATTATGGGTAATATAGTAATGGTATGGGTGTAGTCCCAGTTTAAATACTTAAAACAAGTGGAGCTACATAAGAAATTAACATTGGAATAGAGCCAACAATTATGGGTAATGTTGAGTGTCTTTAAAGCTTGCTTTAAAGTGCCCTATGAAAACTCTTTGTATTTACACTATTTCGCATTACTTTGAAGCATAATGTTTTTATTTGGGAAGTAAAAACCAATGCATGACACAAGGAAAAAGAAGTGAGTAATTCGTGTTCACTTCTTTTTCTTCTTTTACTTATTTGGAAAAAGAAAAAGCAAAAGAGATACAAACGAGCTTTTTCTTATCAAGGCTGTTCTAGGATACAAACGAGCTATTTCTTATCAACCATGCAAGGATCTCACGTAGCTCTAGAGTTAGTCTTGACATCTAATTGGAGTTTTGTAAAAAAATGTCCATGTTGTAGCTCGGCACACTATGATAATTGTTTATTAAAATTTCCTTTCAATTTAGTTAATAATAAGGCTTGTACATCAAGTCAGATAAAAGCCTTTCCATAACTTTTATCACAAGGACTATATCACCAAAATCATAAATGAACCATCTCTCGTAAATATATGGCAAGAGTGCACATCATGTAAAGACTAGCTTTAACTTATCTTCAAGTTTCTAAGCTTGAAATATTCTCTGACTATAGAAAGAAAAATCTCTATGGACTTTTCATTTTATGTGTACTTCGTACTTACTACTAGCCAAAACCATTTCACATAGTATATAACTAGGTCTAATATTTGGTATGGAGGTAAACGCTTTGTGTCACTATCACAATTAAAAATTTACCCATTGGATTCAAGGTAACTCTAAAACTAATCTTTTGTAGATATGTAGAAAATTTATTCTTGAGTACTAATAAATTAATTATGATGTTTTAACTCTACATCTATGTTGTTACATTAAAATTTGTTGTAGATGGTTCAATATGTCCATAGAAAAAATTTGTTGTAGATGGTTTAATATGTTCATAGAAAAATAAGTTTATCAATTTTTCATAAACCTTCATCTAGATTTAATAAGAAAAATCTTGTTACATATGGGGAGTAATCCCTATTCCAATTTCAAATTTGGTCCCATTCCTAGGCTTGGTTGAGTAGGTATAAATGAAAATTTAGTGTCCCCTTCTCATAGAGACATGTAATTATATCTTCCCATCCAAGGCATCATCCCATCATGCCGAGTATTGCCAAAATACATTGAAGACCATTCATGGTCTTGCTAACTCCCAAAAGAAACTACACTTGGCTGCCCACAACGTTCCTCCCCAATCATGGTCTTGCTAATTAGAACCTTCCCCACACCACCCCCCTAAAAGAAACTACTAGTTGTTGCCACATCGTTCCTCCCCACACCACCTTCCACATCCACCAACTCCTAATGATTGTGTGTGGCTACCCTAGATTCAAATGGAGATTGGACCAATAAGAAAGTCAAATAAGCCTCTGATAATATCTCAACAATAATTAGTCTCAATCTCTCAGTGTACTTCAACATTGCCATCACCATCACTACCCTTAAGCTAACCATTGTCATGGTAGTGAGTCCCCCTCTCACATCCCCACCCCCTTGTCATTCTCCCTTTGTTATGTCTGTGTGGTCGATAGGCAAGCTAGACTTCTACCTCATTGGATTTCCAACTTACACTGCCACCAAATCCCTTAACAACTTTACTCTCTCAATCCTTAAGTCTCTTTTCATGGAGTCATTCAGTTTTGCAGTCCCTCAACCACCACCATCTCACTTTTTTGTTGAGTCTTTCACTTGCTACCTCACTCAACCGACATAGATTCCCTAGGTGTGGCTTCTCCAATCCACTAGATCATAGACTCCTTAGGTGGTTTCTCCACTCCACTCATTGGTTGAATCCCTCACCCATGTACCCTCACCAAGTCTCTCACTTGCTACCTCACTCAATCATAGATTCCCTAGGTGGCTGCCCCACTCCACTCATTGCTTGAATCCCTTACCCATACCCTCACTTGGTGTCTACGTCCCTTGGATGTTTCCTCACTTTATCATTGGAGGCCCTTAGTCATCACTGTACTCAAGATTCGATGCTCGACCATTAAGATATAAATGCATTCATGACTACTTTGCCACCCTTGTCACATTACTCTAAGTTTCAATCATCAACTTGCTTGAACATCAAGCTACAAAATTATTGACTACCACTTCACTTATCCACTTACTCCCTCGTCCATAAACTCCCTATCTTGCTACCTCACTCAAATACAAATTCCCTCATCTACCAAATCACCTTAGCCTTGATTTTACCAATTGTTTGATCCGCCACTTGGCCACCACCCATCATCACCTTGTACATACATACACCCCTCTTCTTAAAAAATGAGTAATATCTCCCATGACTTCTCCCTCTTTCTTTTTAAGTCTTATTTCCCACTAAACATAGAATCTCCTAGTTGTGATTATTATCTCTCCTTTCTTGATGGTGATCTTCCTGTCTCTATGCCCCTCTCCACCTCATGATGATTATTTCCCCTTCTTTGATGTAGAACTTGTCCACCAACTCTCTTAATTGTTAATTTCCTCCATAATTTCTCCACTCCTCCACTAGCTCCCCTAGCCATCACTTTACTCCTCTACCAGCTCCCCTAGCAATTGCTTCACTCATGTGTTGAGTTTTGAATCAACCAATGAGTCCCTTGTCTATCACTCCACTCATTTATCAACTCACTCATCTGATAATTCCCTCATCCACCAACTTACTTAACCATCGTGCTTCACTCATCTATTGAATTGCTTGTTTGCATTCCTAGGCTGCTTCCTTAGCTAGCTCCCTTAACCATGCACTCCCTTGTTTGCTAACACACCCAACCCTCAACTTGCCTTGTCATGTAGGCCACCCGTCATCACCTTGTAAGCACATAAGCCCCGAATTTTCTCTTAATGAGTAATATCATTCTGAGGGGTCTCCAAAGGACCTTGTAAGAACTTCCACCTAAGCAAGGGAAGTGGGTTCCATTTCATAGTAAAAATGACCACTAGGATGCCCAAGTGAAAAACCTACAAAAAAGTTTTTTAATTAAAAATTTTTCATAACACAAAAGAATCATTTTGAATCATTGCATGGAAATTTAGAAAAGGTGGAGAGATTTGCATTGGTTTCCATAAAGAGTTGGTGACTCGCAAAAAACTTACTCAATCTTGAGTCTTTTATATGAAAGTAGCTATTTTTTAAAGATCATGTTATCACTATGTGCAAAACCAAGCAAGATCAATAGATTTTTATACCTTTTCATAAATTCACTTTACTGATCATAGTAAGGCTAGCAAATTGTCACATGAGGAAGTAGAGATTATCCCACATGAGCTAACAGAGCCAAGATGTATCCACCTCATATAAAAGGGGTCACTTTCAAGCAATCAAATCAAGCAAGCTCTCAAGTCTTTCGATGAATAGTACAAGTCTCTATTGTAACCTAACTGAACTTAAGTCTAAATCTTAACTAGTTCATATTCTCATCATTATGAGAGCACTTAGGCATTATCCACCTTAGCTTAGGGTTTCATATCAACTCTTTAGGTCATAGTTTCCATAGCCATAGCTTGAGGTACTCATGTTTTTTAACACCAACATGTAAGAATCTTCAATGAAACCTTTCCTAAGAGACAGTGCCTTGGATGGGGTCAAAATGAAGTTATGACCTCAAATAAAATGTCGAGGATGAGACTATGTTGAAGGCTAACTTTCACCTCCCACTAAGTCGTTCACTATATCTAGAAACAATGGAGGGTCTAGCTGAATTTATTCCAGAGGTAAAGGCTTTGGAATAGGCTCTAGAATTCACAGTCTCTTGAGAATGGTTATAGGTCCTAGTTATAGGTTTGCTCGTCTTTGGCATGCTCTAAGGTTCCCTCATTGGTTCTATGATTGGATCTAGAATAGGGTCAAGGAAACACTCAAGTAGGGTTAGTGATTCATACTTGACCACTTGCTCAAGATTAGGCTCTAAGTCAACATGCACCTTCCTCATAAGATCTCGGGCTTGCTTCTTTCTCCAACATGGAATTGGGGTATATTCCTTTAGTTTCTTTGGAAGGTTTATTTAGTGGATGAGCTTATTTTCTTTGGGAAGAGCTAGTTTGAGTGGGAGATCACTTTGCAGCACTAGTAGAGCCTTCAGAGCTCTTACTTTCAATGGTCATGGCATCATTGACCAACTGATCATGTGTTATGTTTTCAAACCTTTAGCTTTTCAAGGGCTACTCTAGCCTTTAGGGGTTGCACCTTAGGCTATTTATCTATGAGGTTGAAGTTTGAGATTTATATTTATTTATTTCCTTGGATGTTCCCTTAGCTACTACTCTCATCTTAGCTTGGAGCCTTATGATGGCATTAAGGGGGGGACTATATAAATAAGTCCTCCTTATATGCTTAACATGTTAAGGTTCATTGCCTACCCCATTGGGGTAATCACATTGTTAAGATAATCCTCTCTTGAAAGCACGTTTAAAGCTACACTTATAGTATGTTTCATAAGGTCCTGGAATGGCATTGGGATTTGGCAGTGGATTTGGGGATGGAGCTGGGGTAGTTGAGAGTTTGATGTGTCATCCTTACTTATAAAGGACACTCAAAAGCTTGGTGTTGGCCCTTGTAATTAAAACATTAAAGAGGTGGCATGTGTAATATGTGACTCGTAGCTCTTCTATTCTTGAGACTCTTGGAGCCTTTCTTCGTGGAGAAATCTCATATTCTCTGTTTTGGGCAAGCTCTTAGAACTCTTCCACCAATGGTTTTGTTTCATTTTCCAGCTCTTTGGGAGGCTCAAGTGTTCCTGTAAACAATTTTAGTCCCTTACTCAAGAAAGTCCCCTTATGTGATTCCTCTCCATTAGGCTCTAATCGTACTATAAATAGGGGTTCTCTATGGGAACATGGAAATTGGTTTTGCTAGCCCTTCTATAGCTAGGTCTATTGCACCCAAATCCTACATGTCATTCAACCTCAAGATTTTCTCTCTTAGGTTAGGGTAAGCTTGTAACTTCTTGGGAAGGGGTTCTTCTAGTTCTCTAAATTTGTACTTCCCTTCCACGCCTTTCTTGGCCATTTTAAGAAGCTCATCCTTTCAGTCCATTATAATCAATCTGACATCTATTTCCTTGCCTTGTTCTCCATCAAGAGTGATTTGAACTGAGATTCACATATAATTTCTATTTCTACATAGCTCAGATCATCAATTGGGTTTAATCTCTGAGTTGTTCATTCCTCTCTATAATCTTGTGAGTCTCTTTCAGCTTTCTTTGGAAGTTTTAGGGTTCTGTCTATCAAGATCAGTCCATTGGGACCTTTTAATCCCTTCTCTTTATCCAAGGTTATTTGGGTTATTGAATGCAAAACATCCTCAATCTCAACATAACATGGATAGTCTTTTAGGTCCCTTTCCCTTTAATAGGACTTTTTGAGGTCCCTACTTTGGGTACTTAAATTGTTGCCTCTAAGGAGAGTAATATAGCTTTTCCCTAGCTATGATCCTTGTTGGATGTGACAGAATATGCTCTGCATAGACTCAAAGATAAAACACGCACACACACGAGCTCAGAGAGCAATAGAGACGATAGCGATAGCTGGAATGTACTCTAAATGAGATAATGAGTGAGTGGAGTACAACTCTAGTAGCCCTAGCACTAGGTTTGATGTGGCCGATAACACACTTGAGTCACGGGGGAAAAAACCCTTGCCAACATAGGGTAAAAAGTGCCTGTGATCAGCTCAGTTCACACTTGAACTTCTTGGAGGTAGAAGGCTAACAAACCCCCCGAAAGTGAATGGCATGAATGGGTACAGGGTGTAGTAGACTATCCTAGTAGATGTAATAAGTTTAGATCTTGTCAAAAGTTAATGGCATGAATGGGTACAAGGTGTAGTAGACTATCCTAGTAGAGGTCATAAGTTTAGAGCTTGTCGAAAAGCTTCAAACTTATCCCTCGAAAGGGGCTTGGTAAATCCATCCCTGTGTCGGCACATAGATCAAGGCTATCTCTCTAGCATGGAGCCATTCCCTGATATAGTAACAATAGACCTCAATGTGCTTTGTACATGGAAAATTGGATTCTGTGTAACTTCCAGTGTGCTCTGACTATCAGTGGTGTAAAGGGTAGTAGCATAGTGTTATCCAATACCAGGATCAGCCAAAAGATGACGACGGAGCCAAACACACTCCACAGTAGTTGTGAATGATACCCTATATTTAGCTTCACAACTCGACGTGGCTATTGCCGGCTGCTTCTTTTGCTGAGCCATGAGATCCATGAGTTACCAACAAGAAGGAAATAGTATCCATTGGTTAACACTCTTATGTCAGAACATCCTACCCATTCACTATCAATGTAGTCAGACAAGCATAAAGAAGATTCACTACTGTAAAACAATGCATAGTGTTGAGTGCCTTGAAGGTAGTGGGGCAAAAGACATGCTTTACTACTTGTTGCCAATGCCGAGTGCCATGACAATGCATAAACCTACTCAATTGTGACATTGCGTACTAAATATCTAGATGGGTATTGCACTGATATATAAGGCATTAGCTTGCGGTGATAGATGGCTACATCAAAGGGCTGTGAAGAGTCCTCAATTGACAGTCAAAGATTGAGTTCCAAAGGAGCTCCAGAGGAGTAGAAATAGGTTTACAATCTATCATTTAAAAGCATTCCAAGAGCGATTGAATGTATCTTCTTTGAGATAACATGATGCCCCCCTCAGTCTCTCGGAACAAACTGGATACCCAAATAATAATGCAGAAGACCCATGTCAGAAACATCAAATGTATTCTACAAGTTAGTGCTGAAATCTACGATGTGCCCCTTGTCAGGGTCATTGAGGATAAGGCTCATATAAGGAGATGATCCCTCTCCTTATTGCAGACATAAAGAGAGATCTCAGTGAGGCTATTCTAAAACAAGCAAGAGAGCAAGTATGCATGTATCTTCTAATACCAAGCACGAGGAGCCTATTTAAGGCCATGTGGTGCTTTGCGCAATCTACATACTTGATGCTATGCACCCTCCTGAACAAGCCAAGAGGAGCCTATTTAAGGCCATGTGGTGCTTTGCGCAATCTACATACTTGATGCTATGCACCCTCCTGAACAAAGCCAAGAGGTTGTGTGACATAAACCTCTTCCTCTGCAAATCACCATTCAGAAATGCAAATTTGACATCCAATTGATGCACTTTCCAACCTTTATGTGTAGCCAATACACCCAGAGTCGGAATGGTCATCATATATGATGTAGGTGCAAAATTCACATCATAGTCAATGCCTTCTCTCTAGGCATAGCCCTTGGTGACTAACTGAGCCTTGTACCGATCAACAAAGCTGTCAGGTTTTCATTTCAGCTTAAATACCCACTTTTGGTGCCTATTGCATCCTTTTCAGTGGGCAAATCACATAATTCCCAGTATCATTTTTGGCAATGGGGATTCCAAGTCCAAACACATGACTGAAACCCAATTGTCATCCTCCGAGGCATCAAAGTGAGAAAGTGGTTTCTCATTCAGTGTGGTAGCAACAAGGGATGTGTCTACAAAATGAGACGCATGTCGAGAGGTAGATTGTGGATTGCCTAGCAAAGGTTCAGGTAGCTTGCTACTATCACGCAAAGTAGCCTAGAGCCAACATGGAATCTGTTGAGAATCACGAATAGCTACATCCTCTTGAGATCCTCTTCAATTAATGCATCACCCAAGGCATCCGGATTAAAGGGTTATTGATCCTCCCAGAGTAACAGGGATATTGTTAAACTATTGAATCTACTGATGTTACAGTCAAGTGGCTGAGTCAAAGCCAAGATTGGGCTAAGAGGAATCAGCACTAGTACTAAACAAAGGCAACAATGTATCAAATACATCAACGATAGGAGAGCATGGGTTGAGATGCATATTCATCAAATTCAACATCTCTAGATACAATCAGCTTCTAACTAGACGGAATATACAACTGATATCATTTTCTCTCATTGTTATACCCCACAAGGATACATTTCAAAGCCTTTGCTATGGGCAAGTAGCATAGACAGTGCCATCTTTCGGAAAGGACTGATGATGCATCTTTCCCAATATACATCCCTCACATACATGCTTGCGGGGGAGCCACATAGGTGGTAGCTCATAAACCACAGCTTGACACTATAACCAGAAGATATGGAAAATTCAAGTGACCAAACCGAGCATGCCAAAGCTTAGTGTCATGCTGAATTTGTGGCATGGAGACACTTAAGGCATCTGCATGAGGATTAGTACTCCTTTCATACATGTCAAGCCTATATAGGCCATTGCGCAGGTGTACCAAATAAGAGAAGCGCATCTGAATAAATTCTATGGTGAATGGAATAGCAATGATCAGAAAACTAAATCTTCAAGCCAGCTTTGGCAAGTGCTAAGACAAAAATGAAATTCTTGCGGATTTCGGGTACATACAAGGTGTTAGCAAGAGTATAAGAATCCCCAAAGCATGAAGTCAATTCCAAATTTCCAATGCCTTTGATGGCATAAGATGCATTGTTAGCACACAAAACTGTTCCACCTAACATAGCATCTCGCAAGGTAGAAAACATCTGCTTGCATAAAGTAATGTGCTTACTAGCACCCTGAATCAAAGTACCAGGCAGTCAGCATCGGACAAGGATAGACAAGAGGCAGGTAGATCACTACATGTTACTGTCAGTGCATAGCCATCATGTGAAAAATTTTCTTCCGCTACATTGTCACTTGTTGGCCCAAGTCTCCCCATCTGACTGCGATGAGAGCAATTGCCACCTTGTGCACATGCAATTTTCATCTTTAACTTCACTTGGCCCAAGCCTCCCCATCTAGCTGTGATGAGAGCAATTGCCACTTTGCTGCCATCATCCAACCACAAGTACATTGCCACCTGCACTCCTGGGCTGTTTCCATCTTCAAGTTCCTCTTGGTATGCATATGTGCCTTCATGGTCCTAACTTGACCTCATGTAGCACGTTGTATTCCAAAATCTGTTTTCCCTCCCTAGATTTCTCCAGTTTGGGCCGGTATGGACCCCGAAGTGTTTGCCACACCTAAGAGTCCATGGATTGTAGCTCCGATTTTGTGACCTTTTTGTGCGATACTGGCTGCACGGCCACTTTGATATGACCACTATGTTGGGTCCTTTTGATGATATGATATATATGAATAGGGAATATTGGTGCCATGATTGGACTCACCCTCACTCGAATGATGATGTCTCTTGCCAGCTTTACATGCTCGGCCTGCCAACCTTCTGTCGACCCACATGATGATATAGATGATGGGGTTATTGGTGCCATCTTTGGTCTTACCCTCACCCGCATATCAATGGTGAGAATGGTTTTCGCTTCCTAGTAGCTTCCACCAACTCCATCTGAAGCTGACAGAGCCTAGCTGCCTGATATATATGGGGGTTCAAGCCCCTTGGATGCTGCCAGAGCTGACAGAGGGTTCAAGCCCCTCGGATATGATTGCATCTGGCATGGGGGTTCAAGCCCCTTCGTTCAGCAGGGTGATAGGAGGTTCAAGCCCCTTGGATAGGATTGCATCTGAAATGGGGGTTCAAGCCCCTTGGATACTGCCAAGGGGCTGACAGGGGGTTCAAGCCCCTTGGATAGGATTGCATCTGAAATGGGGGTTCAAGCCCCTTGGATACTACCAAGGGGCTGATAGGGGGTTCAAGCCCCTTGGATAGGATTGCATCTAAAATGGGGGTTCAAGTGCCAAGGGGCTGACAGCAGGGGGTTCAAGCCCCTTGGATAGGATTGCATCTGAAATGGGGGGGTTCAAGCCCCTTGGATGCTGCCAACTGACAGGGGGTTCAAGCCCCTTGGATATGATTGCGTCTGAAATGGGGGTTCAAGCCCCTTGCGTACAATTTCATCTGATATGGGGGTTCAAGCCCCTTGCATATAATCGCATACCATTGTGCGCAGCTTCATTGAGTTTCCTATTCAATCTAATACCTTTTGCAGATATAAGTATATGTATGATCTCTGAAAAGAATGTGGTGGCTTCACTACCACAAGGCTCATCGTGGCCTTAGCCGACACCTTGCCGCTTTAGCGGGTACAATCCCGCTTGATATAGACATGGTTGTATATATATATTCCCAAATGATTCATCTTGGTGGTTTTGCATTCATTGCTCTTCCATGTTATATGATATATATGAGAGTACCATGCTGACACAACAGTCCCATACCCAATGCATCAATCTTCAAAAGATCAGCTTCCAGTCCCATACCCGATCGCTTTAATGCATACATGGCCCCTTTGTTGCTTCATTGATATCTATATGCATATGCTTCATGATTCCATCTGTCTGCACAAGAACAAGCCTTCTCCACCAAGGGTTCTTCGTACTTGCCTCATGCTAGTCTCCAGCTTCACAACTACAAGCCTTCTCCTCCAAGGGTTCTTCGGGGTGGTTGCAAGATCAGGGTGCCCAGTTTTGTCCACTCAGGCACCCTGTAAACAGTAAAAAAACAGGCATTTGTTTACCTTTAGTGGCTAATCTCTCCTAGTAAATGAAGGAATTTCATTTCAAGTTTTTTTGTTGGAACATCATATTCAAAGTTGGAAATATAGTTGCATAATTTGATTAAGCATTAGATGGTCAAAAGTCCTCATTTTCGTAGGTACAAGGTCAATGTATACACCCTGTCCCAAATTTGAACTGATTCCATAAAATGCTAATATCTTTTACATATAAACTCATATGAGATTCCCACTTTGTACCTTAGATCTTCACATAATATGGAGCTTAACTTGATTTTTCAAGAAAATTTTAAGATATTTGTCTATTTTCTTTAAATATTTCAAGGTCTCTAAAGTGTTATAATATACGCCTGTTTTTGTACCCACAATAGCTACCACTTAAAATCCTCAATCTTGTAGATCAAAAGAGTGGGTAGATACTAAGACATTAGTAGAATGTGGTGGTTAGTAAAAATTGTAAATCCAATGGTTGGATTTTTAATGATCTCTTTTTCAAAATTCTTCCAGACTATCAGAAGGCCTGCAAATATTAATAATCTAATTAGTAAAATTACATTTTTGATGTGAATCATCTAAAACCTATAGGGACTAGTGTACTTGTAATGGTGCATCTATGGAAAAATAAATTGGATCACTCTAAGTATGGAAAGATCATTTGTTTATTATTTCATCATATTTTTGATTAATTAGATTAATTTATATTAATTTAAGTTATATTAGGTTAATTTAAGGGCAAGTGTATTTTTTATTATTTTCTTGATCTAATTTTAAGTACCTTGCCCCCCAAAATTTGCTCTCCAAGCTATGTCCCAGTTCTGCATAAACTGGACAAAACTGGATACCCTGATCTTGCAACAGCCCTTCGGTCTTGCATCATGTCACTTTCAACCCAATACATCTGCATCTTTGTAGCTTCACAGCTCTGCATTTCGGCCAATGACCTAATTCAAGTTGATTCGGCTTCCCACACCGTTTCTTCTTGGCACCTGTATTGCCATATATTCCACATGCTAATTTTGCTCAATTCCCATATGTTCATGCATTTTAAGATTTCTTCAAACCCAATAGTTCATATCAATATGTAACTTCAAATGATGTGCCTCCCGGATCATACCATTTGGCTAACTCTACATGATTGTCTTGTTTCCACTCACAAATGATCTTGATGTGGCATTTCCAGCCCGCAACCACGAAGTCGGGTGATGCTGGTCCGAAATATGCCACTATATCTGGATTGCCGTTTTCTTCAAATCTCCACCTTCCATGGTGGTAATCTCATGTGAGGTCCTAAGCCCACTGTTCTTCTGACTCGAAGTGCTGTCAGCCCCACCATGACCAAGTTTCATATATCTCTGCCTCTCTTCATATGAATGATATGGGCCTCTATTAGAAATTGGCCCTTGCCTCCAACAACTCAGTTGGACTTGCACCTTGATACCTTCCCTTGTATCCATACCAATCATTCCACATAGCAAATAGCTCATTGGTCAACTATGGATTTTCACAAAACAGACTGCATATCTGCATTCTACTCAGAAAACCGATCACTTTTCATATATAACATGTCTTCAAATTCCATCGTTTGGGCCTCCCGGTCTAGAGCTGCCTTGTTATTGAAGCTTCCATATTTGCAGCTCGGATCCTTGGCCATCCCGATCAAGCATGCCATCCTATACCTCGTGTCCACACGCTCGTGATAGGTATATGTAATCATGGGCAAATTCCATCATCTTGATGCTCAAAAATGAGTTTTTCTGTCGTCGGCTACTTTTGTGCCATCGGCTCTGTGGCCGTCATATAGTCTTGCTCAAATTGCCGTTTTTGCCGTCTTTATGATTTCTTCCATCCTGGCATCACATGCCTCCATGTGGGCTTCCCAATGATCTCTACTGCTTCTTCTACTTCTCACTCTCCTTCTGCTTCCGATAGTCCTCTAAAACATGACTAGATTTCCCCAACAGTAAATTGCATCTCTTCTTCTTCTCAGCTGGCTCCTCTTTGGGCTTAGGGTTATCTGACTAGGCCTGGTGCTTTGACCTTAGGCTCAGATGGCTCCTCTTTGGGCTTTTAGGGTTATCTGATTGGGTTGGTTCTTTTCCCTTAGGCTTAGCACATGGTGGAGCCCCACATTTTCCTTTGCCACAATGGGAGGCAACAAATGCTTGATTGGAAGCAAGCATATTGCTTCGATTGGAACAAGACTACTCTTCCTCAAGCAAGAGAGCCACCAACTCATCAAAAGTATACAATTCTGAATTTCTCTTATCAAGAAATGGAGTGTGGTAGCAAATCCTTGATATTATTCAGGTAGGCCATTGAGAATGGTAGAGACAAGAGAACTATCCAAAATAACCTCATCAATATTGATCAGCTATTCTCACAGATCCTTGACAAGGGTCCGAAATGCATCCATAGATTCACCCTCTATTAGATGCTCCAAGTCAAGCTTTTTTCAAAGATAGGCAACTCGGTCTTTATTTGCAGATCTGATATAGAGAGACAAGGACATCCCATGCACTCTTAGCAAAGGAATGTGATTGGATGTGAGGAGTAACTTATCATTTGTAGGAGAGGCAATAAGTGCATGCGCCTATGTATCTTTGGCATCGCATGTCAGTTTTTCCGGTGTAGGAAGAATAGGTACAGGTTGTACATTACCTCTAGAATTAAATTCACTGGTTCTAACAACAGATTCGGAGGATGTGCTGAGAGAGCAAATGCGATCCCAGCAAGCTGGGTGTCAGCACACACTAGATACATATACCCACCATAGATTCTTACCAGAACATGACACATCATATATACCCACAAGAGATTGTTGGTTCCATCCAACTTTTCCTCAACAAATAGCATGTTAAACAATTCATTGGTGTTTTCAGACATGTTGCACAACAAAGGAGAATATAGATTGGAGTGTATTTGACAGGAGTCAAAGTACTTCAAATGTTTGTAGAGGGGATGTGTAAACTTACTAGAAACAAGTTGCTGAATCGCCAAGTGTGCTCAGTCGGATGGGAAAGCAGTAGGTCAAAATCAGCTAATCAAAAGCTAACGTGGAATTAGCAAGATGGAATCAGATGTGGAATCAGTAGGGCTAATGCTAACGTGGAGACATCAGGCCTGATATGCTGACATAGAGACTGATTCAAAGCTGATGAGGAATCTACAAGATAGAAGCTGATGTAGAATCAATAAGTCTGATATACTAACATGGAGTTAGCAAGTCCAAAGGTGACGTTGCATCAGCAATAGCTCTAAAGCTGATGTGGAGTCAGTAAATTTGATGCTGACATGGAGTCAATAATTTGGAGTCGCCAAACATGTAATCTGACTCTACACCCCGGCCAAAAAAGTAAACCTGGCCAACTGCTGAATTTGGAATGCAAAGTGCTTACTGCTGGAGATAGGAGACCGTAGACATAAAAATAGACTTTTGAATGTAGAGCAAAGTGCTGAATGTTAAAAGCCGAGATCCATGTGCTGAAAGGGAGAGCGAAGCGCTAAATGTTGAAGACACTGAAAACTAGACAACACCAAAAGTAGAAATTGAAGGGCGAAGCTATAGATAAGGCAATACTAACTGATGTAGTTAAATGAGCTGACAAAGCAAAATCAATTGATACAAAAGTCAAATGCTCAAGAAGAATGCTGAGAAGTCGATAGTTCAAAGCTGACGGCACAGAAGTCTAATGTCAAAAGAAAGCCGAATGATTAATTAGCAGCAGTAAGAGTAGTATCAATTGAAAATCTCTGTTGAAAGCTGAGTGAAGAGCTAATGCAGGGTGAGCCTTGAATATATGGTAGTATTAACAAAAAACACCAATGTACAAAAGAAGGCGAAACCCTAGATGCTATTGAAAGTGCATAGAGAAAGATCTTACCCAGAACGAGCGACAGTGCCAATGAGATAAAGATCAGCAGGAGCGGCAATAGAACAACAAGGCTCTAATACCACTATTGGACATGAAAGTAGATGCTCTGCACATACTCACAAAAACATGCACATGAGCTCAGAGAGCGATAGAGACGATACCAATAGTTGTAATGTACTCTAGATGAGATAATGAGTGACTGGAGTACAATTCTAGTAGCCCTAGACATGGCTGATAACTCAGAAAGGGTGTGTTCTCTTAGGGGAAAAACCCTTGCCATAGCACAAGGTAAAATGTTCCCATAATCCGCTTAGTTCACACTTGAACTTCTTGGAGGCAGAAGGCTAACAATCCTTGCCTCGTTTCTTGTTTTTAATGCTCTTGAAAGTTTTTTGTTCTTAGGTCGTAGACTAAGGACCATCTTAATATTAATTTTGTTGGGCATAAACCCTAGTCGCAATCCTCGTTGCTTTTTGCTAGTACTTCCTATTCTTCTTATAAAGAAGACTGGCATATGACTATCCCAAAACTTGATAGATGTGGCATGATGTGATGGTAGATCCATTTGGCCTGGTGTGTTTGTGGGGCAGTCATCAAGTGATCTATGCCACACCTAATACACCATCTATCCAAAGGTGGCAAATTTGTTGTCACAACTTTGGGATTTTCCTTCATGGGGCATTTTTCCATTTTATGGGGTCATTGACATCTAAAACAAGCAAGAGGGGCTCTCCTCAGTCCATTAATGTCACATGGCCTGATGTTAAGACATGCTTTATAGAAACCCTTTTTTGCAATCATTTCACACCTTGTCATTACTATGGTATTCTTTTGACCTTATAACTTATGTACAGATCACATATTTTTCTGTTTTGTTTCACTTTTATTTATCATAAACATCACTATGTTCCCCCTACATCTATGTATATACATATGTACATTAAGTATTTTCATTATTGTTGGGTGGTTTTATCTAGATTAATAAGTTTCAACCTATTAAGGGGAAATATTTGCATTCATGAATAACTCTTGACAAACCAAGTGCATGTTAATAGGAATCATAAAATAAATTCAAGAATAGGTGGGAGACATACCTTAGTTATTGATATGCATTATTATGTAGTGAGTGAATAAGTCAATATTTTCCAATATCATAATATTATTGGGAGGTGCATGCAGATCTTGCTTAATATGGATACAAGGGAGTGTTGACATGCTCTTATAAGTGGGGGTTACTTTGAACTTGCATTAAAGTGCTAAGTCCATACACCATTTGTAGCCACGTGCCTTATTCTTTTATTGTGAATGACTAAGGAAGCATCTTCCAAATAAAGAATGCATCAATGAAGGGGCTCTTTTGGAAGACTTTTGTTTTGGGGTTGGTAAATTTGATTCAAAATTTTGAGCATCTTCCACTCAAAATTTGGTAATCAAAGTTCACAACCTACAAAGTAATTCGTGCAAAATGTTTCTATAGAACCGGTCACAAACTCAACTTTGCTTTTTGAAGCTTCTTAATTCAAGCTACATAGAAGTATTTATAGACAAAATATTGGCTTGAAAAACTTCTAGATGGCTTGCTCAAATCTCTTCCTCACTTCTTCTCTTACCCACAATCACACTCCCCAATTTTTAATGTTTTCACCCCACACCTATTTAATATAACCTTTGAAAACCTTTGCTCAAATGGAAAATTGTAATATCTTTGGGAATCTTCTTCCACCACCTTATACCTAGCAACACCTAAGACCTGGTCTAATTACAACCTTTTCATCAAACCAATTTCACACCACTTATATATTTGCTGGGTGGAGTCCCCCTCAACCTATAAAAAGGGGCCATCTATCACCATCCAAGGGGGACACATGTGTCTTGTTTCCTCCTTAGCCCTCAAGCTTATGTTAACCTCCTTCCCAACACCCATGCCATCATAAAGTCCTTAGTCTTCTCCCCATGCTCATTCCCTCACCCCCAGCTCTCTCTACAAATCTCTCCTTATCAACCCATGTGCTAGTGCCTTGGGGGTGTTTTCTCCACTGTGTGGTTCTTACCAATGCCATTACAGGTGTGTGTAACTCATCCATGTGTGATTAGTGTATAGCCCACAAATTTCCCTCTCCATGTACTTTGTCTCCAACCACTAATAAGTAGGCTTAGGTCTATCTCCACATTTTTTTGAGCATTGGTTTCTATTCGTGAGTTGATTTTGGTGTGTGTTTATGAAGTGGATGTGTTTGCTTTGTTCTTCCATTGTGCTTCTTTTAAGATCATGAATCCTATAGTGTTTGTCTCTGTGAGTGTGGTTCTCTTGGGAGGTGATAGAGGCCACCTTTAAAGAAAATCCCCCTCATAAATTGGTGCCCCCACTGAGGACTATTCTCCAAGCTCCTTCAATTTACAATTGCTCTATCAGTTAGGTTTGTCTTAGCTAGATAAATTTCCCTAATTTTCTAATTAGGACAAATCATCCTTATCATCATATTCTATGCCTATCAATTCATGTGGTTCTAAGCCACAAAGCCAATTTCCAACCACGCCTTACATTTCTCTTTGGAGCAAAGCGGTTGGTAGAAATCGATGCATCACCTAAGCCTTTCATTTTTCCCCTTCTCAATTATGAGCTCACATTTGATGTGTTTGTATTCATCTTGATGTCCTAAATTTTATTTTTCACATCTTGTTTCTTATCCTTCTTCATCTTTCCAAAACCTACACCAATGGCTACCCCCTTCCTAACTTTCCATGGAAAACCCAATGAAGATGCACTAGAACTCCTGGATGATTTGGAGATAGCCCATCTCATTTCTAGGAGAGAGACACTAAAAGGACATTAGGGTTAGGGCTTTCCCCCTTGTTCTAAAGGAGGAAGCTAGAACCTTGTATGGCACCCTTCTACAAGCTACCAAGGATGGATGGGAGATCCTCCACCAAGAATTCTTACAAAAATGTGAAAAAGGAGATACTCCAGGAGGATTATGGCAGCAGTTGCTCCTACATCAAATGGGATTCTCCAAGATTTTCAAAGGTATGAAACTAAATTTTAGTATTTGTGGACTAGATGGAGTGCCTCTCCTCTACCTGAAGAAGCATCGCCAATTTTTTTGATGAGGGATAGGTTTGTTACTAGTTTATTTCCTCCATTAAGGGGTAAGGTAAAATCCAAGTTTCCTACTAATTTTGAAGAGGCACTTAGGATGTCTAGGAAAAAAGATAAAAGAAGTTGAGATATGAGGCACACATGCCTAGATTGGACTTGGACATGGGAAGAAGGATTGGACATGGACATGGGAAGAAGAGAGGAAGACACTTCTAAGGCTCCAACACTTAACTTGGCACACAAATAGCATCAGTGGCCTTAGGAGCACCACCACCACCTTTTGAAACCTCACAATATGAGCTTCTCTATAAATGAACCCAATAGTTGGCAATCTTGAACCTCAACTTGATGCAAAACCCTAGACTACAAAGCACCACAAGAGGCTAAAAGAGGACTAAGAAGGCAAAGCATGGGAGCTCATTTGCTATAATTGTAATGAATTAGGGCATGGATTGTATAACTACCCATATCCAAGAAGAGCTCAAGGAGGTATGTACCCAGTGTGTCGACCCACTCAACCACTTCTAAGAGATGTGCCTCCACCACAATAGGAAACTACGATTCCACCAGTACCACTGGCACCACAACCACCACTGGGCAAAAAATCAAGTGGTTAATGTTTTATACCTTGACACACTTGAAAAAGAACCCATAGAAGAACTACAGGCCTTGCTAATAGTCAAGAGGACCAGAGCTCAACATATGGAAGACAAAATAGAATCTTGAGAGGAGACCATGAGAGATTAAAATCCAAGCCAAGAAGGAAGGCAAGTGCAACAAGAGAGTCAAGAAAACCAAGAAGACTAAGCAAAATATTACTATGGAAGACTTTCCTTTTGATAAGGGTATCAAATATTATAATATTTCCATTGATTTAAGTTCACAAAAGCCTAATATTACTTATCCACAACTCTTGGAGTTATCACCCCTTTTGAGGAAGCAATGGGAAAAACTATCTAGCACTAGGATCCCCAGCAAAAAGCATGTGAAGCCTATCAATTTAATCAAATCCAATCCCCATAGAGATGTTGTCTGAATTTTGGATGCTTGGGTTAAGGATCACAAGATATCCATGGTGTATGTAGATGGAGAATTATGTGTAATGCAAGAGAGGACTATGCACAGGTTGGGTCTAGAGGTCAATTCTCCATCCACATTCAAGATAACTTTGGCCAACAACTCCAACATAAATTTTTTGGGTGTCATTAAGGACATGAGAGTCAATATTTGTGCAATGGAGGTAGAAGTTTACATGTATGTGATTTCTACCAAAGGGGAGGGCTACTAGGAAGGCCTTGGCTCGTAGAATGCAAATCAGAGGTGGGGAATAGGAATGTTGGTACTAAATCAGAGGTGGGGAATAGGAATGTTGGTACTAAATCCATATGGATCTAAGGGTATCAGATCATGGACCAGGATTCAAGATAGATGTTCTTCAAGAACTTCTAGATAGAATGAAGATCAAACACAGGTATTCCACCCCCTATTATCCTTAATGCAATGGTTTTGGTGGAGATATTTAATAGGGTTCTGTGTAAGATAATTACCAAGCAAGTGTTGAGGATACCTACGGATTGGAAAAAACACTTAAAGCAACCTTATGGGCTTATAGAACTTCATTCAAAAGTAGCGATGCAATTTACACCTTTTCATCTAGTGTATGGCCACCAAGAGGCCTTATTACCTCTAGAGGTGGAGATTCCAAGCAGCCTCAGAGTTTTGGTAAGGAGCCAAGTTGAGCCACAAGAGAAGTTTAAGGAGTGCCTACTGGACCTACAAAGGCTTGAGTTTGATACAAATCACACAATTGACTTTTACATGGAGCCAAAAAGAGAGACAATTTCAATAAGGCCCTCAAGGAAAAAGGTTTGAAGGAAGATATGCTTTTCTTGAGATATGGCAATAGATTGGATAACAGGTTTGACATCTAATTTCTTCAAAGGTGGGAAGGCCCTTTCATTATCAAGCAAATTTTTTTCAAATGGTAGTTATAGATTGCAGGAATTATTTGGTAAAGTACACAAAACCAAGGTCATGGCTGGAGGTTAAAGTCATACTTTCAAAGAGTCGAACCAGCACCAATGGATGCTATGAAAATTCAAGAGGAACTTCAAGAAGTAGAGGAAATCACCCAAAAAAAACTAGCTTGAATGTGGGGGATATTACCACATCCCTCACTAATCTCTGGCATTCATCTACCACTTAGAGGTATGAATACTTCTAAGTTAGGGGGAGGGCTAAATATGAGCCATGAATTATAGTTTTTTTTTTGCAATTATTTCACACGTCAGTACTATGGGTATTTTTAGACCTTATAACTTATGTACAAATCACATATTTTTCCATTTTTTTAAATGTTATTTATCATACACATCACTATGTCCCCCCTACATCTATGTATATATATATATGTGCATTAAATATTTTCATTTCTATTGTTAGGTGGTTTTATCTAGAGTAATAAGTTTCAACCTATTAAGGGGAAATATTTGCATTCATGAATAACTCTTAACAAACCAAGTGTAAACCAATAGGACTCGTAAAATGAAGTCACGAATGGGTGGGAGACATACTTTGGTTATTGATATGCTTTATTATGTAGTGAGTGAATAAGTCAATATTTTCCAATATCATCATAATATTATTGGGAGGTGCATGTATATCTAGCTTAAGATGGATACAAGGGAATGCTACATGATCTTACAAGTGGGGATTACTTTGACCTTGCATCAAATTGCTAAGTCCATACATCATCTGTATTCACATGCCTTATTCTTTTGTGTGGTGATAAGTGACTAAGGAAGCATCTTCCAAATAAAGAATGCAAAATAAAGGGGCCCTCTTGGAAGACTTTTGTTTTGGGGTAGGCAAATTTGATTCAAATTTTTAAGCATCTTTCGCTAGGAAAAAGGTAATCAAAGTTCATGACCTACAAAGTAATTTGTGCAAAAGTGTTTTATATAGAATGGGTCACAAACTTCTACTTTGGTTTTCGAAGCTTATCAGTCTGATCTGCATAAAAAAAGTTACAACCAAAATATTGGCTTGTAAAAATTCTAGACAGCTTGCTCATATCTCTTCCTCACTTCTTCTCTTACCCACAATCACACTCCCCACTTTATAATGTTTTCACCCACATCTATTTAATATGAACTTTGAAAATCTTGGCTCAAGTGGAAAATTGTAATATCTTTGGGAATCTTCCTCCACCACCTTGGACCTAGCAACAACAACTAAGACCTCGTCCAATTACAACCTCTTCATCAAACCACTTTCACACCACTTATATCTTTGTTAATGGAGTCCCCCTCCACCTATAAAAAGGGGCAATCTATCACCATCAAGGGGGACACATCTTTCTTCTTTCCTCCTTAGCCCTCGAGCTTATGTTAACCTCCTTCTTCCCAACACCCATGCCATCATAAAGTCAGTCTTCTCGCCATGCTCATTCCCTCACCCTAGCTCTCTACAAATCTCTACTTATCAATCCATGTGCTAGTGCCTTGGGGGTTTTCTCCCCACCGGCGGGTGGTTCTTGCCAATGCCATTACATGTATGTGTAACTCATCCATATGTGATTAGTGTATAGCCCACAAATTTCCCTCTCCATGTACTTTGTCTCCAACCACTAATAATTAAGCTTAGGTCTACTTCGAGCATTGGTTTCCATTGGTGAGTTGATTTTGGTGTGTTTTTATGAAGTGGATATGTTTGTTTTGTTCTTCCATTGTCTTCTTTTAAGATCAAGCATTCTCTAGTGTTTATCTTAGTGAGTGTGGTTCCTCTTGGGAGGAGGTGATAGAAGCCACCTTTAAAGAAAATCCCCCTCAATGTTATTTGCATTAAAGTAGTCAATTTTATGTATCCCACAGCATTGGTCTTGGTTATCTTGAATGGTATTCACTTCTGGGTAGGCTTCCCGAGATTGAGTATGTATAGTTAACGTAGAATTCACTTCTGGGTGGGCTTCCTGGGATTGAGTCTATATAGTTAACGTAGAATTCTAACATGCTAGGGGGTTTATGTGGAATATGTTTCGTATCTACTAGCCCCATGAACACCATTAGCTATGGTGGTAACACCATAGGGGGTACATCCGTTCTATATGGGTTTCTTGTTGTGCCACCATAGGGTTCATTGCTACATGAGTAGCATTTGGTCTTGCTATATGTGGGGCTGGTAAAGCTAATGGGGCAAAATTTCCTTGAGGTTGAGGTGTGGCTTGAAGGGTTCGGCAAGAGATTGAAAGCGTGAGAAGAAATCAACAGTTCAATATTGCTCAGAATGAGGGGGAAATGGATAAGATGGAGATTAGTGCACTAATGATATTAAGATTTGGCTACTAAACACTAAGGAGAGGCTCACGGGCACGCGGCAAAGAGCGGGGGAGCTCTAATACCATGTTGAAAAACACGAGTACCTCAAGCATGGCTATGGAGGATAACCCTAATTATAGTGATTAACATAGCTTAATCCTATGGTGGGTGCAACCTAATTACACACATAATGAAAGACTAATTGAGCTAATTAAGGTTGACTCAAGTTGAGTTAGGTTACAAAATGGAAACTTGTACTCATAGAAAGACTTAAGAGTAGCTTATATTCATTGCTTGAAAATAACCCCTTTTATATGAGGAGGGTACACCTCTTACAAATGTTCTCATGTACGATAATGTCCAAGTGTGATGCAACTGCATGCTCTTGATCCTAGTCCTCTACTCATACCTTGCCCTCAATGGCACCATGAGTCTCAATACTTTGATGATCCATGATTTTTCATACCTCCTATAAAATAACCACACCATTGGTTCCTCCTTACTCTCAAGATTGATCACTCATACATCATGTGGTTGTTCCTGCAATACCCACACCACTAGTTCCCCCCCTTGCTCAAGAGACTGGGCACTCATACATCATGGTTGCTTCTATAAATAGCACACCAAGTCAATATCCGATTGAATCTTAATTTCCAATCATTCCTTCATTAGAGTATCTATGGCATCATTGGCAACCAGAACGCTCACCACCTGCCCACTCAGGGGCCTTTTCAATAGTTCCTAGCTCATAGTACTCGGCAATATAATCACTTATAAAAATCAAGATGGAATCTCCATCGAAGATCAGCAAGATCAACCAACAGATCCATATAAAAGAGCCATGGACTCGTCTGTTGAGGACCAGCAAGGTCAGTCAACCAGATCCATGCCCGGTTCTAGAAAACAACTCTCACTCCTTGTTCCAATATCTTCCACGACGCACGTGTGGGTATCTTCGGTGACCAGAGCCCGAGCACCGTATGGTCAGCACCCTCTAGGATCCTTCGCAGGTCACCTAGCGCTTCACTCATAGGCCGCTTCCTTGGTCCTTCATCCACCGTACCGGAAGCTCACCATTTAAATCGAACCGAGGCTAGTCAAGACCTTGGCCGACCTTGCTACGTGAGACGTCCTCCGTTGGCTCTGTTCTGTTGCAACTTTATCAGGTAGGTCTCCACGACCACATTCTCAAGACAGTCAAAATGCTTCTCCAGCATTCTTGACATAAAACAGTCATTTACAAATAGTTCACAAATACAGTTTCTATAATGAACTCTCGTCTTTCCAGATTGTTCCACATCAATCCATATTACTTAACCCAATTCCAAATCATAAGCGTATCCATTTTTAACCAGATACGTCATTTTCCATCCCATCACATCAAGTTCATTCACTTCACATAACATCCATTCATATCTTTCTTAAATTACATTACGTCTCATCACATCCATTTCTCATTACATCTCATTCATTCACATCTTATATCATTCATTTACATTCTGATTCACATGACATCTCATCTCATCCATTCGCTCATATCGACGTCATATCCATTCACATACATATTCGCATTCATTATTCCAGATACACGTCCACATTCGTTCCACATCCACATCTACATCCATACATCCATTTTCACATCCACATCCATATATCCATTTTCATATCCACATTCATACATCCACGTCCACATCCACATTCATACATCTATTTTCACATCCACATCCACATCCACATCTACATCCATATATCCATTTTCATATCCACATTCATACATCCACATCCACATCTATATCCATACATCCACATCCACATCTACATCCATACATCCATTTTCACATCCACATTCATACATCCACATCCATACATCCATTTTCACATCCACATCCATACATCCACATCCACATCCACATCTACATCCACATCCACATCCACATCTACATCCACATCTACATCCACATCCACATCCACATCCACATCTACATCCATACATCCATTTTCACATCCACACTCATACATCCACATCCACATCTACATCCATACGTCCATTTTCACATCCACATTCATACATCCACATCCACATCCACATCCACATCCATTTCCACATCCACATCCATACATCCATTTCCACATCCATATCCACACATCCACATCTACATTCATACATCCATTTCCACATCCATATCTACATTCATACATCCACATCCACATTCATACATCTATATCCATATCTACATCCATACATCCATTTCTACATCCACATTCATACATCTACATTCACATCCACATCCATACATCCATATCCACATCCACATTCATACATCCACATCCACATCTACATCCATACATCCATTTTCGCATCCACATTCATACATCCACATCCACATTCATACATCTACATCCATATCTACATCCATACATCCATTTTCACATCCACATTCATACATTCACATCCACATCTACATCCATACATCCATTTTCACATCCACATTCATACATCCACATCCACATTCATACATCTCCATCCATATCTACATCCATACATCCATTTCCACATCCACATTCATACATTCACATCCACATCTACATCCATACATCCATTTTCACATCCACATTCATACATCTCCATCCATATCTACAACCATACATCCATTTCCACATTCACATTCATACATTCATATAAACCTTCACATCTATTCTTTTATAACACATCCTTTCTTATCCTATAATAGCCTATACACATCTTCTCACATCAGATACACTTCTTACCTCATCCCATACACATCCTATCACATCCTATCACATCCCATACGCATCTTATCACATCCTATCACATCTGAAACACATCTTATCGCATCCTATCACATCTCATACACATCTTATCGCATCTTATCACATCTCATACACATCTTATCACATCAGATACACATCTTATCACATCTTATCACATCTTATCACATCGTATACACATCCCATACACATCTTATCGCATCCTATCACATCTCATACACATCTTAGCGCATCCTATCACATCTCATACACATCTTATCACATCCGATACACATCTTATCACATCAAATACACATCTTATCACATCCGATACACATCTTATCACATCGAATACACATCCTATCACATCTTATACACATCTTATCACAACTATTTATAGCATGTAGGAGAATTCTAATTTTTTTGATATAAAGATTCTTTACGCATCGAATTAGGCAGAAAGACAACTTTAGTAGGAATAACTGTGAGATCCCTGTCCCCACCATGCGACGGATTCGGGGTACTAGCAGCGGAAGTAGCACTTCATGCATGGGGTAGGGACCCACACTCGGGGCCTCGTCCATGGATGTCCGGACAAGAGACGAATCCGTCGATTTTTCCAAAACCGAACCCGAAAAAACTTTCCTTTCTCGGAAAGCACGGGCGATTCCACCAGGATAACTTTTTACTCTAACGTAATCAAGATCATTACTGATCATGCTAATCCGACTGCACCTATAAAGATACTCGGTCGGATCAAGGAAGAAACTTGCACTTGGATCATTGGGATCAACGCTTTTTTCCCCATCAAGAGGCACAGCCGTTGATTCCTATCCATAGAACAATTACTATCCGGGATTTACTTTATCTATCGTAATAACAGAAATTGAGTCTCGATTTTTTACGGATCCATCAGTCCAGCCTAACCCCATCTGATCCCATGGGTTAGCCAACCGCCCAACCACTGTAGTGATGGGATCCAATTTGGAATTTGGTTAGGTTTTGTCCCGAGTACCAAGGAAAAGAGTTCCAAGGCCCCCTAGCCGGAAGTTCATGCAAACATAAAATTAGGCACACCACTTACACACCCAATATAAAATTACCTTTTTCTTAGCATCAGTTAACTTTAAAACAATCCTTTAATGAAACCATAGTACCACTGATCACAGTCTTCCAAATTATCCGGTTGATTCTCAAATTTCCCATCATTCCTTCATTAGAGTAACTATGGCATCATTGGCAACTAGAACGCTCACCACCTGTCCACTCAGGGGCCTTTTCAATAGTTCCTAGCCCATAATACTCGGCAATATAATCACTTATAAAAATCAAGATGGACTCTCGTTGAAGATCAGCAAGATCAACCAACACATCCATAAAAAGAGCCATGGACTCATCCATTGAAGACCAGCAAGGTCAATCAACCAGATCCATGCCCGGTTTCAGAAAAACAACTCTTACTCCTTATTCCAATATCTTCCTCGACGCACGCGTGGGTATCCTAGGCGACCCAGAGCCTGAGCACCGTATGGTCAGCACCCTCTAGGATCCTTCAGGTGACCTAGCGTTTCACTCATAGGCCGCTTCCTTGGTCCATCATCCACCGTACCGGAAGCTCACCATTTTAATCGAACCGAGGCTGGTCAAGACCTCGGCCGACTTTGCTACGCGAGACGTCCTGCATTAACTCTCCGTCAGCAGTTGCAACTTTATCAGTTAGGTCTCCACGACCTTAATCACAAGACGGTCAAAATGCTTCCCCAGCATTCTTGACATAAAACAGCCATTTACAAACAGTTTACAAATACAGTTTCTATATTAACTCTCATTTTTTCACATTATCCCTCATTAATCCACATTACTTATTCCACATTCCATTTATATGTGTACTCATCCAATCACCTCATTCTCCATCTCCTCACTTCAGATTCCTTCACATCACATATCATATATTCACATCCATATCCACATCCATACATCCACATCCACATCCACATCCACATCCACATTCACATCCATACATCCACATCTACATGCTTATCTCCATTTTCACATCCTCATTTATACATCCACATCCCATATCCACATTCATACATACACATCCATATCCACATCCACATGCATACATCCATTATCACGTCCTCATTCATACATCTACATCCACATACATACATACATCCACATCCACATTTCCATTCACATCTATACATCCACATCTACATGCACATTCACATCCATACATCCACATCTATATGCGTACATTCACATCCACATGCATACATCCACATTCACATTCACATCTACATGCATACATCCATGCATACACATCCACATTTACATCCATGCATCCACATCCACATCCTCATTCACATCCATACATCCACATTCATGCATCCACATCTACATGCATACATCCATACATACACATCCACATTTACATCCATGCATCCACATCCACATCCATACATCCACATCCATACATCCACATTCATGCATCCACATCTACATGCATACATCCATACATACCCATCCACCTTCGCATCCATGCATCCACATCCACATCCTCATTCACATCCATACATCCACATTCATGCATCCACAACCACATTCACATTCACATCCATACATCTACATCTACATGCATACATCCACCTCCACATTCACATCTACATCTACATGTATACATCCACATCTCCATCCATGCATCCACATCCACATCCTCATTTACATCCATACATCCACATTCACATTCACATCTACATGCATACATCCATACATACACATCCATGCATCCACATCCACATCCTCATTCACATCTTAACTCATGTCATATACATCTTATCACTTCCCATATCTTTTATGCTTACCTCTATGCATGAAATTCAATTATGCTAAAAGTAACACTTTTATAATAAAATAATCATCTTTTATGCATACCTCTATGCATGAAATTCAATTATGCTAAAAGTAACTCTTTTATAATAAAATAATCATCTTCTATGCATACCCCTATGCATGAAATTTAACTATGCTAAAAGTAACTCTTTTATAATAAAGTATTCGTCTCTTATGCATACCTCTATGCATGAAATTTAATTATGCTAAAAGTAACTCTTTTATAATAAAATAATCATCTTCTATGCATACCTCTATGCATGAAATTCAATTATGCATAATATAAAAATCAATTTCTCTAGGATTACAATGAATATCTTTCAATTAATCTAGGATGATAATTCCTAGAATATGGTAGGAAGTCCTCTTTTTACGCTTTGAATGAAATTATTTTATGCGTAATTTTTATAAAAATTTTGCCATAGCTCCGCTGCTGCTATGACTGATAAATCTCAATTTTTCTAAGAGATAAAGCTTATCTTTAAGGAAATAATTAGAATGATCCCTAATTGGATCATTAATCCATAATGGATTGAATCATCAATATACATAAACTAAAAGTATAGAAAAAAGCCATTAATTTGGCCTCAAGCATAGATTAATCTTGGATTAAGGAAAAGCTTTATGAAAAGCTTCATTTGGATTGAGAATGGGTCATGAGTATGACCATTTCTTGAGTGAGAGAGAGAATTTACATAAAAACCATTTGAATTAAGCATAAATGAAAATTTATGTAATTCTTAACCATCATTAATCAATTAACTTCAATAGCATTCATCAAATTATGTAACTCTTCACTACCATTCATCAATTAACTTCAATAGCATTCAAAAACCATTCCAATTAAGCTTCTCAAGCTTGAGAGGGGTTGAGAAGAGAGAAGCATTGAGAAATTATAGAAAAGATCAAAATTCACCATTTACCTTACAATTTGCTTGATTCTTTGTTCACGGTAGAGGCCCCCAACCAATCAATTGGTTAAGTATGTTGATGGAGCCACCAATGGGGATTGAAGAAAGAGGGAAGCTCCAATTTCTTCAATTTGGAGAGAATTTTAGAGAATAGTAGAAATTAGCATTATTTCAGCATAACTCTAGTATAGTAAAATTCTTCTATATCTTTTTTCAAAGGACTCATGTTCTATTTATAGGAGAGGGAAGCTCTAACCAAAGTTAACTGAATTCTAGAATTTTCCAAATTCAGTTTGGTTGAATTTGGACTAGATTTGGACCTAGTTTGGTTACTTTTTGATTCGGTTTGGTTCCATTTTGATTTGGTTTGGTTCAAGAGAGAGGAGAGATAAAAATATCACATTATTTTTGAGTTTAAAACTCATTCAAGCATGTGAAATATGCACCTCCTTTAAAGAACTCCCCTTCCTTACATATGTGTCAAAATGGAATCATTATACCCAAAATATCTCATATTTTTAATATTGCTCATAGTTTTTTACTAATAAACCTTGTACATTTTCAACTCTTCATCTTATGTGAAATAAGCACCTCCTTTAAAGAACTCCCCTTCCTTACATATGTGTCAAAATGGAATCATTATACCCAAAATATCTCATATTTTTAATATTGCTCATAGTTTTTTACTAATAAACCTTGTACATTTTCAACTCTTCATCTTATGTGAAATATGCACCTCCTTTAAAGAACGCCCCTTCCTTACATATGTGTCAAAATGGAATCATTATACCCAAAATATCTCATATTTTTAATATTGCTCATAGTTTTTTACTAATAAACCTTGTACATTTTCAACTCTTCATCTTATGTGAGCATTTATTCATTTTTGGGTATCTTCTTTTACAAATTGGATTTATCTCCTCCCTACACATGGATTGATGCTATTGGCCCATAGGAACCTTAATTGGACCATAATTCAAAAATTTCTGAAAATCTAGACCCTTAGGCTAAGGTCCTTTATACCCATTTCCAATTAATTCCAATTGCACATTGGAAAGTTCTTTTTGAATTTCTGTTTCAGGGGAACTTATTTTAATAAGATGAGATAATTTTCTATCCAAAAATATTAAAAATCTGAATATTCTCTCTCTAGAATATTTTCTCTCTCTAGGTTAAAACAGTTAGAAACAAGTCTTTTATATTTCTGAAGAGAGATTGATTACAGGGGAAGATACTAGACATTTTGAGAGGCTGGGGAGGAATCTTACAATAACACTTTTATAATAATCCTTTTATGCATCTATTTAGGCATAAGTTTAATTTTAAGGAAAATAACACTTTCGAATTAAAAATAAACCTTTTATGCATTTTATTATGCATAAATTCCATTTTAATGAGAATAACACTTTCAAAATAAAAATAAATCTTTTATGCATTTTACTATGTATTCATTTCATTTTAATGAGAATAACACTTTCAAAAAAAATAAATCTTTTATCCATCTAACTATGCATAAAATCAATATTGATAAGAATAACTCTTTTGAACTAAAAATAAAATTCTTTATGCATAAAATCAATATTGATAAGAATAACTCTTTTGAATTAAAAATAAAATTCTTTATGCATCTTTCTATGCATAAAATCAATTTAGTAGGAATTACACTTTTAGAATAAAAGAATTTCTCTTATGCATCTAATTTATGCATAAAATCCATTTATGATGAAAATCACACTTTAATATAAAAAATATCTTTTATGCATACAAATCATTTATGATGAAAATCACTCTTTTAATATAAAAGAATTTTTTTATGCATCTAATTTATGCATAAAATCAAAATTGATGAAAATAACTCTTTTGGATTCAATTAAATTCTTTATGCATCTTTCCATGCATAAATCCAATTTAGTAGGAATTACACTTTTAGAATAAAAGAATTTCTCTTATGCATCTAATTTATGCATAAAATCCATTTATGATGAAAATCACACTTTTAATATAAAAAAATATCTTTTATGCATATGTTTATGCATACAAATCATTTTTGATGAAAATCACTCTTTTAATATAAAAGAATTTCTTTTATGCATAGAATTAAAATTGATGAAAATAACTCTTTTGGATTAAATTAAATTTTTTTTGCATCTTTCCATGCATAAATCCAATTTAGTAGGAATTACACTTTTAGAATAAAAGAATTTCTCTTATGCATCTAATTTATGCATAAAATCCATTTATGATGAAAATCACACTTTTAATATAAAAAAATATCCTTTATGCATACAAATCATTTATGATGAAAATCACTCTTTTAATATAAAAGAATTTCTTTTATGCATCTAATTCATGCATAAAATAAAAAATGATAAAAATAACTCTTTTGGATTAAATTAAATTCTTTATGTATCTTTCCATGCATAAATCCAATTTAGTAGGAATTACACTTTTAGAATAAAAGAATTTCTCTTATGCATCTAATTTATGCATAAAATCCATTTATGATGAAAATCACACTTTTAATATAAAAAAATATCTTTTATGCATATGTTTATGCATACAAAACATTTATGATGAAAATCACTCTTAATATATAAAAGAATTTCTTTTATGCATCTAATTTCTGCATAAAATCAAAATTGATGAAAAATAACTCTTTTGGATTAAATTAAATTCTTTATGCATCTTTCCATGCCTAAATCCAATTTAGTAGGAATTACACTTTTAGAATAAAAGAATTTCTCTTATGCATCTAATTTATGCATAAAATCCATTTATGATGAAAATCATAATTTTATAATAAAAATAACAATTTCAATATGCTTCCTTCTATGCATAGATTTTCTTATACCTAGGATGAAAGTTAACACTTTAAGAATACATATACGATGGAAATTACTCTTTTTGAATTAAAAAATAAAACTTATTTTTCACAATTTTAGAAAATTTTGCCATAACCTCCTCTGTTTGGCTGACCATTTTTCAATTTCTAATTCTCTAAAATTAATTAGAATTTCACCAAGAGTATTTAAATCATTCTAATGCAAACATTTTCTCTTTATCAAAGAGAAATATTATGAAAAACTTGATTTTATCCATTGATCATTCATCTAGGATAGAGAATGGTTGGATTTACTAAAGAAGAGAGGGGAATGCCTTTTTCAATGAGGCATAACATCATAATCATTTTAGAGAAGACAAAAATCATAAAAACCATTAAAATTAAGCATAAATTGTAATTTATGTATTTCCTCACTACCATTCATCAATTAACTTCAATAGTATTAAAAAGCCATTCCTATCAAGCTTGAGAGGGGTTGAGAAGAGAGAAAACATTGAGAAATTATAGAAAAAGATCAAAATTCACTCTTACCCTTACAAATTGCTTGATTCTTTGATCACGGTAGAGGCTCCCAACCAATCAATTGGTTTGGTCTGTTGTTTGATGGAGCACCAATGGAGATTGAAGAAGGAGGGAAGCTCCAATTTCTTCAATTTGGAGAGAATTTTAGAGAATAGTAAAAATTATCATTATTTCAGCATAATTTTGGCATAGTATAATTCTCCTATTTTTTACAAAGGACTCAGGTTCTATTTATAGGAGAGGGAGGTTCTAACCAAGACCAAGTGCTTTCTAGAATTTTTCATATTCAGTTTGGTTGAATTTGGACTAGATTTGGACCTAGTTTGGTTCCTTTTTTATTCGGTTTGATCCAAGAGAGAGGAGACATAAAAATATCACATTATTTTTTAGTTTAAAACTCATTCAAACATGTGAAGTAGGGTCCTCCTTGAAGGGTCCTCCTTACACATGTGTCAAAATGGAATCATTATACCCAAAATATCTCATTTTTTTAGTAATACTCATAGTTTTTTACTAATAACCCTTGTACATAGTCAACTCTTCATCTTATGTGAGCATTTACTCATTTTTGGGTATTTTTCTTTTACAAATTGGATTTATCTCCTCCCCACACATGGATTGATCTTATTGGCCCATCTGAACCTTAATTTAAAATTTTGAAAAAATCTTGACCCTCAGGATAAGGCCTCTTGAACAGATTGTACTTGATTCCTAATGCACCTTCTATAAATCTTTTTGAACTTCTGTTTCAGGGGAACTTATTTTAATAAGATGAGAAATTTTTCTATCCAAAAATATTTAAAAATTGAATTACCACTCTCTAGAAGATTTTCTCTCTCTAGGCCAAAACTGGTTGAAGAGGGATTTGACTACTACAGGGGAAGATACTAGACATCCTGAGAGGCTGGGGAGGAATCTTACATTCTACCCCACTTAAAAAACGTGAGATGTCCTCATCTCGCAAAACTAGAGGAGAATTCTTTTCCTTAAGATCCAACTGATTCTGGGTTCCTTATAGTCTGGAAAACCCAATAGAATCTTGGGATAAAGATCCCTTATATAAAACTCATCATCAGATAATTAATTTACTCAGATCGTAACATTCAATCCTTATCATAATAATGGTTCATTAGACCGAAATTTCTATCCGAACAGTCCTTCATGGAAATTTTTCATTTATGCAGATTTTTAATTTGACCTCCTTTAACTTGATCCACTGGGTCAAGTGTTAACAGCAGCAATCTGCCAGCACAATCCACTAATCTCATAGTGATTTGCTGGAGTCATTAACGTCATTCTAACTACGAACATTATCACAGGGACTCGTCCCATTCATCCTCATTGAGGTTTTGCTTAGTTATTACAATTCAGCCAAAATTCAGAAATCTTCATTTTTCAATCAGAATCCAAATCAACTCATCATTTCTCAATCAGAATTTAAAATCATATCAACCACATTCGAATTCATCACCTGGATAGTATTAATGCTTATAATTTCAAGTCTTAGATTTACTCGTATATACTGCCAGTAAAGAGCTGCAGTTATACCCTCGGTATATACGGGTAGTCACGGTCCTTGGAACTATAAGGTAAATACTATCATGTCTAGGCCTCAAGCAAGTCAGGGATTCCATACAATTGCGGTACTTCCATCTGAAGACCCAATTACCAATTTATGAATTTCAGTTTGAATATCAAATTGTATGAATTTTATCACACAATTATAATCTTTTAGAGCTTCTTGATAAAATTTTGACATATTTGGCTTCTCGGTTGATCTTCATTAGCCAAATTTGCTCTGATACCAAATGTAAGATCCCTGTCCCCACCGCCCAACGGATTCGGGGTGCTAGCAGTGGAAGGAGCACATCTTCCGCGGGGTAGGGTCCTACACTCGGGGCCTCGCCCACCACGGATATCCGGATAGGTGACTAATTCCTTGGTTCTTCCAAGGCCGAACTTAGAAAAACTTCCCTTGCCCGGAAAGCACGGGCGATTCCACCAAGATAACTTTCTTCTAACGTAGTCAAAAGCCTTAACTTACTGAGCTCATCTGACCGAACCCGTAAGTCCCAAAGTCAGATCAAGGAAAAAGACTGTACTTGGATCATAGAGACCAACGCTTTTTTCCTCATTGAGAGGCACAGCCGTTGATTCTTTTCCATAGAACAATTTTTGTCCGGGATTTACTTCATCTATCGAAATAAACAGAAATTGATTCTCGATTTACGGATCCATCAATCCAACCTAACCCCATCCTGTCCCATGGGTTAGCCAACCGCGCAACCACTGTAGTGATGGGATCCAATTTAGAATTTGGTTAGGTTTTGTCCCGGGCACCAGGGAAAAGAGTTCCCAGGTCCCCTAGCCGGATATTCATGCAAATTTAACACCAGTCATGCCACTTACACACCCAATATGAAATTGCCTTTTTTTTCACAGATTCAGCCATCTTTAAAACAATCATTTAATGAAATCATAGTATCATTAATCACCATTTTCCAAAATATCCGGTTGAATCTTAATTTCCAATCATTCCTTCATCGAAGTATCTATGGCATCATTGGTAACCAGAACGCTCACCACCTGTCCGCTCAGGGACTTTTTCAATAGTTCCTAGCTCATAGTACCCGGCAATATAATTACTTATAAAAATCAAGATGGAATCTCCGTTGAAGATCAGCAAGATCAACCAACAGATCCATATAAAAGAGCCATGGACTCATTCGTTGAGGACCAGTAAGGTCAGTCAACCAAATCCATGCCCAGTTCCAGAAAACAACTCTTACTCCTTGTTCCAATATCTTCCACGACGCACCTGTGGGTATCTTCAGCAACCCAGAGCCCGAGCACCGTATGGTTAACACCCTCTAGGATCCTTCGCATGTCACCTAGCGCTTCACTCATATGCCGCTTCCTTGGTCCTCATCCACCGTACCGGAAGCTCACCATTTAAATCGAACCGAGGCTGGTCGTCAAGACCTCGGCCGACCTTACGGGAGATGTCCTTCGTTGGCTCTCCATTACATGTTGCAACTTTATCAGGTAGGTCTCCACAACCACATTCTCAAGACAGTCAAAATGCTTCTCCAGCATTCTTGACATAAAATAGTCATTTACAAACAGTTCACGAATACAGTTTCTATAATGAACTTTCGTCTTTCTAGATTGTTCCACATCAATCCATATTACTTAGCCCAATTCCAAATCATAAGCGTATCCATTCTTAACCAAATACATCATTTTCCATCCCATCACATCAGATTCATTCACTTCACATAACATCCATTCCTATCTTTCTTAAATTACATTACATCTCATCACATCCATTTCTCATTCCATCTCATTCATTCACATCTTATATCATTCATTTACATTCTGATTCACATGACATCTCATCTCATCCATTCGCTCATATCGACGTCATATCCATTCACATACATATTCGCATTCATTATTCCACATACACATCCACATCTACATCCATACATCCATTTTCACATCCACATTCATACATCCACATCTACATCCATACATCCATTTTCACATCCACATTCATACATCCACATCCACATCCACATCCACATTCATACATCCACATCCACATCTATATCCATACATCCACATCCACATCTACATCCATTTTCACATCCATATTCATACATCCACATCCACATCCACATTCATACATCCACATCCACATCCATATATCCACATCCACATCTACATCCATACATCCATTTTCACATCCAAACATCCACATCCACATCTACATCTACATCCATACATTCATTTTCACATCCACATTCATACATCCACATCCACATCCATACATCCACATCCACATCTACATCCATACAACCATTTTCACATCCACATTCATACATCCACATCCACATTCATACATCTACATCCATACATCCATTTCCACATCCACATTCATAATTCACATCCACATATACATCCATACATCCATTTTCACATCCACATTCATACATCTCCATCCATATCTACATCCATACATCCATTTCCACATCCACATTCATACATCCACATCCACATTCATACATCTCCATCCATATCTACATCCATACATCCATTTTCACATCCACATTCATACATTCACATCCACATCTACATCCATACATCCATTTTCACATCCACAGTCATACATCTCCATCCATATCTACAGTCATACATCCATTTCCACATCCACATTCATACATTTATATACACCTTCACATCTATTCTTTTATAACACATCCTTTCTTATCCTATCACAGCCTATACACATCTTATCACATCAGATACACTTCTTACCTCATCCCATACACATCTTATCACATCCTATCACATCCCATACGCATCTTATCACATCCTATCACATCTCATACACATCTTATGGCATCCTATCACATCTCATACACATCTTATCACATCTGATACACATCTTATCACATCCCATCACATCTTATCACATCTTATACACATCTTATCACATCAGATACACATCTTATCACATCCCATACACATCTTATCGCATCCTTTCACATCTCATACACATCTTATCACATCAGATACACATCTTATCACATCTTATCACATCTATTTATAGCATGTAGGAGAATTCTAATTTTTTTGATATAAAGATTCTTTACGCATCTAATTAGGCATAAAGATAACTTTAGTAGAAATAACACTTTTATAATAATCCTTTTATGCATCTATTTAGGCATAAGTTTAATTTTAAGGAAAATAACACTTTCGAATTAAAAATAAACCTTTTATGCATTTTACTATGCATAAATTTCATTTTAATGAGAATAACACTTTCAAAATAAAAATAAATCTTTTATGCATTTTAATGAGAATAACACTTTCAAAATAGAAATAAATCTTTTATGCATTTTACTCTGCATTAATTTCATTTTAATGAGAATAACACTTTCAAATTAAATATAAATCTTTTATGCATCTAACTATGCATAAAATCAATATTGATAAGAATAACTCTTTTGAATTAAAAATAAAATTCTTTATGCATCTTTCTATGCATAAAATCAATTTAGTAAGAATTACACTTTTAGAATAAAAGAATTTCTCTTATGCATCTTATATATGCATAAAATTTATTTATGATGAAAATCACACTTTTAATATAAGAAAATATCTTTTATGCATACAAATCATTTATGATGAAAATCACTCTTTTAATATAAAAGAATTTCTTTTATGCATCTAATTTATGCATAAAATCAAAATTGATGAAAATAACTCTCTTGGATTAAATTAAATTCTTTATGCATCTTTCCATGCATAAATCCAATTAAGTAGGAATTACACTTTTAGAATAAAAGAATTTCTTTTATGTATGTAATTTATGCATAAAATCCATTTATGATGAAAATCACACTTTTAATATAAAAAATATCTTTTATGCATATGTTTATGCATACAAATCATTTTTGATGAAAATCACTCTTTTAATATAAAAGAATTTATTTTATGCATAAAATCAAAATTGATGAAAATAACTCTTTTGGATTAAATTAAATTCTTTATGCATTTTTCCATGCATAAATCCAATTTAGTAGGAATTACACTTTTAAAATAAAAGAATTTCTCTTATGCATCTAATTTATGCATAAAATCCATTTATGATGAAAATCACACTTTTAATATAAAAAAATATCTTTTATGCATACAAATCATTTATGATGAAAATCACTCTTTTAATATAACAGAATTTCTTTTATGCATCTAATTTATGTATAAAATAAAAAATGATAAAAATAACTCTTTTGGATTAAATTAAATTCTTTATGCATCTTTCCATGCATAAATCCAATTTAGTAGGAATTACACTTTTAGAATAAAATAATTTCTCTTATGCATCTAATTTATGCATAAAATCCATTTATGATGAAAAGCACACTTTTAATATAAAAAAATATCTTTTATGCATATGTTTATGCATACAAAACATTTATGATGAAAATCACTCTTTTAATATAAAAGAATTTCTTTTATGCATCTAATTTATGCATAAAATCAAAATTGATGAAAAATAACTCTACTGGATTAAATTAAATTCTTTATGCATCTTTCCATGCATAAATCCAATTTAGTAGGAATTACACTTTTAGAATAAAAGAATTTCTCTTATGCATCTAATTTATGCATAAAATTCATTTATGATGAAAATCACAATTTTATAATCAAAATAACAATTTCAATATGCTTCCTTCTATGCATAGATTTTCTTATACCTAGGATGAAAATTAACACTTTAAGAATACATATACGATGGGAATTACTCTTTTTGAATAAAAAAATAAAACTTATTTTTCATAATTTTAGAAAATTTTGCCATAACCTCCTTTGTATGGCTGACCATTTTTCAATTTCTAATTCTCTAAAATTAATTAGAATTTCACCAAGAGTATTTAAATCATTCTAATGCAAACATTTTTTACTTATTAAAGAAAGAGAAACATTATGAAAAACTTGATTTTATCCATTGATCATTCATCTAGGATAGAGAATGGTTGGATTTACTAAAGAAGAGAGGGGAATGCCTTTTTCAATGAGGCATAACATCATAATCATTTTAGAGAAGACAAAAATCATAAAAACCATTAATATTAAGCATAAATTAGAATTTATGTATTTCCTTACTATCATTCATTAATTAACTTCAATGGTATTAAAAAGCCATTCCAATCAAGCTTGAGAGGGGTTGAGAAGAGAGAAAACATTGAGAAATTATATAAAACTCATCATCAGATAATCAATTTACTCAGATTGTAACATTCAATCCTTATCATAATAATGGTTCATTAGACCGAATTTTGTATCCGAACAGTCCTTCATGGAAATTTTTCATTTATGTAGATTTTTAATTTGACCTCCTTTAACTTGATCCACTGGGTCAAGTGTTAACAGCAGCAATCTGCCAGCACAATTCACTAATCTCATAGTGATTTGCTGGAGACATTAACGTCATTCTAACTATGAACATTATCACAAGGACTCGTCCCATTCATCCTCATTGAGGTTTTGCTTAGTTATTACAATTCAGCTAAAATACAGAAATCTTCATTTTTCAATCAGAATCCAAATCAACTCATCATTTCTCAATCAAAATTTAAAATCATATCAACCACATTCGAATTCATCATCTGGATAGTATTAATGCTTATAATTTCAAGTCTTAGATTTACTCGTATATACTGCCAGTAAAGAGCTGCAGTTATACCCTCGGTATATATGGGTAGTCACGGTTCTTGGAACTATAAGGTAAATACTATCATGTCTAGGCCTCAAGCAAGTCAGGGATTCCATACAATTGCGGTACTTCCATCTGAAGCCCCAATTACCAATTTATGAATTTCAGTTTGAATATCAAATTGTATGAATTTTATCACACAATTATAATCTTTTAGAGCTTCTTGATAAATTTTTGACATATTTGGCTTCTCGGTTGATCTTCATTAGCCAAATTTGCTCTGATACCAACTGTAGGATCCTTGTCCCCACCGTGCAACGTCGGGGTGCTAGCAGCGGAAGTAGCACATCTTGCACAGGGCAAGGTCCTACACTTGGGGCCTTGCCCATGCATATCCGGATAGGTGACTAATTCCTTGGTTCTTCCAAGACCGAACTTAGAAAAACTTCCCTTGCCTGAAAAGCACAGGCGATTCCACCAGGATAACCTTCCCCTAACATAGTCAAAAGCCTTAACTTACTGAGCTCATCTGACCGAACCCGTAAGTCCCAAAGTCAGATCAGGGAAAAAGACTGTACTTGGATCATAGAGACCAACGCTTTTTCCTCATTGAGAGGCACAGCCGTTGATTCTTTTGAAAAGATGCAGGGGGAAAGAGAGCTTAAGCTCTTGCAAGCACACACACACACACTCACAAAACCCTAATAGAGAACACACAAGGTGAGAGGCTGAAACTCTTCTTCTTCTTCACTCAACACTCAACACACCATATACAAAGATAAGAGTACACATAATATGAAAGGTACTCAACCAATACATACAAGGGTTCTCTATAGTGTGAACCCAACTAAATGAACTGGCACTATAACTATGCCAGTCTCTAGAATGGCTGTCACCACATAGCCTGTCATCCCACTGGGGCCACATATCACCCAAGATCTCACCAACCATGCCAGTGGTGTAAGTGTGGGGCCTATCCCCCAGGCGGGTCATCAGTGTCCACCGCCTGTGGGGCCTATCCCCCAGGCGGGTCATCAGTGTCCACCGCCTCACTAGATGAGCTCGATATCTCAACACTCCCCCTCGAGCTCAACTCCATCTCATGTACACCAAGCGAAGCCCTGAATCTGCGGAGCTTCTCTGTACCCAATGCTTTGGTCAAGATGTCAGCTACCTGATCCTCTGTGCTGACATAAACAAGGTCAAGATCTCCTGCCAAGACAAAATGGTAGTGGACCTCTATATGCTTCGTACGAGCATGAAAAACTAGGTTCCTGGCCAACTGTATATTGCTAATGTTGTCACAGAAAATGACAACTTGTCTATCCACTGATAGACCCAAATCTGCAAGTAGCTTTCTCAACCAAGCTACCTCACATGCTGCCATAGCAGCTCCTCTGTACTCGGCCTCTGTACTGGATAGAGCAATCGTAGGCTGCTTCTTGCTGCTCCAAGTCACAGCAGCACTCCCCAAAGAAAACATGAAGCCACTGGTAGATCTTCTATCTGAGATACTACCAGCCCAATCAGCATCTGTGTACCCATGTACACATATCTCTATCCCAGTCTCATAGAATAGTCCACAATGCAAAGTAGACCTCACATACCTCAGTATGCATCTCAATGCATCTAAATGCGGTTTCTGTGGAACTTGCATAAACTGACTCACCAACCCAACAGCATAGCTCAAATCTGGTCTGATGATCGTCATATAGATCAAGCTTCCTACTATGCACCTATACATAGTAGGGTCCTCCAAAATCTCTCCTGAATCTGCACTCAACTTGCCATTCTGATCCAATGGCACTGAGATAGGCTTACAGCCTGTCATACCATACTTGGACAACATGTCCAAGCCATACTATCTCTGCAGTAATCCAATACCATGTGGTGACCTAATCACCTCAATGCCCAAGAAATATCTGAGCTCCCCCAGATCCTTCATCTCAAATTTCTGTCTAAGCAAGATCTTTACATCAAAGATCTTTGCATCATGATCGCCCGTATAATGATCAAGTCATCTATATAGATGACAACAAGCACAACTCCTCTATCACCATGTCTCACATACAGTGAGAAATCTGCATTGGCTACATGAAAGCCAATAGTGACAAGATATTCAGAAATCTTGTCAGACCATGCTCTTGGTGCTTGTTTTAAGCCATACAAGGCTTTCTTCAACCTACAAACATGCTCGGGGTGACACATCCTCATAACCAGGTGGCTGCAACATATACACCTCTTGGTGCTTGTTTTAAGCCATACAAGGCTTTCTTCAACCTACAAACATGCTCGGGGGGGTGACTCACATCCTCATAACCAGGTGGCTGCAACATATACACCTCTTCTTGCAAATCCTCATGCAAGAATGCATTCTTTAAATCCATCTGATGTAAAGACCATTGCTTTGACGCAGCCACTGCTATCACAACTCTCACTGTTGCCATCTTGGCAACTGGGCTGAAAGTTTCCTCATAATCAATGCCATATGTCTGCGCATATCCTTTGGCTACGAATCTAGCCTTGTACCTATTTATGCTTCCATCACTGTTATGTTTTACTTTGTACACCCACTTGCATCCAATGGCTTTCTTGCCTTCAGGCAATTGCACTAAATCCCAAGTCTCATTTCCATATAGTGCATTCATCTCCTCATCCATAGCTTTCTCCCAACACACATTTCCAACAGCCTCATCAATGCATGTGGGCTCTACAACCTGCACAACTTTTGCCATATATGCATAGTGATGTGCCACATAACCATCATAAGTAAATCTTTGCACATGATTTTTCACTCTCCCAGATCTTCGCAGCTTTTCATTCATGGCTTCCATAGCCTTCTTTACACCAGGTGTTCTCATAGCTAGGATCCCAAGCTCCTCATCAAGGCTCATCTCTGAGCCACTAGACTCTCCATCAACATGAGAATGCCCTGCAGAAATGTCAGGCATATCAAGGGGCTCAACCACTTTCTCTTTTCCTTTACGTGGTGTACTAATCACATTTGCACGGCTGGTATTATGACGCAGCTTGCCACTCCATGGTCTATCAACAGACCCACTAGATGAGGACTCTCTTGGTCCACTCAAAGACTGTGACTGCTGACCTGCATTCTGTGCAACCACACTTCCACTCACATCAACCCCAACAGCTTCTTTTTCAGCAGCATACCAACTGCTCATCTCATCAAAGACAACTTCCCTGCTTACCCTCAACTCACGTGTAGTAGGGTTATAACACCTGTATCCCTTTTTCTCAAGGGAATATCCAATAAACACACATTTTTCAGCTTTTGGATCCAGCTTAGTTCTCAGCTCATCTGGCACATGCACATATGCAATGCATCCAAAAACTTTCAGATGAGACAAATCTGGTTTTCTACCAGTAAACCTCTCCTCTGGAGTTACATCATGTATGGCTGTAGTTGGAGTCCTGTTCATGATGTAAACTGCTGTAGAAACAGCCTCAGTCCAATAGCTATGCGGCTTATTCTTCTCTTCCATCAATGCTCGTGCAATCTTAGCAATGTGCCTGTTTTTCCGCTCAGCAACTCCATTTTGCTGCGGAGTGTATCTGCATGTAAACTGTCTCCGAATACCATTCTTCTTCAAAAATTCATTGGAGAAATACTCTCCCCCTCCATCTGACCTTAGGCACTTTACATATTTCCCTGTTTGCTTTTCAACCAAAACTCTGAAATTCTGAAAGTGAGTGAACAACTCACCCTTCTCCTTCATGAAGTATACCCACACTTTCCTTGTGTGGTCATCAATAAACGTCACATAATACCTGTAGCCTCCCATAGATATGGTCTTCGTAGGACCCCATACATCTGAATGCACAACATCTAGTGCATTTCTGCTCACATATCTATTACGTGGAAACACATGCTTTGTTTGCTTCCCAAATTGGCATGCTTCACATATTTTCTACATACCTTCCACTTTAAGTTTTGGCAGCCCTGTCACAATTCCTTTAGTCTGCATAGACTTCAATCTCTGCACATTCACATGTCCGATCCTTTTATGCCAAATGTCTGTGTCTGCAACAATTCCTGAACCATTTGCAAACATTGCAGCACTCACTTCAGGCATGTTTACATTCAACGTAAACATTCTGCTTTGCAACCAACCTGCACTTGTCTTTAAAGTCTTCGACATAACAACCATCAGGGCTAAACTGAACCTACAAACCCTACTCAATCATCTGGCCAACTGAAACCAGATTTTTTGTTATGTTCGGTACATGAAGTACATCTGCAAGGTACTTCACTTTGCCATCCTGCATAGACAATGGCACATCTTCAACATGGGCAATTGGATAAGTAGTGTGATCCCCTGTTTCCACAAAACCTGGTCTTTCCGGGTTTTTCATCTCCTTCAACCACTCCCCATGACTTGTCATGTGGTTCAAAGCACCTGAATCAACATACCATACATCATCCTTTTGTGCTGCTTCAACATTTTCAGACATGGCATTCATGACATGCTGCATAACAAACAACCTTTCATTATCCTCATTGTTTCTGCTCGAGGATGCATAGTTGTTTTGCTGCAATTTCCCATTTTGCATGTGGGCCTGCTTCTTATAACATTCTACCTGCACAATAAAAGCATCCACGTGCATCGTTATACTACCTTTGCCAATTTCCACGGCCTCTTTGACTCCCCCTGCCTCTGAATTGGCCTCTTCCACCTGCGTGTTGTTGTTGTTGTTGTGAATTCTGGGACTGTTGTTGTTGCTGCTCTGCTGGCCATAATTCTGATTACCTGTTCGGCCACCTCCTTGACCGCGTCCACGGCCTCCTCTACCTCGTCCTCTTCCTGAACTTGTGTAGAAGGCCTGTTGGTCTGAATTGTTTTCGTTTTGTGAAGACTGTTGGTCTTCACCCAAGCTCTTCTCTTCTATAATCAGCATAGACACCAAATCTGTAAAATTAGGAATGTTTTCCCGAGTCTGAATAGACGTCTTGAATGCCTTGTATTGTGGCCCAAGACCACATAGACAGACTTCCACCTTATCATCATCATCTACTGACACACCAATAGATGCAAGGGATTCCACAATACCCTTTATCTTCAACGCATAATCATTCACAGACATGCTCTTTTTCTCCACAGTATGAAGTTCATTCTTCAACTGTATCTTACGTGCCTTGGTATTTGTTTCATAGAGTTTAACCAAGGTGTCCCACGCCTCCTTGGGGGGACTTGGCATCCTGAATGTGCCCAATCATGGTGTCCTGTATACTAATGGAAAGCCAATACATAACTTTCCTGGCTCCTTGGTTCCAGTCTTTAACCTCTTTCACATCTGCAGCAGCAGTCGGATTTATGTCTCGTTGGCTCTCCAACACCTGTTACAACTTTATTAGGTAGGTCTCCACGACCACATTCTCAAGATAGTCAAAATGCTTCTCCAGCATTCTTGACATAAAACAGTCATTTACAAACAGTTCACAAATACAGTTTCTATAATGAACTCTCGTCTTTCTAGATTGTTCCACATCAATCCATATTACTTAACCCAATTCCAAATCATAAGCGTATCCATTCTTAACCAGATACATCATTTTCCATCCCATCACATCAGATTCATTCACTTCACATAACATCCATTCCTATCTTTCTTAAATTACATTACGTCTCATCACATCCATTTCTCACTCCATCTCATTCATTCACATCTTATATCATTCATTTACATTCTGATTCACATGACAGCTCATCTCATTCATTCGCTCATATCGACGTCATATCCATTCACATACATATTCGCATTAAGTTATTCCACATACACATCCACATTCGTACATCCACATCCACATCTACATCCATACATCCATTTTCACATCCACATTCATACATCCACATTCACATCCATATCTATACATCCACATCCACATCCACATCTACATCCATACATCCATTTTCATCCACATCCACATCCACATCTACATCTACATCCATACATCCATTTTCACATCCACATTCATACATCCACATCTACATCCATACATCCATTTTCACATCCACATTCATACATCCACATTCATACATCCACATTCATACATCCACATCCACATCCATACATCCATTTCCACATCCGCATCTACATCCATACATCCATTTCCACATCCATATCCACACATCCACATCCATATCTACATTCATACATCCACATCCACATCCTAATTCATACATCTACATCCATACATCCATTTCTACATCCACATTCATACATCTACATTCACATCCACATCCATACATCCATATCCACATCCACATTCATACATCCACATCCACATCCACATCTACATCCATACATCCATTTTCACATCCACATTCATACATCTACATCCATATCTACATCCATACATCCATTTCCACATCCACATTCATACATTCACATCCACATCCATTTTCACATCCACATTCATACATCCACATCCACATTCATACATCTCCATCCATATCTATATCCATACATCCATTTTCACATCCACATTCATACATTCACATCCACATCTACATCTACATCCATACATCCATTTTCACATCCACATTCATACATCTCCATCCATATCTACATCCATACATCCATTTCCACATCCACATTTATACATTCATATACACCTTCACATCTATTCTTTTATAACACATCCTTTCTTATCATATCACAGCCTATACACATCTTATCACATCAGATACACTTCTTACCTCATCCCATACACATCTTATCACATCTTATTACATCCCATATGCATCTTATCACATCCTATCACATCTCATACGCATCTTATCGCATCCTATCACATCTCATACACATCTTATCGCATCCTATCACATCTCATACACATCTTATCACATCCGATACACATCTTATCACATCAGATACACATCTTATCACATCTTATCACATCTTATACACATCTTATCACATCTTATACACATCTTATCACATCCCATACACATCTTATCGCATCCTATCACATCGTATCGCATCCTATCACATCTCATACACATCTTATCACATCCGATACACATCTTATCACATGAGATACACATCTTATCACATCCTATCACATCTTATCACATCTTATCACATCTTATACACATCTTATCACATCTATTTATAGCATGTAGGAGAATTCTAATTTTTTTGATATAAAGATTCTTTACGCATCTAATTAGGCATAAAGATAACTTTAGCAGGAATAACACTTTTATAATAATCCTTTTATGCATCTATTTAGGCATAAGTTTAATTTTAAGAAAAATAACACTTTCGAATTAAAAATAAACCTTTTATGCATTTTACTATGCATAAATTCCATTTTAATGAGAATAACACTTTCAAAATAAAAATAAATCTTTTATGCATTTTACTATGCATTAATTCCATTTTAATGAGAATAACACTTTCAAAATAAAAATAAATCTTTTATGCATCTAACTATGCATAAAATCAATATTAATAAGAATAACTCTTTTGAATTAAAAATAAAATTCTCTATGCATCTTTCTATGCATAAAATCAATTTAGTAGGAATTACACTTTTAGAATAAAAGAATTTCTCTTATGCATCTAATTTATGCATAAAATCCATTGATGATGAAAATATCTTTTATGCATATGTTTATGCATACAAATCATTTATGATGAAAATCACTCTTTTAATATAAAAGAATTTCTTTTATGCATCTAATTTATGCATAAAATCAAAATTGATGAAAATAACTCTTTTGGATTAAATTAAATTCTTTATGCATCTTTCCATGCATAAATCCAATTTAGTAGGAATTACACTTTTAGAATAAAAGAATTTCTCTTATGCATCTAATTTATGCATAAAATCCATTTATGATGAAAGTCACACTTTTAATATAAAAAATATCTTTTATGCATATGTTTATGTGTTGGAATATGTGATCAATGTCATGGCCTAAGGTTAAGGCACACAATGAAATGTAAAAGGACCATGTAATATGAAGAGAATCTAGGTGAATGAAGGGTAAACCCCCACTTGGAAGAGGCGAGGTTCAGAAGATGCTCTGAAGGCTATATTCTAGGGAGCCATGTGGGGGGAGATGGCCTTGGATGCCCTTGATGATATGTAAGCAATGATGTCACTCAACGTTGTACACTTTGGCTATAAAATGATGGCCCTCCTAATGAGAAAAATACGAATTTCTATGCTATGTGAAGCTCCTCATTATGCAGCCATTTTGTTCCCTTAATCCTTGATTAAGTGCTAGTTAATTACCTTTTTGCTCATGTGACCACCATGGCTTATCTTGAACCACCATAGCTCATTTATCATCCCTTTCTCACATTAAGCTTGCATTATCACTCATTATGCTTTTACCAACATGGTATCAGAGCGAGGTTATCCTTAGGCATAGTAATTAACCACATTAATCATATTTCTCACTTTTGCAAGCTTTCCATTAAAGCTCCAACTCACCCCTTGCTGGTTTTTTGCTTCATACGGGCTCTATAATCCATCAAATCACAAGCTTCTTGATTCAAAAGAAAGCTTGCAGCCGGCTCCATCGACGCCTAGCTCCATGTGAGCTCCCACGCACTCTACGCGGCGTAATCGACTCTGCCAACAGCACGCTATTTTCTGGCAAAATTTGTCTAATTCGTGCTGTATGGTGAATGGTTTGCTAATTCCTCTTGTGAGCATAATGTTGATGCTATGAAGCCCCCACGTGTTGATTTTCATGAGCAACGGTCCACTGTAGCTACTGTTTAAACTAATTTATTAGTAGCAATACATGCTGTGTTGCAGAGAAGATTTTCGAAGATTGAAGCAGCATCTTGACATGTTTGAGTGCTGAGTTTAAAGCCAGCACCTTGGTTTTCACTTGGTTTAAAGCATTTTATGTTTCTCATTTGGGAAGAGCTTCATTTAATTGCTCAAAGCTCACTCTGTTTTTTGGGGCAGTTTTCCCTCTTTGAATTAATCACCTCCACTAATCATCATGTACTTAATAGTAATTATCTATTGTGATGACATTTTAATATGCATATTGAGTTGAATACCTCTTTGCAATCATGCCTTCGGATGCGGAATCATCTAATGAAGCTTATATCAAGAAATCATTGAAACCCAAAAGCAAAATTAGAAAATATTATTACTATGCAAGGGCTTATGGGTTGGGGGAATTCTTGAGTAATAACATGCATCTATATGGTGAAGGGGGATTCTAGCTTTTAATACTTTGCATTGTTCAATTCCAATCATGGAGTCAACTTACATATCATCCTCTTTCATCAAGAAATTCAACGGTCATGACTTCCACACTTGGCAAGTCAAAATGAGGTTCTTACTAATGAAAGAAGGAGTTTGGGGCATAGTCAATGGTACTATACCTAAACCTGCCACACGAGAAGGAGAAGTCTCTTGGCAAACCAAGGATGAGAAAGCATTAGCTCTCATTACCCTTGGAGTTGAAGATAGTTATATACATTACATTGGTAATGGAACATCTTCACAAATTGCTTGGAATTCATTGGATAAATCCTTTGGTGCTCAAGGCCTCCACAGCAAAATCAGTCTCAAAGTAGACTTTTACAGTCTAGAGTTCAAGGTTGATGAGACACTTGCGTCTCACATCAACACCATGAAGAGCTTGATGGCCCAGCTCGAAGCCATCAATGAACCAGTCAAGGAGAGTGATGCCATAGCCATCCTCCTAAAGTCAATGCCATCCGAGTATGATACACTCATGCCGACCTTAAAGTACATGCAGGATCCCACTTTGGAGGGGATAGAGAGTGTTCTCTTGGAAGAAGAGAAGAAGTTGAAAGGTAGGGCCATTGATCTTGTCTCAACCCAGGCATACCTTATTCAAAAGCAAGCCGGCAAACCACTCCAATGTACACATTATGGAAGGACAGGCCATCTTCTCAAGAATTGCTACTACAAAGACAAGCCAAAGCGAATGTGCACCAAATGTGGAAAGCCTGGTCACCTCGCCGACAAATGCTACACCAACCAGGCAAATATGGCAAGCACTTTGAATGATTCCGAAGAAGCAATTCAAGCATGTAACAATGTTACTACCTTTTTTGATGAAGCGGTAGATGCAGATTGGGCTTTCTAAAGCCAACAATGTTTATGCCCTCTCTTACCCAAATGTTTATGTATGGACACCTCTAACCACCGATGATGTAGGTTATGTGTTATTTTTATGATGCCCACAATATCTCTCAGTAGGCCATGTAGCCCTCAAGGGGGGGTTGATGGGGAGTTGGGTCTCCATGACCAACAAATGATGATGATGCCCATGGATATGATGATGATGATGCTATGATGATGATGGGGTATGGGAGAGGAATGTTTTCATGTCATGCTATTTTCTTTTCGCAATGTAGAAGCCATGCTCCCTATGAGCTATGCTAACTTCTTTTATGTACTGTAGAGCTATACTCCTTATGAGTTAAGCTTCTTTTCTTTCATGTAATGTTTGGATCAAGGGAGGGCAATATACCGTGCCATGATCAAGGGAGGGTGTTGGAATATGTGATCAATGTCATGGCCTAAGGTTAAGGCACACAATGAAATGTAAAAGGACCTTGTAATATGAAGAGAATCTAGGTGAATGAAGGGTAAACCCCCACTTGGAAGAGGCGAGTTTCAAAACTTGCTCTGGAGGCTATATTCTAGGGAGCCATGTGGGGGGAGACGGCCTTGGATGCCCTTGGATTCCCTTGATGATATGTAAGCAATGATGTCACTCAACCTTGTACACTTTGGCTATAAAATGATGGCCCTCCTAATGAGAAAAATATGAATTTCTATGCTATGTGAAGCTCCTCATTATGCTGCCATTTTGTTCCTTTAATCCTTGATTAAGTGCTAACTTTAATTACCTTTTTGCTCATGTGACCACCATGGCTTATCTTGAACCACCATAGCTCATTTATCATCCCTTGCTCACATTAAGCTTGCATTATCACTCATTATGCTTTTACCAACATTATGCATACAAATCATTTATGATGAAAATCACTCTTTTAATATAAAAGAATTTCTTTTATGCATAAAATCAAAATTGATGAAAATAACTCTTTTGGATTAAATTAAATTCTTTATGCATCTTTCCATGCATAAATCCAATTTAGTAGGAATTACCCTTTTAGAATAAAAGAATTTCTCTTATGCATCTAATTTATGCATAAAATCCATTTATGATAAAAATCACTCTTTTAATATAAAAGAATTTCTTTTATGCATCTAATTTATGCATAAAATCAAAATTGATGAAAAATAACTCTTTTGGATTAAATTAAATTCTTTATGCATCTTTCCATGCATAAATCCAATTTAGTAGGAATTACACTTTTAGAATAAAAGAATTTCTCTTATGCATCTAATTTATGCATAAAATCCATTTATGATGAAAATCACAATTTTATAATCAAAATAACAATTTCAATATGCTTCCTTCTATGCATAGATTTTCTTATACCTAGGATGAAAATTAACACTTTAAGAATACATATACGATGGGAATTACTCTTTTTGAATAAAAAAATAAAACTTATTTTTCACAATTTTAGAAAATTTTGCCATAACCTCCTTTGTATGGCTGACCATCTTTCAATTTCTAATTCTCTAAAATTAATAAGAATTTCACCAAGAGTATTTAAATCATTCTAATGCAAACATTTTCTACTTATTAAAGAGAAACATTATGAAAAACTTGATTTTATCCATTGATCATTCATCTAGGATAGAGAATGGTTGGATTTACTAAAGAAGAGAGGGGAATGCCTTTTTCAATGAGGCATAACATCATAATCATTTTAAAGAAGATAAAAATCCTAAAAACCATTAAAATTAAGCATAAATTGAAATTTATATATTTCCTTACTACCATTCATCAATTAACTTCAATAGTATTAAAAAGCCATTCCAATCAAGCTTGAGAGGGGTTGAGAAGAGAGAAAACATTGAGAAATTATAGAAAAAGATCAAAATTCACTCTTACCCTTACAAATTGCTTGATTCTTTGATCACGATAGAGGTCCCCAACCAATCAATTGGTTTGGTGTGTTAATGGAGCTACCAATGGAGATTGAAGAAAGAGGGAAGCTCCAATTTCTTCAATTTGGAGAGAATTTTAGAGAATAGTAAAAATTATCATTATTTCAGCATAATTCTGGCATAGTATAATTCTCCTATTTTTTTACAAAGGACTCAGGTTCTATTTATAGGAGAGGGAGGCTCTAACCAAGACCAACTGCTTTCTAGAATTTTTTAGATTCAGTTTGGTTGAATTTGGACTAGATTTGGACCTAGTTTGGTTTCTTTTTGATTCGGTTTTGATTCAGTTTGGTTGAATTTGGACTAGATTTGGACCTAGTTTGGTTCCTTTTTTATTCGATTTTGTTTCAATTTGGTTGAATTTGGACTAGATTTGGACCTACTTTGGTTCCTTTTTGATTCGGTTTTGATCCAAGAGAGAGGAGAGATAAAAATATCACATTATTTTTGAGTTTAAAACTCATTCAAGCATGTGAAGTAGGCGCCTCCTTGAAGGGACTCCCCTTCCTTACACATATGTCAAAATGGAATCATTATACCCAAAATATCTCATTTTTTTAGTAATACTCATAGTTTTTTACTAATAACCCTTGTACATAGTCAACTCTTCATCTTATGTGAGCATTTACTCATTTTTGGGTATTTTACTAATAACCCTTGTACATAGTCAACTCTTCATCTTATGTGAGTATTTACTTATTTTTGGATAATTTTCTTTTACAAATTGCATTTATCTCCTCCCCACACATGGATTGATCTTATTGGCCCATAGGAACCTTAATTTAAAATTTCGAAAAATCTTGACCCTTAGGATAAGGCCTCTTGAATAGATTATACTTGATTTCTAATGCACCTTCTGAAAATATTTTTGAACTTCTGTTTCAGGGGAACTTATTTTAATAAGATGAGAAATTTTTCTATCCAAAAATATTTAAAAACTGAATTACCACTCTCTAGAAGATTTTCTCTCTCTAGGCCAAAACCGGTAGAAACAAGATCTTTTATATTTCTGAAGAGGGATTTGACTACAGGGGAAGATACTAGACATCATGAGAGGCTGGCGAGGAATCTTACACTCACAATGTTTTCATATGCATCACACGTATTCAAAAAGTATATTTCATGTCTCACACGTGTCATAGCTGGTTGGACTCACTCACAACCAACTAGGGTCACTCTCATCAAGAATTATTTCAAAAGAGTTGATCGGACTCACTCATGATCAAATTCACCAAACCTTTACACGCGTCACACGTGTCTTAGAGTTGATCGGACTCACTCACAATCAAATTCACATGTTTCTTACATGTGTCACTCTTGGTTGGATTCACTCACAACAAAATTAATCGGACTCACTCACAATCAAATTCACATGAAGAATTATTTCACAAAAGAGTTGATCGGACTCACTCACATGATCAAATTCACCAAACCTTTACATGCGTCACACGTGTCTTAGAGTTGATCGGACTCACTCTCACAATCAAATTCACATGTTTCTTAACGTGTCACACATGTCACACTTGGTTGGATTCACTCACAACCAAATTAATCGGACTCACACGTGTCTTAGAGTTGATCGGACTCACTCACAATCAAATTCACATGTTTCTTACATGTGTCACACATGTCACACTTGGTTGGATTCACTCACAACCAAATTAATTACACTTGGGTCACCCAAGATATTCTTTTTACTTATTGGATCACCCAATAAACTAATTACCGTAACATTCCCTCTTGTTCGGTGACCTCAGTTGCGTATTTATTCACAAACACCAACACAAGTATCTCTCACAGATACCAACACAAATATCTTTCATAGATACCAACACAAGTATCTCTCACAAACACTTGGTTAATCTTGTTTTAAAATAGAAAGAGAATAATTTGAAGAAAGTGTTTTAAATGAGGTGTTAGAGTTTAAAGGATGAATGTGAAATAACAATAAGTTACATACATTCTTCGGTGATCAAACGAAAAACATATGTGCATCATTGTTAGTTCACCCAAGTCCTGATAGTGAATAATGTAATATGTATTTTCTTTCACGTATAGAAAGTATATATCAATCATTAAATTATCTTGACCAATATATTAGAATTAAATTTTAACTAAACAATGTATAAGTATGAGTTTTAGGCTTACCACTCTAGTGGTAGAAATCAAGGTTGGGAGTACCCTCTTGTTTAGGTTAGTCGCCTTTGTCTTCGTCTTGAACCACATTCACGACCACAACTTGATTCTTTTTCTTTTCGGGACACTCATATGCATAATGTCCTTCTTTGTGGCATCTGTAGCATGTAATCACATGTGATTTTTGATCTCCATTATTGGTCTTCTTTACAGCTTAAGTACTCTTTCCATTTACTAGTGGACCATCATGCTTCTCTGCTTTAACTTTGTGCTGAAATTTCTTATAATGTGTAGATTGAGAAGATGGAATAATATGAGAATGTGTCACTGTAGTATCCCTCGGAAATCCATTATTCTTCTCGCAGTATTTTGCTAGAGATATGGCATTGCTAAGAGAACGAGGATGAAACATGTTCACTTCTACTCTAATGACTGGATTGAGACCTGCTATGAACTTTCTCTTTTGCTCTTTCTCATGCATTTTCACTATAGCTTGAAGTTGCAATAAAGTTTGCCAAAATCTGTCAATATATAGTAGGCTGATATGGTCTCCTTTTTGAGCTGTCTAAAAATATCCCATCACTGTTTGGCTTTACTCTTATAGGGCAGAGGTAAGAAATCCTTCTTTATCAGCTTTTGGAAGCCTTTCCATTATTTTGGTTTGTGTTTGCCCTATCTTATAACATTCCAACAAAGAGCTACACTATCTACCAAATGATTAGTAGCACATTTAAGTTTATCTTTCTCAGAAACATTTTCACCAGAAAAATAACCATCAAGCTGGCTCAACCATGCGAGTATGATGTGTGCATCCTTTTGGCCATCATAATCCTAAAAAGTAAAAGCTTTTCTACTGATCTTGTGTCCCTTTCGAGACTTTTGAGCTTTGAGAGTAGCTCGCACAGTTCTTTGGATAGGGTCCTCCTTAGAATCCAAAGAATTAGATTCGGAATATGCATGCCTTCCCTTCTTGCAAGTAAATCTCTGCTCGAAATCTTCCCTTTGCCTCTTCTCACTCAACAATTGAGCTTGAAGTACATTTACTTGATCTTGGATGGTAGGCAGTTGTGGATAGATTGCTATTGCAAAAGAAACAAGTAAAATATTATGGAATTGTAAAAATAAAATAGAAAAGGTGGAAAACTTATCTGAGTCCCCTATATATCAAAAGAAGGGTCGTTGAAGTGCTTGAAGTTGATGGCATCCCACGAAGAATAAGTATAATAATCCAATATGTTTTGATGTTGACAATTTAGAAAAGAGCTCGTTCAAAACCACTTCGAAAGATCTTCAAAAAATATTACTCAAAAATAATGGTCAAAACCTTTGTTGTTGTAAGAAGCTTTTAAATGATTTTGTTTTGTGAATTATGGACCTTTCTCGCCTTTGAAACCTTCAAAAGCTTTTTTTTTTTGAAATTAAGCTTATATATATATATATATATATATATATATATATATGTAAAAGCTTACATTATATTAAGTTTTTTTTAAAAAGCTTATCAAAGCTTTATAATGAAGCTGCAACTCGACGTCCAGTCAACGCGAGCTACCGCCACTGAATTTAGAGAGGTGAGAGGGGAAAAGAAGCCGTGGAGGGAGGGTAGTCGCCGTCCCCTCGTGAACTGGAGAGAGAGGAAAAGAAAGATATATATATATATATAAAATTCTTGGCTTTTCAATAAAAAGTAAACCACTAACGCACTGTTATTTTTGGAGAATGATCCCTCCCATATAGAAATTCTCTGTGAGATGAGTTTAGCAATACAAAGAATAGGCTCCAAATCTCCTCAAAGAGCTGATTTCATCCATAAGGATTGATTATGGAGAGGATTTGAATTGAGAAAGGTGGTTTTTAGAGAAGGGTGGTTTTGGGAGAAGAAGGATGGTTTTTTTAAAAGAGGGTGGCTTTCTTCCTAGCCCTTGATCCAAATCTTAATCTAATGGTCCAAAAAATTCACATACCTTGTTTTGCCCAAGGGTTTTTCCGTACCTTCTCTTCTTTACCTCTTTGATTTTTTAAATTTTTGGATACTCTTGCTGCTACTACTGCAGATTCTACCAGATTCTACTCTAAGACTTCCACTCTTTCGCAGATTCTCTTCCACTCTCTTCCACTCTTCCACTGCAAGTATTCTTGAATTTGTTGAGAAGCCTTCAAATTTGCTCCAAGCCAATAATCTTGATTTTTTTTCAACTCTCCATGACCCAAATTCAATTCTTGAATTTGCCGTGCTCTGATACCACTCCACTGTTTACAGGACCATGGTACATGGAGATTAGATTATTTCATAGATTAAATAATAAAAGAAAATAAACCATAACATCATAGCATAAATCAAGGACATGAATCAAAGATCAAGAACATAAGATTGGTTGCAATCTTCCCCCCAGATGTGTGTGGATCCACTCCCACACGTGTGTGGATCCACTCCCACATGCAGTATTTAAATCATATTAATAAATTTAGCCCTTGGAGCCATAAATAGCATAGCTTTTTCAAAGTTGGGCTTTTACAAAATTTAACCTTAGTCCAATGCTTTTAAAGCATCTCATCAAAAATAATTCTTGCCCAACATATGTACAATGGGCCAAATCATACAAAATTAAATTTTTAGCACACATGTGCTTAGCTAGATAATCTCATCGAATGTCCACCTTGGTCGTCTCTTAAACTCATTATCTATAATCAACATAATCCACAATGTTAGACCATAATTACTTTGGAATCACTCACAAAAATAATTCTAACAAATGGAAATCATTAACTACCATCTTTCACACATAAACTACGCATCACACATAACTATCTGGATTCACTCCCATGATAAAATATTCTGAAAAATCTCACTCTCATGATAGGCAGATGAGACACGGAGAGAGCAATTTGTCTTCTTCTTGCAGAATGTAATGTTCATGGGAAAGATGGAGGACATGTCAAACAAGAATTACACGCTACTCAGCGCAACAGAAGTAGGAGAGAAAATAAATTGGGCAGCCATCTATAAGGAAAATCTGGCAAAGCAAGTAGCCACATGGACCAAAGAAAAATAGCCGCTGGTGCATGCACATTTAAGGGAAACCACACAAGCTGCCAGGTCCATGGATCTTAGGTCCAAAGAATCCAATGTGGGATGATCACACATGAAGATGGAGGATCCTCAAAGGCCACCAAAATGACCTTCAGTTTGTTTGAAGATGATGTGGATGATGGAGATGAATGGCAGAAGATAGCCCAAAAGACCAGCAAAAAGAGAAAGCACAGAGTGGATGAAGACTTGTTGCCAGACCTAGAAGAAGTGAAGAAATAGAAAGAGAAAGAGGAAAGGAAAAGGCAATTGGAGGAGAGACAGAAGCGAGAAGATGTTGCAGAGGCTGAAAAGAAAAAGAAGTCGAAGAGGAGAAAAAGGAAAAGGAGGAAGAGGAGAAGAGAATAAAAGAGGAGGAAGAGAAAAATAAAAGAGAAGGGGAACAACAGAAGAAGAGAGAAGAAGAGGCACAGAAGGGAAAGATTCCTACAAGGACAAAACTTTGTATACCACCAGAACTTTGGCCTTGGGTTGCAACTCTAACACAAAAAAAGCAGGAAAGTCCAAGAAGCCATAGCCCAAAGCTGCCTAGAGAATTGGAGGTGCAACTCCCCACTCAGCAGAGCTAAGCATGAACAAGGGGCTGATGACTGTGGCCCAAAATATTCTATCTTAGGCCATCACTATAGTGAAGGATTGAGTCAAAGGCCCAGAACACTATTCACAAAATGTGCGCCCTGAACCATTAGTAACACAGCCTACTCACAAAAGCTAAAAACAAACCCAAGGATTTGGAGAACAAAGCACAAATCATGGCTCAGCATAATGTGGAGATATATAACAAAATTTCAATGGCGGAGAAGGCCTTGGTCCAACAAAAGAGCTTAGTGAAGGGAAGATGAGAACCCTCACTAGTGAGAAAAATATGCTCCACGCTTAGGTGGAGAGACTCAAGGTAGAGCTAGCAAAAGCCTAAAATCCTACCAAAGTCTTGAGTGACACCATCCAATTGAAAGAAGAAGTGTTGGAGAGCACTACATCATTGGCAGTCACCCAAATGGAGGCCCAAGCTTTGAAGAACCAGGAGGAAAAGGAGATGCTATGCCTTCCACTGGATGCCAAAACAACAATTATAAAGACAACAAAGGCCAGACTTAGCAAGATATGGAGCAAGATTTAGAAGCTTTGATTGCAATACAAGAACAGATGGCTTCTAAAGCTCAAAAGGCCTAGATGAAGATGATGATGCTGACAAGGAGCAGCAACAACAACAACAGCCACAATAGTAACAACAAACACAACAGCAACACAACAGCAGTAACAACAGCCTACAGACCTGGGATCTCCTAGGCCAAGTACTTCCAGAAAAGGGAAGCAAGCAGAAAGTGAGGAATAGATCCTGGTGCAAGATCTGAAGGCTACCACATAGAAAGCAACTCACTAGGAGAAGGAGGCCAAAAAGTTGGTAGAGAGAAACAAAGAATTACAATAGGCACGGTAGGATGCAACACCCTCCTAGGAGTATGCATAAATTCTAAGAGAAGCCTATAAAGACAGAGACGAGGCAAAATCACAGGTAGGCGAAATCACAGGTAGAAGAGCATAAGGAAAAACTAGAGAAGAGCACAAAATTTGAAATGGATATACTAAACGCTTTGGAATTAGAAATGCAACACTGTCTGGAAATCGAGGATTAGCTCAAAAGAGAAAGGATCGAAACTAGGAAGAATACAAGACAACCCTCCAGAGGCAGATAGAGGAGGCACGACCAATGATGAAAAAGATACAACTGACCCAGAAAACAAGATTGCAGTGGAAACTAGAGGCTGAGAGAAGCGAAAGAAGAAGTCACAAGGCTACAAGCTGAAATTGCCAAGGTGAAAGCTGATGCGGGCTTGCCACAGAAAGCACAAAGATGCTGCTGGTTGGTGTGCCAAGAAAGGAGTGAGGGGAGATACTAATTGAGGTCCAAAAACTGCAGGACACCAACCAAGCCTTGAATAAAGAAAATGAGTGCTTGAAAGATATATTAGTCAACAACTTAGCTGCTCCATGGGCTAGCACATATAACCTAGTTTTTGAAGCCTCTCATGTTCTTAGAGCTACTGAAGGCCAAGATGGAGTTACCACAATATTTTCAAAATGCAAATAGAATAAGGTCCATATTGAGCAAAAACCCCCTTCCTCCGGAACATCCATGCTCTCAATTCTTTCTCTCTCAGACTCCGAGGGGAGAAGGTTGGTCCCACTGATGCAACCACTAGACAGTGCCAATGTCTAGAAGTGGAGCACTAGAGACCCAAATGCAGAAAAGTTGCAAAGCCCACCTCTAGAACATTCGAAGGAACATGAAGAAGCTACACTGGTCAAGTGGAGGGGCCTATACCAATGGTAGAAAAGAAAATTCTAGGCAAGGCCCCAATCCGACCTATGGTGAGAGTTTTCGACTTGCAAACTTCATAGAAAGACATCAGCAAGGGTCTTAGGTGTTCAGAAGAATAGGTGACAAAACTAAAGAGGTTGCAAAAGCATGCCACATACTTTGATAATGTATACATTCCACATTGCACTCCCCTAGAAATGTTTGAGAAGTTTAAGGAGAAATTTGTCAAGGAAGTGGGTTTCGCAAGCAGAAGCTCCAGCACCAGGCGTGCTAGGTGTTGCGCCCAGCAACTCAATGGTGGTGCCCAATAGCTCAATGGTGGCATAGCTCTTAGTCTGATCAATCTAGCCACCTTCCATGTCGTGAGCACCACCTTGGTACTGCACATGTGAAGATGGTGTGCTATAACCACCGGAGTAGCCGTTGGCCAAGATCAAGAAGACCAAGCTTAAAAGGATGGCACAAGGGCGGGAGAGAGAAGAAGGTGCCAGCTAAAGATTGTAGAAGAGCATGTCTTTAGTATTATGTCAAGCAGTTGCTCAATTGTGAGTTTGTACTAGTTCTAGAAGAAGTAATACAAGAACAATGTTGATTCTCCCTTCATCCCTGTGTAATTGCTGCAATGTGTTGAATAGGAATGTTGTAACTCTATCCTAAGAAATATGTTGTGTACTTGAGAGAGAGAGAGTGAGTGAGTTATGTGGTAGTGTGAGGGAAGAGTGTGAGTGTGAGAAGTTCCAAGATGAGCGGTGTTCTGTGTATCCCCATGACCACACTAGAGTTGGTGTTTGAATCTAGAAGCTCTGGGCAGGTGGCTACATGTCTCCCATGACATTGCCTAACTGGTCCATTACCCCGGATGTAGTCTTGTCATTCCACTGAGAGTGAAAGCAACAAGAAACATCGGGCTACCTTGGAGTAAGGTGCCAATGGGGATTTGGATTTGAGAAGAGAGGAAGGAGGAGAGACTTGCAATGTCCCTAGGAATGGATGCAAATTTTGGGTTGGATCATCTTTGTCTATTTTGAGGCTCTTGGCAGGTATAGGGTATTGGGATCTAGACTTCTATATTTGTCCTTTTCGAGTGGTCATCCCATAGGTTTTTGAGATACTTTGCCACTGGGTTGCCTTGGTGGGGATTGCTCGAGGGGGTTTCTGTGGGGGTGCTTGGTCTTAGATTCCTTTACTTTGTTCTTGAGCTTCCTCAGTCAGTCTTATGTCAAAAATCAAAGGGCATGGTTTGAAGTATGCTATTGAAGGCTTTTCCTCTAATTGAGCTTGATAGTCCCTCACCAACTCTTAAGATACCTTTAGCCTTTCATTTTCTTCTAAAGAGTTAGGGTATTTGGCTAACGTCTTGGGTAGCTAGTTAGGATCAATTGACTCTCTAGCTAGGGGGCTGGAGAGGTAGCAGTTGCTCCTCTTTAGATGAAGAGGTTGATGCATTGGTGGTCGTTCAGTCTTCAGACCTACTTTTTATGACTACATGGCTATCCCCTTTTCCTATCTTTGTGGCCTTTTTTCATGAGTGCCTTGTTGTGCGCGTGCTTGTTCTGGGATAGAACTTTTGCATGTCTTGGATGTCCTTGATTTTGCCAGGTCAATGCCTTGTGGCTGTGCAGCATGAGCTACAACCCTTCTTCTATTTTGCAGTCTGGTAACTGTATTGCATTAAGAGGGATCATGTGGATGAAGCCATCTCTTACACTTAGAAAATTAATGCTAGTGCTAGGATTAGCTTCATGGGCTTTTCTCGTTGTGCCTTCTCTTGGACAGTCCTTGTACATATGGTCAATTTTGCACCCTATGCATAGGTCGAAGCTCTCACTGGAGTACTTGCCATTCCTTTTTTAATTGGACAAGGATAATCAGCTACTCTGTGAGGTCTTGCACAATGATAGCATTGCATGGGTGGTTGTTTAGACACATTGTTCAAGTCCTATCCTCATGGATTTACGGTGGCTAGGTATACGAGGTACATTTGGTCTCCCTCCATCACATAGTGACTTCAAATTTGGGAGGGTGGACTGTTCAATTCAAGGGGCTTGAAGGTGGTCCCTTTAGTAGCTTCCCCCTCATCACCTTCTTTGAAGATTTCAGTCAAGGTTAACTGACGAACATGGGGGATTCGAGGTAAGGGGGGTTGTCCTTGAAGTACAGAGGGTGATAAGGGAATTTCTTGTACCCTAAGAATTCCTCTCTGGGCCACTTCATGGCTTGGTTGAGGTGCATTATGCAGTGTAGGTGCTGGCAAGGCCAACAAACCCTAGGAATTTCTCTCTGGGCCACTTCATGGCCTGGTTGAGGTGCACTATACAGTGCAGGTGATGGTGGCAGGCCAACAAACCCTAAGAATTCCTCTCTGGGCCACTTCATGGCTTGGTTGAGGTGCATTATGCAGTGCAGGTGATGTTAAGGGGTAATAGTTGCCTGGGGTTTGCTAGGAAGGCTTGAGGCTTGAGCAGCTCTTTTTTGGTAGCAATTTGCAACTTCATGATTACCCCATCTTTGGAAATACATGCAGTAGAGAGTGGGATGGGGTCTCAGACACTTCGTTAGCTTGACAAATCAGGCACCACACTAGTTCCCTCTTGGGGTAAATATGGGGTTGGCCAAATCAATCTTAGCCTTGGCCAGTTCTCTATGGCCAGTTCTCTAATGGTGGGTCATTTGCTACATTAATGTTGGCCAGCTATTCAACTTGTTGTCCTGAGGTGGACTCCTTGCTCTTCTCATCCAGATCTTATGCTGGTTGTTTTGAAGGAAGCCTCGGATGTGTCCTCATGCAGTTCTCAGGAATGTGTACCCTTGAAAATATCCTCAAAGTCCATAGCACTCCTACAACATTACTCAAAGGAACTGTGGGCTAGAGCATATAAGGAATTATGCAAGGGTACATCGTCAAGTCATTCAAGGAATATCTCAATTAGCCTTTCATAAGAGAACTTGTCTTTGTCACTACTACAACGAGAATGGAGATACCTCACTTGGTTGATGTAGTCTCGGATGGGTTCCTCATCATTGTATTTTACGTTATGTAGTTGCTCAAATGGACTCCATCAGGTTCCTTGGCAGGAGTATCTAACTTTGAAGGCCTCTTTTAAGGCTTCAAAGGTTGCATTGTCCTCTACCTTTAGGGATCTAAACCACCCACTAGCTTTGCCATCTAGGCTGAGGTGTAAGGCACTCACCTTGACTTGATCGTCCATGTGGCCAAATGCCTCACAAATCTGATTAAACATTTCTAAGTGTGGTATGGGATCTCTAGTTCCATCCAACTTGGTGATCAACTTAGAGATGCAAGGTGCCACATCACCTCCAGATCGATCCCGGCTATTTGCCCATCCGTTGATATTGGGCTTGCGACCTCTTTGATGAAAAACAGGTAGAGAGAGAGGGAACACACACACATAAGAAAACCCTAATGTATTACTCAAACCCTAGCCATAGAGGGAAGCTATGTCACATCTCACACAATGCATAAGCCATAATAGAAAAGCTACAACACACTACTTGTGTTGTGTCTACACACTGCTAGCCCTAGCTACTACTGTGTCCACACAACTATGACCAATTGGATGCGGTCATTTATGTCTCACACATGCTACTACCTAACACGCTAGTACATAATGGAGTTGGCACAAGTTGTCATCGAGCTTGAATCTCAACAGACCCTCTCCAGCTCATGATGTACTGCCATAGATGAAGATGTAGATGAGCTTGGGCTATAAAAGCTCTCAACACTTTCCCTCAAGCTCATCCCATGTACTCCCAACATAGTACGAAAGTACTCAAACTTCTTCCTGCTAAGTGGCTTTGTAAAGATGTCGGCTCTTCTGTCTTCACATACTACAAATCCACTATACCATCCAACACTTTCTCTCTGACAAAATGATAGTGGATCTCTATATGTTTGGTCCGCGCATGAAAGACCAAATTCCTAGCCAATTGTATGCTGCTCATGTTGTCACAAAATGAATGACAACCTTGCCATCAATAGGTTCACCCAAATCATCCAAAAGACTCTTTAACCATACTCCTTCACATGGAGCTATAGCTGCATCCCTGTATTCAGCCTCTGTACTGGATAAAGCAACAGTAGGTTGCTTCTTACTACTCCAACTCACCACTGCACTTCCAAATGTAAAGGCATAACCACTAGTGGACCTACTGTCACATACGAGCTACCTACCCAATCTGTGTCTATGTAGCCATGTACATCCAAGCCTTTACCATGCTCATAAAGAAGACCATAATGTGCAGTGGTCTTTACATAGCGCATAATGCGACTCACTACATCCAAATGAGGTTTTCTGGGGCTTTGCATAAATTGGCTTACTAGCCCCACATCATAACTTAGATCCGGTCCTATGATAGTCATGTAAATAAGACTGCCAACCATCTTTCTATACATAGATGGATCATCCAACTCCTCACCAAAATTAGCCCATAACTTCACATTCTGCTCCAAAGGTGTACTCATTACCTTACACCCTGTCATCCCATATCTTGCCAATATATCCAATGCATAGTGGCGTTGCACTAACCATGTTCCTGCATGGTCTTTGATCACTTCAATCCCAGGAAAATATCTCAATTCACCCAGGTCTTTCATATCAAACTGCCCACTCAATGCCTTCTTGACCTGCATAACATCTGTAGCATGATCTCCTGTGACAATCAAGTCATCCACATAGATAACAAGCAAGATAATTCCATGATCAATTTTCTTCACATAGAGTGAAGAATCTGCTGAAGAAACTTGAAATCCAATGGAGATAAGATATCGGTTTGATGAAACCAGGCTAATTGCATCACATGGGCTTATGGTTGAGAATTCTAAAGAAAACGTTGGTTTGACCATAACCTAAAACACAAGGAACTAAAAATGGGAGACCTCATCCTCTTGTATGGAGTTGGAGGCACCAAGAAAAAGAAACTCAAGTACATAGGGTTAGGACCCTTCAAAGTGTCCAAAATCACCCCTCAAGGGTCAACCTGAATTGAAACTATCGAGGAAGTAGAATTGGAATGTTACATAAATAGGAGCAAACTCAAAAAGTATTATGGACCCTTGACCTAGGAAATGTTTGCACAAGAGAATCTTTTGAAACTAAAAAAGGAGCTAGCCAAAGAAAAGCTCTAGAAGAAGCCAAGGCAAGGGAAGACAAGGCAAAGCAGAGACTCCAAGGAAAATTACTACATGTGAACATGGCTTCACTCACCTTGCTTGACGACCGAGGAAGACCTAGATGTTGAGCCTACACGTCTCAATGTAAGAGTTTCTACAAAATAGATTCATACCAAAAGCATTGCATTGATTGATACAAGATCAAGTCATAACTTGATCTCCTATGAAACATGGGTAGCTATAGACAAACCTCACCTTGAGGCATCTAATGCACAAGTTCATAGTGTGCATTTGTCAACCACAAAAACCATGGGATTTTTTAGTGTTAATATTTCTATCAAAAATAATCCCTTGGCTGGAAAGGTATTTGCCATGCCTGCAGGATCCATGGAGGAAGAGATGATTCTGGGGAGATCGTGGATATGCACCAATAATTGTCACATCTAATGGGATGAATGGGCAGTGCAACTCAATGATGGAAAAGACACCATCACTGTGCCATTATGGAGTCCATTAAATAAAGGAAAATAGGCAATGACATTTGACATGGAGCAGCCCAGTACCAAAAGAAGAAGAGGCCATAACAAAGGAATCATCCATGTCATAGACTCAACTCCATAAAAGAACACCACAAGCAAAGCAACACAAGTCTCCACCAGTACGTCAACAATGGATTCCCAAAAACTAGCTTCAAGCCCAAGGGTACTATGAAACAAACAAGTCCACAAGGGAATCCAGCCCAAAAAGCCATGCTACAAGCAAGGGACCAAGAAGGCACCCCAAGGACAGGAAGCAATATTCCAAGCAAGCCCACACTCAACTTAACATTCAAAAGTAGTGGGTCTGTAAGGACTTACTTGTAGCATAAGGCTACTATCAAGGGAGTGCAACAATATGGCTACCAAAAAAGACCCATCCAAAACCCTATACTGTGAGAGCCTTGAGGACAACGGAAGAGACCAAGAACAAACAAAACCAATCCATTGCTAAATCAGGTGCTAAAAAAAAACCAACATTGCAGTCTGGCAAAAGAGAGTTGTTCAATCAGGTAAACAGGGGAGTATGCTACCACCAATGTCATCCACCAGAGAGAAAGAGCTGACCAAAATTATGGACCAGGGTAAAGCAGACGTGCACTCACATGCACAAGAAATAGAACAGGTTCACGAGGATTTAGTGGATACACTCCTCAACTAGATGCAGGGAAAATCCAAAGTTCTCACTCTGAAACTAAAGCAATTGCAATAACAAATACCCAAAGGTTCCAAAGTACCCCACTGGTTTACGTGGCCATAAACAGAGAAGAATCATAAAAGTACCCATCCCCAAGTAAGTGGGTACAAGGTAAAAGAGTATTCCTTTCATGTGGTGAGACACGTTCATTCATTTCACGTTCACTATTCTCCTTCTCTGAATGCATAATATGTGGCCTTGACTGATTGAGCATAGAGGAAGCCTTAGGGTATCAAAATTTACATGAAAAAGGGATCAGACAGTTTCACATCATCGTGAACGGTAAATGAGTCCGGGCTACTTCATGCCGTGAAATACTCAGAACCATTTCACGCTGTGAAACACTTCAAAATGCTTCACGATGTGAACCGATTCTAGCAATTCACACTGTGAAACGGTCACAAGCCTTCCACCTATTGCGAGATGACACATGACATTCCTAATAACGCTAGCCGCTAGGTTGACTAGACGGCTGATTCATAAATACTTTTTCTTTCCTTTTTTGGGCATTCTTTGTCGACCCACTCTGTTTGATCTTCTTGCATTCGATCGTCGTTGTTGAATTGCATCCACGTCGGTGTGTGATATTTCTTCCTTTCTTGCGACCATCATCTTAGGTAGGAGCACGATATCCACCCTTGTTTGTTTCATTCATATGAATAAATCATAGTGGGTACAGAATAAATCAATTTGTATCTTTTAAATTGATTGCATGTCACATCCCCTTTCCTTGTTGTTGTTTTTCACAATCCATGTATGTAAAAATGTTCATCTCTTTCCCCATACCGATTCACAAGTACATGTGCTTGTTAACCCATGAAATAGTAGTCTGCTATTTCACGAGGATCACACTAACCCCTCAAAAGGAATAACACCACACTGAACCCTTGAAATTAGTTGTTTCTACAAAATCTACATCACTAACCCCACTTCTACACTAACAATTATGACCCACCAAACCTACTATCTCACTAAGTAAACTGTCCTACTTCACGGCTTTAACCATTTCACGGCTTTAGCACTTCACATCTTAACTATTTCACATCTTTAGCATTTCATGGCTTTATCACTTCACGTGTTAACTATTTCACATCTTTAGCACTTCACATCTGAAAGATCCCTGTCCCCTCTGCGCAACGAATTCTAGGGTGCTAGGAGCGGAAGTAGCACTTCTTGCGTGGGGCAAGGTCCCTCACTCGGGGCCTCGCCCACGTATATCCAGACAAGAGACTAATCCCTAGGTTCTTTCAAAATCGAACCTGGAAAAACTTCCCTCGCCCGGAAAGCACAGGCGATTCCTCCAGGATATTTTTACTCTAACATAGTCAAGAGCCTTAACTAACTGAACTGATCGGACCAAACCCGTAAGTCCCATAGTCAGATCAGGGAAAAGACTTGCACTTGGATCATATAGAGACTAATGCTTTTTTCCTCATTGAGAGGCACAGCTGTTGATTCTTTTCCATAGAATAATTTTTATCCGGGATTTACTTCATCTATCATACCATAACAGAATTGAGTCTCAATTTAGGGATCCATCAATCTAGCATAACCCCATCCAGTCCTGTGGGTTAGCCAACTGCCCAGCCAACCGCCCAACCCCTGTAGTGATGGGATCCAATTTAGAATTTGGTTAGGTTTTGTCCCGGGCACCATGGAAAAGAGTTCCCAGGCCCCCTAGCCAGATATTCATGCAAACTTAAAACTAGTCACACCACTTACACACCTAATATGAAATTGCCTTTTTCACAAATTCAGCTGTCTTTAAAACAATCTTTTAATGAAACTGTAGTATTACTGATCATAATCCTCCAAAATATCCGTTTGAATCCTAATTTTCAATTTTTTCTTCATCGGTGTACTTATGGCATCATTGGCAACCAGAACATTCACCACCTATCCACTTAGGGGCCTTTTTGATAGTTCCTAGCTCATAGTACCCAGCAATATATTCACTTATAAAAATCAAAATGGAATCTCCATTGAAGATGAGCAAGATCAACCAACAGATCCATATAAAAGAGCCATGGATTCATCCGTTGAGGACCAGCAAGGTCAATCAACCAGATCCATGCCCGAATTCAGAAAATAACTCTTACTCCTTGGTCGAATATCTTCCACGACACACGTGTGGGTATCTTCGGTGACCCAGAGCCCGAGCACCATATGGTCAGCACCCTCTAGGATCCTTTGCAGGTCACCTAGCACTTCACTCATAGGCCGCTTCTTTAGTCTCTCATCCACCGTACACCGGAAGCTCACCATTTAAATCGAACCGAGGCTAGTTAAGACCTCGGCCACTTGCTACACGAGACGTTCTCCATTGACTCTCCATCAGCTATTGTAACTTTATCAGTTAACTCTCCACGACCTCATTCACAAGACGGTCAAAATGCTTCCCCAGCATTCTTGACATAAAATAGCCATTTAAAAACAAGCCATAAATACAGTTTCTATAACGAACTCTCATCTTTCCACATTGTTCCACATCAATCCACATTATTTAATCCACATTGTTCCACATCAATCCACATTATTTAATCCACATCCATTTCATATGTATTCCCATTCTCATCTAATCACATCATTTTCATCTCATCACAACTTTCCTCATTTATCCTCATCAGATCTCATCCACTTGCATCTACCCATATCCACATCTCATCACATCTCATCCATTCATATCTACCCCGATCCATCACATCATATCCATTTCACCTCATCTATCCCGATTCACATCCCATCACATCTCATCCATTCACATCACATCTCATCCATCACATCACATCACATCCCATCACATCTCATCCATTCACATCACATCTCATTCATTCACATCTATCCCATTTCACATCACATCACATCACATTCATTCACATCACATATCATCCATTCACATCTATCACATCACATTCATTCATATCCATCACATTCATTCTCATCACCATCCCATCACATACATTCTATCCACATAACATCACATCACATCTATCCACATCATATCTCATTTATACACATATCATCTCATTCATCCACATCCATTTAATCGTTCACATGTGTACGACTACCCACATGTATCCATACATTCATATCTATCACTTCACATCCACATATATTCATGTCACATCACATCTCTTTACATCACATCACATTCTATACACATCCACATCCATTCTTTCACATACACATCCACATCCATTCTTTCACATACACATCCACATCTATTCTTTCACATACATCCACATCCAATCTTCACATACACATTCACATCCATTCTTTCACATACATCCACATCCATTCTTTCACATACATCTACATCCATTCTTTCACATATACATCCATATCCATTCTTTCACATACATATCCACATCCATTCTTCACATACACATCCACATCCATTCTTTCACATACACATCCACATCCATTTTCATCACATATCATCCATTCACATCCCATATAATGCATTCATTTACGTCCCGATTCCCATGACATCACATCTCATCCATTCATTCACATCTATCTGATTCACATGACATCACATCTCATCCATTCATTCACATATCTATCTCATTCATACGACATCACATAAAGGTAAAGATAAAGTGGTTGAGCCCCTTGGTATACCTAATATTTCTATAGTGCATTCTCTTGTTGATGGTGGAGAGTCTAGTGGCTCAGAGATGAGCTGTGAGACCCCTCTGCCCCCTCCAGAGCATGGCGTAAGACAATCCTTTAAGAAAACAGGGTTTCTATGCAAGTTTTCAATTTGATTTTCTTTTGAATACAAGGAGTATTTCTTGAATCAGTATCCCCAAAACTTCTTGATCGAAATTCTGAATTTCATACCAGAATTCCTTGAATTTTATAACCTTGATCCACTGAGATCAATTCGAAGGGTCTCAAACTTAGTTTCAGATTTGGCGGGAGTTTTAAGTGTATTTTTCTAAACTGGTCACTCCTTTCCTTGAAACTAATGAAAGAGTTTGGTCTTGGTCATAATCTGATTCAAGGTTCGAGTCGGGTAAGATTTTTCCTGAACTATCTTTCTCGAAAAGGTTTGATAATTCAGTTACTATTTTACTAAATTTCTTTCTTTGAAAATTCACTTAACTGATTTCTAAATTAGTTACAAATTTCAATGAGGAATAAATTAATCATTTATCTGAATATTTCGATCTCGATAGATTTTTTGAAATTTTTTTTAACAATCCGTGTGAATATAAAACGATAGAAATTTCTCTCTTAGAGTATTTAATTATTCATTTATCAAATACTCATAGAATTTTAAACATAGAATTTAAGAGAATTCTAATTTTGATATAAAAATTCTTTATGCATCTATTTATGCATAGAATCAAATTTAATAAGAATAATAATTTTAAAATAAAAAGAATTTATTTATACATCTATTTATGCATAAAAATCAACTTCCATGGGAATAACACTTTATATAATAAAATCCTTTTATGCATCTATGTATGCATAAAATCAAATTTAATAGGAATAACACTTTTAAAATAAAAAAATTTCTTTATGCATAAAAATCAATTTTTATAAGAATAACGCTTTTATACTAAAAAAATTCCTTTATGCATCTTTCTATGCATAAAAATCAAATTTAATAAGAATAACACTTTTATAATTAAAAAATTGCCTTTATGCATCTTTCTATGCATAGAAATAAATTTTAGTAAGAATAACACTTTTGTAATAAAAAAATTCCTTTATGCATCTTTCTATGCATAGAATCAAATTTAATAAGAATAACACTTTTGTAATTAAAAAAAATCCTTTATGCATCTTTCTATGCATAGAATCAAATTTAATAAGAATAACACTTTTGTAATAAAAAAATTCCTTTATGCATCTTTCTATCCATAGAAATCAAATTTAATAAGAATAACACTTTTGTAATAAAAAATTTCCTTTATGCATCTTTCTATGCATAGAATCAAATTTAATAAGAATAACACTTTTGTAATAAAAATTTCCATAATGCATCTTTCTATGCATAGAAATCAAATTTAGTAAGAATAACACTTTTGTAATAAAAAAATTCCATTATGCATCTTTCTATGCATAGAAATCAAATTTAGTAAGAATAACACTTTTGTAATAAAAAATTCCATTATGCATCTTTGTATGTATAGAAATCAAATTTAGTAAGAATAACACTTTTGTAATTAAAAAAAATTCCTTTATGCATCTTTCTATGCATAGAAATCAATTTTAATAATTAATATCAGTGATATCCATGCATATTCATAGGTGAATATGTACATGGAGTAATTAGAATATTTCTTTTAGATGCAAAAATGGTGGAAATTACTCTTTTGGAATAACATAAAAACAAACTTTCTTTTTCACAAAATTCTGGAAAATTTTGCCATAACCTCCTTTGTATGGCTGACCATTTCTCATTTTTATCTTTCTACAATTAACTTAATTAACCCAATTTAGAATTATAGAACTCTAATCTATATAATTTTTTAAATTCAAGAGAGTAACAATAAGAAGAGTTTAATTAATCACTTAGTTAATCTTTTTGAGATTAAGAAAGGTTGGAATGTAAAGAAGAGAAGGAGGTGGCCTTTTCATCAAAGGCATAGCATTTGAATTTAATTCAATCATCTGCAATTCATAAAAATCAAGAAACCCATAGATTTTTCATTAAAAATTGTAAACAAAGTAAGAAAATTAGCTTACATGGAGCTTGTAAGCTCTCCTTTGGCTTGAGGGATTGAGGGTTCTACTATTGTTTGAAGAAATAGTGGCCACCAATTCACTTTGGAGAGGATTAGGCCAAAAACAATTGAATTATTAAAAAATTCAATGTAGATGGCTCAGGACAGGAGTAGAGTAGCAGTGCATAAACCCCATTAAGATTTTACAAAGGGGGAGGCTTCTATTTACAGGGAAAAGTGAGCCTCTAACCAAGCAAACTGATTCTAGAGTTTTCCAGATCAATTTGGACAATTTTTGACCATTTTCGGGTCAGTTTAGCTTACTTTTTGGATCTAGTTTTGAAATAGGAGAGAGGAGAGATGAAAATATCTCATTTTAAGAATTGGGGGTAATGATAAGAAAAAGGTGCCTACTTCATGAAGGGAGATCCCCACACCACTAAGGTGTCAAAAATTTAGTTTTTAAATTCTTTTCTTTGGTCCTTAGTCCACTCTTCATCTTATGTGAGCATTTACTCATTTTTGGGGGGGTTTCTTTTATTCTTCAATTTATCTCCTCCCTACACTTGGATTGATCCTATTGGCCCATAGGAACCTTAATTGGACCATAATCTAAAAAATTTTATTAAAAATATGGACCCTTAGGCTAAGGTCCTTTATACGAATTAATTCCAATTGCACATTGGAAAGTTCTTTTTGAATTTTTGTTTCAAGGGAAAGCATTTTAGACACTAGGAGGATTTTTATATCCAAAAATATCTCAATTTTGAATTACCTCCCTCTAGACATTTTCTCTCTCCAGGCCAAAACAAGGTAAAACACGATCTTTCTTTTATTTTAGAGAGGGGAATAATTATAAGATCAGAAGGGGAGGTTCTTACACCTGCACACCTCAAAAACTGGAGGGAGGAATCTTACAACATCTTTAGCATTTCACGGCTTTAGCACTTCACGTCTTAACCATTTCATGACGTTAGCATTTCACATGCTAAGCCCTTCACATGTTAACCACTTCACATGTTAAGCACTTCACAAACTAAGCCCTTCACGTGCTAAGCACTTCACATCTCAACCATTTCACGGCTTTATCATTTCACATGCTAAGCCCTTCTTGAACTAAGCACTTCACGGACTAAGCCCTTCAGGTGCTAAGCACCTCACGTCTTAACCACCTCACACACTATTATTTCATGACGTGCACCTTCACGAATTAAAGTTCATACCCACATAGACCTATTATTGCTCACCCCACTAACAATCTTTACATCAATAGACAAACACCCACACACACACACAAAAAAAAGAGAGGGGGAACACGAGCTCCTACTAGTCACCACGACTGATGCTCTTTTCATTGTTCTAGATGGCTTCCTCTACAACATCAGACCTTGAAGTAGAAGGGACTCCGGTTGTCACTTAGGCCAGTACTATAGGGTCGCCACATTGGACAGACAAAAGAGAGCATCCTGAGGTACTAAACTTAGCTATATGGGGCCTTATGCACATAAGTTTTAGGGCTCTCAAATATACAAACAACTCACGGAAAGATCCTACTCCAGTACCATAGCATAGAGTGCTTACAAATACCAGAGGATGCAGAAGTCAAGGATAAGCTGGAAAAGGTGGGTCTTGGTTGAATGGCACAAAGATCATCCCCCACGCTATCAATGATGAGGAAAAATCTGTGGGGGGGGCTAGTTGAGGGAAGAGATGAATGCCCAGAGATGAGAGGGGAAAATGAGTGGAAGAGTATGAATGAAAAAGCATTGGGACTTATTGCACTCAGTTTAAATGATAAAATCATTCATCACATCACACGGATACAATGGGTAAAAGATGCATGGGATGAACTCAATAATTATTTGGCACACAAGCTAAAAATTCAAAGATAAATCTATTAATGCAATTCTACAAATTGGATATGAAGGAAAGTGAACCTTTAATCACACACTTGAACAGGTATAAAAGCACTAAGTAATGACTGGCAGCTACTATTGGCAAAAAGGTAGAAGATGATGAGACACTAGCAGTGCTTTTGAAGAGTGTGGACAAAGGTGAATATGAAAACATTGTAGCAACACTAAAGAATGTACCTGAATTGAAGCTACACGAGATAGAAGGAGCTCTGCTAGAGCAAGAGGCCAGAGGCAAAGAGAAGAAATGGCTCAACTCAACAGCAGGAGAAGAAAAAGAAGTCTTCACCCGAGGAGGATTCTCTTGAGAATGAGGAAGAGGCAGAGTAGGAGGAAGGACCTTCACTTGCCACAACTATGGAAAGCTAGGACACATGGCAAGAGACTGTTACAGCAAACCCAGTGGAGAAGGAACGACATCGAAAAACTTCATGGAGGCTCCTAAGGAAGTGGAGTCAGATCATCTTTTTTGAGAGAGAGAGAGAGAGAGAGAGAGAGAGAGAGAGAGAGAGAGAAACCCCACAACCCAATGTAACCTACCCCAATATAGTAAAACCACCTATGAGCCACTGATGATGTAGGCCATGTGGTAGATGTATGTGTGAGCACTTTAATCAAGGTCACGGGCACTTGTAGTATCCTTGGACACATAGAGAGAGAGAGTGTCAAGAACTATGAGTTTAGGGACTTGAGGCATTGGTCACGGAATATCAAGCAAGAGGGAAACTTGGTATAGGGTCCAGGTGTGCTAGGAGTATTCATTGAGGGGAGGTGTTAAAATATACAAGTGAATAGGGTGTGTGCGGGAACAAGCCCTTGGTTAGAGGCTGTAAAAGAGAATCTGTAAATGTGAGAGAACCTGTGAAAAGGTGAGAAGAATCTATTGGGAGAGAATAAAGGGTAGCATGAGGAGATTTAGGAGGTGTGGAGATATTCTGGGAGAGTTGGAGAGAATCAAGCAAAAAAGGTGGAGAGAATAAAGCAAAAGAGGTGGAGTGAATCAAGGAGAAATGAGTGGGATTAGATGCTTGGATGTAAACTCTATAAATTGAGGCATTTGCCTAATGAGAATTTGTTGGTTTTTTTTAATCCATACCTACATTAAGCTATCAATTAATTTCTCACTAATCACATCTTAATTATCATCTAATCTCTTTGTTAATGATGTTGATTCTAGCATTTGATCCACCATAGCTCATCACATTGCTCTAATTTTAACAAGTTATACAGAAAAATGTTACATCAACTTGATACATCCAAATTGGATGTCCGATTGTGCATCAAAAGTCACGCATTAGCTTGCAGAGGCAGCCCTTCTAGCATATGCATCTCTTTATGTCCACTCAGTAGTTTGCTTCGCACTTGCTTCGCACTAGGGGACAATCGGTCCCACCATCTGTGTTATCGAAGGCATTCATTTTGACTCATTTGGCCTTAGCATTGTGCCCCCATAATCCTTATCTTTTGATAGTGGCCTCTTTAGTGCTATAGGGTTTGGCTTGACTGGCTCTAAAGATCCTTGCTCTTGCACTTCCCTTGTGGCGACCGACTACAGAGGTGTTCTTTCCAATTTTGTGTTTGATTTCAAGGTCATTTCCAAGTATATGCCTCTCAATTTCAGCTTTTGCCTATGGCCTTTGGCTTCAATAGACTTCTCAGTTTATAATCTTATACTATGGGCTTCTTTGCAGGTGGAGGAGTTGTCTTTGAGGAGTTTGTTTCCTTCTTGTTGTGCTTTTGTGGGGTTTGAGTATTGGTCTACTCAACTATAAAGTTTGTACTTTGAGGAATCTATTTCCTTCCTATTGTTCTTTTGTGTGTTTTGATTAGAGGTCTAGTCTTTTGCTGGTCACTCCATGGGTTCTGGCAGCTTTGCTATCTGGAGGGATTCTAGTCTAGAATAAATGATGCATGTAAGCAAGAGACCACCCCCTAAGTATTGTCCTTCCAATTTCATGATATTTTTTTATTCTTTACTATAGACATGCTTGACAAAGTTTGGAATGGCTATCTTGGCATCTTGCTCCTTGTAGGCCCTGTATAGCTTCAAAAGCACTCCTAAGTCTACTTAGTGAATTGGTTTGGTTTGTAGAAAGAGAAACATGTATAGATGGTTGGCATCTTGCTCCTTGTAGACCCTATATAGCTTCAAAAGCACTCCTAAGTCTACTTTAGTGAATCGATTCGGTTTGTAGAAAGAGAAATATGTACACATGGTTTTGCCCAGTGTAATGAGACATTGAAGTCTTATGTTTGTCCAATGGGGCTTTGCGGTCTTTTTTTGGCCAAACATGGATGTTCATGATGCCTTGGATGCATTATGCTGCACCCATGCATGGCCGTAGTCTTGGGGAGTTCTGCATTTCCTCCTTGGTTAATCTAAGAATGACCCTATTCATGATTCCTCAGATGCATTCTGCTTTACCCATGTATGGCCGACAGTCTTAGGGAGTTCTGCATTGCCTTCATGGTTAATATAAGAATTCCTCCCTGGTTAATCTAAGAACTGTTGAAATCCCTACAATGGGATTGATCATGGTGATTAGACAAAATATCTTAAGCATAACTAAGGTGGGTTATACCACACAATAAACTCCATGACTAGAGAGAGAGAGAGAGAGAGAGAGAGAGATAGATTGCACACTCAACGATATCTCTATTGCATATGCTTGTTATCCATACAAAGAAAGTCTTCTAATATAGATAGATAGATAGATAGAGAGAGAGAGAGAGAGAGAGAGAGATTGCACACTCAATGATATCTCTATTGCATATGCTTGTTATCCATACAAAGAAAGTCTTCTAATATAGATAGCCCTCATCTCATTTTACATGCATCGATGTGGCACACTTTTTTCCACTCTTTTGGTCAACACTCACAAACCATACAATATCATATGTGGCATTCTTATCTTTCCACAATATCTTGCACCTCTAGGGTGATTTCCAACACACACTCAAACACCTCTAGGGTGATTTCCAACACACACTCAAACACCGAAGATTACATCTCTCAAAACCCCCTCTTAATCTAGGTGTTCTACAACTCACCCATCATCCATACAATGTAGCATTGCACAACTGCAACTGCTACCTCTCAACACTCCCCCTCAACGAAAAATTGGAGTGTTTAACCAAAGAATGTGTGCATGTGTCTCTACCATCCTAGACACAAAGTCCATTTTGAGCCCACTTGCTCACAACGGAACCACCAAGTCCAATTTGAACATAAATGTTTGGGTGGGAACAAACCCATGCGCATGCACCTTGTACGTGCATCACCTATGCACACTACTACAAAACCATCTTGAGGATATAGATTTTCTTTTGTGTGTGTGTGATACATGCCATTTTTTATGATGTGTTGTGTGAATGAACCCTTAAGATTCTATAAGGGTTAAGCTTGTTTTGCTATTCGTCGCTTGCTTGGCTGTGGCGATGGTGGCTATGTACCAATTGGCCTTCTTTTGACCGTTCTATGTACCAATTGGCCTTCTTTTGACCGTTCTATGCATCATTACATGTGCACTGGAGGAGTTACTACCTCTCTTTGTTTTAGATCTCTACTACTGCAATGGCCTTACTTGTTTGCTTCTCTAGCAGTTTGACATTGGCCATGGCTAGCCTGCTAGCTCTTGCCATAGCAAGAGGTAAAATAAGTGATTCATTTGCTGCAAACAAGATTTTCTTGCTTTGTCTTGCATCTCCTGCTGAATGTGTTGCTCTTTAATTGTGCTCTTGCTCTCAAACATGGTACCCTTGTTGGTTTCTTTAGAGTATCCTCCCTTCATCTCAATCTGCCACCACATCTACCTTTGTAGCTCCTTCTTCGGTGCTACTTCTTTGCCTCTGCATACCTCCAGCTTGAGGTTCACACATAGCCATTATCATAGCTATTCCCAATCTTTTGATCAAGCTCCAATACTGCATACATGCCTTCTTTCTTGATAGTCACTATAGTCATTAGCAAGACTTTCTTGAACTCCCTTTGAGATCCACATGCGCATGCTACTTCCTAGCATGAAACCAAGGTGAAACATTTAAGGTTTCATACCATGAAACCAAGGTGTAAAACATGTGGAAACTGCAAGGTTTCCATCCCCTTCTTTGCTCTCCTTCATTGAGCATGAGCCATGCCATTTTCTTGACAAGCTCCAACATGGACTATAAATCAACCCATAACCACGTGCACATTCACATGCTCTTTGTCTATTTGAACCATGGGATCTTCTCATCCCATAAATCAACAACCCTTATTTGCATTGAGAATTCTCTCATGCTCAAACTAAAAATCAATGAGGCAAATAATCACAAAATACCTTCTTTGGTAATCTTCTTGGTAGCTTCCTTGTTGACACCAAAGACTCCATAGCCCTCATACTTGTCGAAAATCCTTATTTCAGCTTCTTTGATGAGATGAGCAGGCACTCCATGTTGCAAAACTCTGATTTGCAACTCTCTTGGGCGGCTTCTTTGATGTTGATGAAGACTTCATAGTCTTCATATTGCAAAAATCTTCATTTTTAGATTCCATGGCAGCACCATAATCTCGAAATCTCCATGAGAAGCTTCCAAGACTCCAAATGCAATCCATAATGATGAGTGTGCATAATTTTCTCATAATAGAAATGCTAAAATAGAAAATATGCTTAATCAAATGAACACATAAACTAATACACACATACGTAAGCACCATGATCAAGAGCCCATCTTAGCTCTGACACCATGGTGATAGACACAAGATTAAGGTGGATTAAACGACATAAGAAACTCCATGACTAGAGAGAGAGAGAGAGAGAGAGAGAGAGAGATTGCACACTCAACAATAGCTCTATTGCATATGCTTCTTATCCATACAAAGAAAGGCTTCTAATATAGATAGCCCTCATCTCACTTTACATGTGTGCATCCATGTGGCACACTTTTTTCCACTCTTTTGGTCAACACTCACACACCATAAAATATCATATGTGGCATTCTTATCTTTCCGGCACAATATCTTGCACCTATGGGGTGCTTTCTCACACACACTCAAACACCGAAGATTACATCTCTCATTAAGAATTCCTCTATGTTTAATCTAAGAATTCCTCCATGGCCGAGTATATGTAGTCTCAGGGAGTTCTGCATTGCCTTCATGGTTAATTTAAGAATTCCTCCATAGTTAATCTAAAAATGACCATGTTTCTGCTTCACCAATACATGGCTGACTATAGGCAGTCTTAGGGAGTTCTACACTGCCTCCATGGTTAATCTAAGAATGACCCTGGATAGGATCTACTTGAAAGGCTTTGGTGGTTTTCATAAGAGCTCATTACATGGAAACATCTTATGTAATCCATGCCCCTTGGTGGTAGTTTGAAGAAATTCATGAAGCCTCCAAGTTGAGTCTATTGGACTTGGATGATGGGACCTTTGCATAATAAGCTTTTTCAATATGCTCATCTTTGACAGGAAACTTGAACATGTACCCTCCATCCCTTTCTAACTCCTCAAAACATAGAAGTAGCCATAGTAGCTTGGTATGGGATGTACGGAGGAACATCCTCCTTGGGTGTTGTTGCATTTCCTTTTCTAGTCCTACAAGACCTTGCTGAGTTGCCTCCAGAGCAGTAGTCATGTTTGGCACTATGCACTTCTTTGCAATGCACCCTATAATTGTGTTCCATGGGAATCTCTACACATAATAGACACTTGACAATGTAAGAGGCAAACCTTATCTTTGGCTTGCATGCCTTTTCCCCACTTGACAAAGTAGCAATTCAAAGTAGCGTGATTGTTGCCAAATGAATGAGCTGAGGGCTCTGTGGAATTATGTAGTCATCTCAATTGGCTCATCCAGATGGCAATTGGGTTAGGTGGTCAGCGATCTGAACTTGATTGATCTGAACGTTTGAACGATCTAGAAAACTAGACAATCTGAAATGAGATGATTCGAAACTGAAACGATCTGAGGTGTAATATCAACGATCTGAAGACGACGTGAAATGAGAATCAATGATCTAGATTGCGAAACGATCTGAGATTTGGGATCGGCGAGATCCAGAGTGGTAAGGTTTGGGATCGATGATCGGGTGGCAATCCGAAAATCAATTGATTTAAAAATTTAAATCACACAAAATTAAGAAGATCGACGATCCAGAAGTTGACGACAATCCAAAATTTAGGATCGTTGGCCTAGATTTGGATCGGCGATCCAAAATATGGCAATACTAATTTTCTTTTTTGAGTGTCTCTAACTCTAATTAGGATCGTTGGCCTAGATTTGGATCGGCGATCCAAAATATGGCAATACTAATTTTCTTTTTTGAGTGTCTCTAACTCTAATTAGGGTGTCAGTGCATGGGTCTCAACAATTCTAAGGTTCCTAATGCATGTGGCTCTATAATATAGGCACACGTAGGGATGCATAGAACATGTGGTGCAAGAACATGCTCAATGAGGGTCCATGAGTTATTTGATGGTGAGGGTTTTATGTTGGAAACTCCATTATAGTGGAAGAAAGGATTTTATCAAGGAAATCTTAGGAAATGGGTCATACACTAGGCTAAGTAGAGGAAGGTTTCTCTTCTATCCTCATGCTAGTGCTCCCTCCCAGCAATGTACCTAAGTGGCTCTTAGAGTAGGGGTTTCTATGATCAGTGTGCAAGTGGGACATACTTCTTCACTCCTTCACCCTAGACTTGGACTTGAACTTTATGCCTATCACATCCCCCATAGGGAACTCGACTTGACAATTATGCTTGCCTCTCTAGCACAAGCAACTTGACTATAAAGATATTGTGAATGACATATCGTAATGTGCTAAGGATTTATGTTTGAATAATTTTTGGCCTTTTGCAACCCGACTCTTAACTCTTATGCCCTTGGGCTTGTTTTGGCCTCCTCCCGACGATGACTTAACATTTTAGAGTGGATTATCCCTCAATCTTTTATTTCTCCTTTATGTGGCTAGCAACAACTTCTTTTTCCCTATGATCGGGCATGTATTCAGCATCCTTTTTACAAACAAGGCTTTTTCCCATGTAAGAATTACAGACTTAAGGGTCTTGAGACATCTCATAGGTGAGGTTTGCCTATCAACTAACACATTTTCTATGATTTGAGGAATCTTCTTCAAGCTGGAGGTTAAAGGGAGGTGTTGAATTTGTCTTTAGAGTTGTTTTGTTTCTCCCTCGGTCTATAGCTTCTCTACCTTGGCCTTGCCTTTTTTGGTCCATGTAGGTACCCATACTTGATTTGGCTCGGCAAGTTGGTGTATTTTCTTTAAGCATGATGATGATTTTTAATGTACTCTAGTTCCTATGCTTTTTTGTTGGTGGTAACTTTGCATTGGATTTATCCTTGGAACCCAAATTAAATTTTCCTTGGTAGTAATATCCTTGGGCTTAGAGGGGGCCTTCTATAGTTATGCATCCTTCTATAGTTATGCATCCTTGTGTGGATAGGTCACTCTTTAGTTTAGTGTTTTTCTCTCTCTTTGGAATCCATACTATCTTGTCAAGTGTTGTTCATTGCAAGCTCGATATACTAGCTTTTGGGATCCACACCTATTTTGGTCTCAATGACCTAGGTTTTAGGAGAAGTATAGGGCACAATAGATCTAGAATGAATGAGACTTTTGGTGCCCATCACTTTACGTGGCTATTGGGCTAGCAACAACTTCTTTTTTCCTATCGGGCATGTATTCAGCATCCTTTTTATAAACAAGGCTTTTTCCCATGTAAGAATTACAGACTTAAGGGTCTTGAGACATCTCATAGGTGAGGTTTGCTTATTGTCATGAGAATATATTTTAAGTCCTCTTTAAGAATATTATTTTCCACTCTTGAGTAATTTGGGGACACCTAGGTTACTCTTGCGTCATGCCAGCTAGGTTAATATCGTGGGTGACACCACTATAAATATTAATACGTGCGGTATATGACGTATGCTTGGGGCCGTCTATGATTATTTCAGTTAGGTTTGTATGGCAGGGTGATTCCTGGGGTACTTACGCTTGGTAGTCATGAGTTGGTGATGGTTTGTGCCTGTTTAATATTTGTGAGATTAATTTAATTATTAATTGGGCTTATATTTTCAAGTGATGAAGATCACGAGGATTGATGAATAATGTTGAGGAGAATGTTTCTTATGCGCATCATATTTATTTTTACAAGCGTAGCTTGTAACCTTAGTAGTTGATTTTTCCATTTTGATACATTGGGAAAAATACATTTATAATGTTGAATTTATTAAAGCCTAAAGGCTTTACCCTAGCCTCAATTTTTGGGACACTCTATTTTTGTTGTGGAAGAGTGTCGTGCTCTCTAAAAGCACACTTTGTATATTTTTGGGGGCTATGGCCTATTTTTGGTGAAAAGTTAATAAAAATACTCTTGTGTGGGGAAGGCCACGCACAAGGGGGGGGGGAAGATTGCACCCAGCATGTTTGTCTTGGAGCTAAGTATTATGTTTGCTATGCTTTTGTTCAATTTATTTGATTTTGTTGAAACCTTCAAAGCATGTGTTTTCATGGTTGAATTTATGTGTTGAATTTCTCAAGTGTTCCACAAGCTATCCTAGAGAACGATTCCGTTTTCAGTGGTATCAGAGCTTGGGCTAGGAGATTTGTGGAAAGGTGGGAAAGGTCTTCATCAACACAACTCTCAAGAAAGTTGCAGGCTTTTAACCGGTGGGCAAAAGAAGGGTTTGTGGTCTTTAACCGAAAATTCAAATTCTCAAACTAGCTCTACTTCTCAAACCCACTTACCTCTTCCCAAAACCATTCTTCTTCATCAAAAAGTGGTTTTGCTCAAAGCTTCATGAATTTCAGATCTGACCGTACAGATGGATTCCCCATGGCCAAAAACCTCACCTGCCCTGCTCAGAATTAGAAGAGGTTCAAGCTGCAAAAATCCTATAATTGACGGTCTGCATGTTTTGTGAGCAGCTAGCTTTGTAAATTAATCAACAAGAAGCAAAAGCGAAGCGCCAAAATGCAGCCTGACGGGCAAAAATGATCGTCGTGTGCTTTCCAATCCATAAGCTCACAAAAAGAACTTAACATAGTTAATTAAGCTAAATTAAAAGCTTAATTAAATTTCACTTTTTCCATTCCCTAGGTGGTCAACATCAACTCTCTACCTAAGGTTTCACACCATACAAATACAATTTTTGCAGGAAACCAAGGTTTTCAATTTTTAGATTTTGGGGGTGCAGAAAATTGATTTTTCAGGGTTCAAAGAGGCTTAAAAAGGCCAAATACATGCCAGAAAATTCCAAAATAATTTCTAAAAATCTAAAAATTCTCAAAAATTATTACAGAGGTTTGGCCAAGTTTTCAAAATTGTCTGAGCAGTGTTCAAGGTGTAGAAAATTATTTCTTCAGCATTTCGACTAGCCCAAGTCTCCTAAATCACTTGGAATTGCTCGGGACTTGTTGCGAAACGAAGGGAATTCGACCCAACCATTGAACCAAAGTCTTTGTTCAGTTTCAACACAAATCAAATTGTGGGAGAATTGAGATAAGTACAATCATTTACTTTATTTACATACATCAAATAATATCAATTTTACTTATTTACATTGTTTGCATGAGCACTATGGCAAATTTTCCTATTTTACCTTCAATTCAAGAGACTCCAATCTCTACAACAACAAATTGTAGAAGAGAGAGAGAGATGCGAATTGAATTGGAGCAACAGCTCTCGAGTCAAAGGCGTAAGCGTGACTCTTTGCCATCTTATGATGACAAAGACGACATCATCCAAAGAGCTGTCAATACTACACTTCAAGCATAAAATTCACGGAAAGATTCTAAAATAAATCGTAAAGCTTTTTCATTTCAGAATTATGATGGCAAGAAAGATGCTCGAGTCCTTTTGGCATGGCTTAGTCAATTAGATGACTACTTTTCGAGGGAGAAATTTTTCGAGAAGGACAAGATCAAATGTGCGGCTAATCACATGGTGGATAGCGTAGCTTTATGGTGGAGCGTCATCAAGCAAGGACGTGACAAACCGGATTCATGGAAAAGGTTTCAAAGGCTAGTGAAAAAGCATTTCTTACCTTCACAATTTAAAACTAAAGCCAGGCACCAATGGGATACATTGCATCAACTTGAAAAAGAAAGCATGTCTTAGTATGTGGAGAAGTTTTGGAATACATTACTACAGGTACAGGTTGTGGAGAAAGTCAATGAGAAGGACCAAAAGAGGAAATTCATTTCGGGCCTTAAGTCTACAATTAGGGCCGATGTGAATATGTTTAGACCTCATTCACTTTCTACAACGATATCTTTGGCAACAAATTCCGAACGCAAAAATGGTTTTCCTAGAGAGTCCAAGTCATTTGAGAGTAACCACTCTAAACCATTTTCTAAACCTTTTCATGTTTCAAGAAATTTTTATAAGCCAGGGTTTGACAAAGGCAAGGAGATGGTCAAAGGCAAATCAAATTCAAAGAAAGTCAACGGTGGCAAGCCCAAAGGTACTACAATCAAATGTTTTCGATGTCATAAAGAAGGACATATAGCACCAAATTGCCCAGAACGTGCAAAGAATCCGACACCTGTGGCACGAGTCAATATGCTTGAAGGGGACGACAATGAAGATGAATCGCTCAAGCAAGAGGGTAACTCTGACCCCGACTATTCAGAAGCAGAAGGTAAGCCTCAAGCTCATTCGCTACTCAAAATAAAAGGAAAAATTAATGAGCATGAAGTTATTGTTTTGCATGACGATGGTAGCACTCATGACTTTATTTCTGAAAAGGCAACTAGAGCTTTAAACATTCAACCTTAACCTACACATTATAGAGTTAAAACTGCATTTACTGGAACCAAGTATAATTACATGCAAGAGGTGAAAGGTTTAACTTTAAGCATCAATTCCTTAACAGAAAAAAGGGATTTCTTAGTTGCACCTTTACAAGGCGTAGATGTAATATTGGGTATGCCTTGGAGACATATGTACAACCCTATTATAGACTATGATACACATAGCATTTGTGTAAGGAAGGACAATGAAAATATTTTCCTCCACCAATGTCTAGTCAAAGGAGAGACGAGCCCTTTATTGAGTCATACTCAAGCAAAGCGAGCTCTTAGGAAAAGGGAGAAGACTTATATGGTTTGGATTAACCAGCTTAGCGCTGAGTTTAACACATCCAAAAGTCCAAAACTTGATCCTTATATCTCCAAATTCAGGGATTGTTTTATGGAAGATTTACCTCCAAGATTACCTAAGTCTAGGCCTGAAGACCATAGTATTGACTTATTGCCGGGCAACTCTCTACCTTGTAAAGCTTCTTATAGAGTCAACAATTTAGAGCAAAAAGAAATCCAAAAACAAATCGAGGATTTGTTAGAAAGAGGCCTTATTAGACCTAGTAGTTCACCCTTTGGAGCTCCAGTCCTCCTTGTTAAGAAGAAGAATGGAACTTTTCGAATGTGTGTTGACTACCGAGCATTGAACAAAATCACTGTCAAGATCAGATACCCTATCCCTAGGGTAGATGACTTACTTGATAAGCTTAGAGGTTCAAAGGTCTATAGCAAGATTGACTTAAAGTCTGGTTATCATCAAGTACGCATGACTGAGTCAGACATATTCAAGATTGCATTTAGAACCCAGACTCGCCATTATGAGTTTTTGGTTATGCCATTTGGTTTGACCAATGCTTCATTCAGTTGTATGATAAATTGCATTTTCCTAAAGTTTCAAAGCTTTGTTGTGGTGTTCTTTGATGATATTCTTGTTTTCAGCGAGAATGGTCAACATCATGAGCAACACTTGGAGCAAGTGTTTAACCTTTTGAGAGAAAATGAATTGTATGTCAATCCTGAAAAGAGTTCTTTCTTTCAAAAAGAGATTGAATACTTACGCCATATAGTGTCAGCTGAAGGAATCCGTGTGGATCCTAAGAAGATTGAGTGTATAGCCTCTTGGCCTACACCTCGAGACATTCATGACCTTAGATCTTTTCTAGGTCTATGTAGTTACTATAGGAAGTTTGTCAAGAATTTCGCTTATATTGCACATCCTTTGACGGAACTTCTCAAGAAAACTACATTTTTCCATTGGACCGAAAGTCAAGATAAATCTTTTCTAGTACTCAAGGATGCATTAATTCATGCACCAGTTCTTACACTACCTGACTTTCAAAGACCATTCTTTGTGGTAGTAACTGATGCTAGTGGCAAAGGTTTTGGTGCTGTGCTTATGCAAGACAACCATCCTATTGCCTATGAAAGTCGAAAGCTAAAACCTACTGAAACAAATTATAGGACATATGACAAGGAGTTAGCAGCAGTTGTGCATGCCTTGAAGATTTGGAAGCATTACCTAATGGGTTCAGAATTTCTTATCAAGACTGATCAACAAAGCATTAGGCATTTGCTTTCGCAACCCCTTATTTCAGATAGGCACATCAAATGGACATCTTTCATACAAAGTTTCCAACCCATGATTCAATACCAACCTGGAAAGAAAAATGTTGTTACCGATGCTTTAAGTAGAAGACCACATATCAACAACATTTCCACTATTGAAAGTGAACCATTTGTACTTATGAAAGAAACTTATGAAGTAGATCCAGATTTTTCTGAGATATGGATCAAATTGCGTGAAAACAATTGGACACCTCAAGGAAATTATTCTCATACTGATGGCTATCTTTTCTTTGAGAAAAGATTATGTGTTACTCAACCCTATAGACAACTTGTCCACCAACCACCATTCATGGGACATAGAGGAGTTTTCGCAACACTTCAAGTAGTTTCTCGAGAATTCTTTTGGCCTCATTTGAAAAATGATGTAGCAAAGTTTGTAGCTAATTGTAACATTTGTCAAGCAATTAAAAGCTACAAAGGCAAAGCTTTGGTATTGCTTATGCCTTTACCCATTCTAGACCGACCATGGGAACAGGTGTCTATGGACTTCATTACAGGCTTTCCTACTACTTCCAGTCATCATGATATGATTTGGACAATAGTGGACAGATTTAGTAAGCAAGCCTATTTCATTCTATGTAAAAAGACATTGACTTCTCAGCAAGCTGTGACCATATTTGTCAAGCAAATCTTTGTTCATCATGGTCTACCCAAAGTGATAGTTTCTGATAGAGACTCCAAATTTTGTAGTCACTTTTGGATTGCTCTTTTCTCAAACTTAAGCACTAAGTTAGATTTTTCTACGGCTTTTCATCCTGAATCAAATGGACAGACCGAAGTTACGAATAGCACTATCTTGGATATGCTTAGAGCCTATGTTTCCCAGCAACCTAGTTCATGGGATAATTACATACATCTACTCCAATTTTCTTATAATAATACTCCTCATTCTGCCTACTGGTCGAGCACCATTTGAGATTATCTATGGTAGAGCTTTGCCTATTCCGGCTACTAGACTCTCCCATAAGATTGAAGCTGCTGACCAATATACTCGAGACTTTGATCGCATTTTATCTGAAGTGCGTGATTGTATTACAAGAGCTCAAGAGAAGTATACATTTCAAGCAAATAGGAAGCGTAAAGATTTTTCATTCCAAGAAGGTGATTATGTACTTTTGAGAATTGAGAAGAGAAAATTGAAGAGTGTGGAAAAATTCCCTGCAGTTAAACTTGCACCTAGATACTATGGACCATTTAAAATTATTGAAAAGATTAACGATATGGCCTATAGACTAGAGTTGCCATCTAATTAGAATATCCACAACTCTTTCCATATTCATCTCTTGAAACCCTTTCGAGGAACACTTCCTTCTCACCCAATTTATGAGGAATCACCTCTTGTTGAAGGAGAGGAAGAAGTCTTAGTTCCTGATGCTATTATTGATCACAACAACAAGAACTGGGAACCAATACATCAAATATCTTTTGACATTCAAAAACCATCCTTAAGAAGATGCAAAATGGATGCCCGAGAAATTTTTTTGAGCTTATCCTGAGATCCTTCGTTCTTTTCAAACCCAGCAAACCTGCAATTGAGAGAAATTGCAAACTCAAGCAAGAGGGATGTCATGAGAATATATTTTAAGTCCTCTTTAAGAATATTATTTTCCCCTCTTGAGTAATTTGAGGACGCCTAGATTACTCTTGCGTCATGCCGGCTAGGTTAATATCGTGGGTGACACCACTATAAATATTAATACGTACGGTATATGACGTATGCTTGTTGGGGCCGTCTATGATTATTTCGATTAGGTTTGTACTGACGCCTGGTAGTCATGAGTTGGTGATGGTTTGTGCCTGTTTAATATTTGTGAGATTAATTTAATTATTAATTGGGCTTATATTTTTAGGGGATGAAGATCACGAAGATTGATGAATAATGTTGAGGAGAATGTTTCTTATGCGCATCATATTTATTTTTACAAGCGTAGCTTGTAACCTTAGTAGTTGATTTTTCCATTTTGATACATTGGAAAAAATATATTTATAATGTTGAATTTATTAAAGCCTAAAGGCTTTACCCTAGCCTCAATTTTTGGGACACTCTATTTTTGTTGTGGAAGAGTGTCGTGCTCTCTAAAAGCACACTTTGTATATTTTTGGGGGCTATGGCCTATTTTTGGTGAAAAGTTAATAAAAATACTCTTGTGTGGGGAAGGCCACGCACAAGGGGGGGGGGAAGATTGCACCCAGCATGTTTGTCTTGGAGCTAAGTATTATGTTTGCTATGCTTTTGTTCAATTTATTTGATTTTGTTAAAACTTGCAAAGCATGTGTTTTCATGGTTGAATTTATGTGTTGAATTTCTCAAGTGTTCCACAAGCTATCCTAGAGAACGATTCCGTTTTCACTTATCTACCTTGAACCTCTTGGTTTTGACTTTTGAATCAAACCATCTTTTCCTCCTCTTCTTTTTATCATACATGCCCATCAAAGAATGTAACCTAGCTTCATCTAGTTTTTCAAGTTTAATGAGTTGTTTCGACAACTCATGGACCATCCATTCCATTTGTTTGGCTACTCTCAAGGTTGGAATCATGAATTCACAAGGAGAATTACATCTAGTCCGAAGACCAATTTATAAGGTGTAGTCCTTTGTTAATGTCTTGTAGACGGTTGGAAATGCCCATAAAGTTAATGAAAGTTTCTATTCCTAGTCTATTCTATAAGCTTCAATGGTTTTTGTGAGCACCACATGCATATTAAGACTTTATTTGTGCTCTGTGCTTGTCCATTTATTTGAGGATAGTATGGTGAAGACTTTAAGGAAAGTTTTCCTCTAGCTCTGAGGACTGGGCATTCACAAACTATGTGGTTTCTTCAACATATAGCACACCATGTCATTTCATATCTAGGAGAAAAATGAGGATGGCTAGAGTCCCTTGGAGGTAGCTTTGAGTACTCCTTCAAGTCCTTTTCACAACGTTTGCTATGTCTCCTTAGCACTCTTGGGTGCACACTAGGCTCAATTTTGGTCAATGTTTTCGACCTTAAACTGTGTGAGATCCCAATGCCCCCTCCGCACACCAGATTCCTGATTGTTGGCAGCAGCGAAAGCAGCTCCCTCTTGTGCGGGGCAGGGTTTCCCACTCGAGGCCTCGCCCTCGAATGTCTGGGCACACGAGACTAAGCTGGTGGTCATTCCGAAAACCGAAACCGGGAAAATTTTCCATGCCTGAGAAACGGGGACGATTCCACCATTTTGAATTTCTTAACAAATTTTTCTAACGAGGTCAAGATACTGAACTAACCTTCATCTGAATAAACCAGATAGAAGGGAAACTATTACAGACTTAACTTGAAGAAGGAATCAAGGTTTTTTTCCTAATTGAGTTAGGCACAGCCGCCGTTGATCTATTCATTTGAGAAGTCTTTAGTATAACTATTCAAGTTTTAAGCGTATTCCTATTGATGAATTTTCTTATTAAAACTCTACTGATTCCAGCCTACCGGCACATGGGTTAGCTACCGCCCACCAACCCACTGGAATTGGTAGAACCAGACAAGTACTCACCCACCCATAATTGAATGCCTCTCTTAACTTTTGCTTTAGAATATAGATACGCACACACTCCTCTTTAAACTTTAATTATAAAACAATCCATTTAACTTTTGCTTTAGAATACAGATACGCACACACTCCTCTTTAAACTTTAATTTATAAAACAATCCATTGACAACAAACAACTATTGGTTATAGATGTCATAACTCAAAATTTCCATTCAATCCTTGTTTCTCACAAAACAGTATCACTCTGGACTCTCCGTTGAGACCAGTAGGTCAGCAACGAGATCTAGTAATAGATTACAATAATTTTCTCGTCATCATACATATATATATCTTCCACGACATACGCATGGGTGTCCTAAGCACCATGAGCCCGTGCATTGCCTAGTCAGAACCCTCTAGGATTCTCCTCCTTAGGTGTCCTGGCACTTCACTCACGGACCGCTTCATCGGCCCTCGTCCATTGTACCAGAAGCACACCATTTTACACCATACCCAGGCTGGTCAAGACCTGGGCAGGTTTTTGCCGCGTGAGCTGTCCTTTGAACACTCCCTGCCAACTTCTATTACAAAACCGAACTTCCCTTAGAAAAACACATATACCAAATGCTCCCTCCAGCATTCTGGCGTAAGACAGTCCTTTAAGAAAACAGGGTTTCTATGCAAGTTTTGAGTTTTGATTTTCTTTTGAATACAATAAGTATATCTTAATTCCGTATCCCAAGACTTCTAGATCACAGATCTGGATTTCCAAGTAGAATTCCTTGAATTTTGAATTCTTGATCCTCAGATCAAAATCAAAGGTCTCAACTTAGTTTCAGATTCGGTGGGTGATTTGAGTGTAGATTACTCAACTGGTCACATCGTCTTTTCTTAAAACTGACAAAGGAGTTACGTCTTGGTCATAGTCTGTTTCAGGGTTTGAGTCTAGAAAGGTTTTCCCTGAACTATCTTTCTCGAAGGGTAATTTTTCAATTACTACTTTACTGAATTTCATTCATTGAGTATTTTGCTTAACTGAATTCAAAACTAAACACGTATTCCTATGAGGAATAAATTAATTATTTATCTAAAATTTCGACTTCGATAGATCTTCTGAATTTTCTCATTACCATCCTAGAGAATATGAAACAGTAGAATTTTCTCTCACAGAGTATTTACTTATTCCTTTATCAATATTCATGGGATTTAAACATAGGATTAAAGAGAACTCTTATTTTGATATAAAAATTATGTATGCATCTATTTATGCATAAAATCCAACTTCTATGGAAATAACACTTTTATATAAAAGAAAATCCTTTTATGCATCTATTTATGCATAAAAATCAATTTTGATGAAAGTAACACTTTCATAATAAAAAAATCCTTTTATGCATCAATTTATGCATAAAAATCAAATTTGATGAAAGTAACACTTTTATAAAAAAAAATTCTTTTATGCATAAAAATCAATTTTGATGAAAGTAACACTTTTATAAGTAAAAGAAATCTTTTATGCATCTATTGATGCAAAAAATTCAATTTTGATGAAAGTAACACTTTTATATAAAAAAATCGTTTATGCATCTATTTATGCATAAAAATCAATTTTGATGAAAGTAATACTTTTATAATAAAAAATTAGTTTATGCATCTATTTATGCACAAAAACTAATTTTGATGAAAGTAACACTTTTATAATAAAAAAATTCTTTTATGCATCTATTTATGCATGAAAATCAATTTTGATGAAAGTAACACTTTTATAATAAAAACATTAATTGGTGCATCTATTTATGCATAAAATTTAATTTTGATTAAAGCAACACTTTTATAAAATAAAATTCTTTTATGCATCTATTTATGCATAAAATTTAATTTTAATGAAAGTAACACTTTTATAATAAAAAAATTCTTTTATGCATAAAAACCAATTTTGATGAAAGTAACACTTTTATAATTAAAAAAATTATTTTATGCATCTATTTATGCATAAAAATCAATTTTGATGAAAGTAACACTTTTATAATAAAAAAATTCTTATGTGCATCTGTTTATGCATTAAATTCAATTTTGATGAAAGTAACACTTTTCTAATAAAAAAAATTCTTTTATGCATCATTTTATGCATAAAAATCAATATTGATGAAAGTAACACTTTTATATTAAAAAAAATTCTTTTATGCAATATTTTATGCATAAAAATCAATATTGATGAAAGTAACACTTTTATAATAAAAAAATTCTTTTATGCATCATTTTATGCATAAAAATCAATATTGATGAAAGTAATACTTTTATAATTAAAAAATTTTCTTTCATGCATCATTTTATGTATAAAAATTAATATTGATGAAAGTAACACTTTTACAATAAAAAAAATCTTTATGCATCATTTTATGCATAAAAATCAATATTGATGAAAGTAACACTTTTATAATAATAAAAAAATCTTTTATGCATAAAAATCAATATGCATCTTTCTATGCATAGAATTTAAATCTAATGAAAACCACTCTTTTATAATTTAAAAAAAATAATCAATATGCATCTTTCTATGCATAGGATTTAAATCTAATGAAAATCACTCTTTCATAATTAAAAAAATAATCAATATGCATCTTTCTATGCATAGAATTTAAATCTAATGAAAATAACACTTTTATAATAAAAATATTTGTACGATGCATTTTTCTATGCCTAGAATAAAAATAACACTTTTAGAATACACAAACGATGGGGATTACTCTTTTTGAATAATAAAAGATAAAACTTATTTCACAAAATTTAAGAAAATTTTGCCATAACCTCCTTTGTATGGCTGACCATTTTGTAAATTTTCCTAACCTTAAATTACTTAAAAATTATCCGCAAATGGTTTAAAGCATTCTAAACTAATAAAATTCCACTTTTAAAAGAGAAACAATATGAAAAGTTTAATTCTAATAATTTGATTAGTTTAACCTAGATAAAGAAAGGCTGAATTTAAGAATGAAGAGAGGGGGAAAGCCTTTCCAACAAGGCATAGCATCAATTTATCATTTTAAAGATAACAAAAATTAGAAAACCATTAAAAGAATAAAGAAAAAGTAGGATTTCTAACTTACATGAATTTCTGGGAGCTTTACTTTGGCTTGATGGTTTGAGGGATCTCTTCTTGTTTGCAACAAGAGTGTCCACCAATTCTTTAGAAGAGGGAATGGTCAAAAACTAATGAATTATTAATAAATTCACAGTTTTTTGGCTCTTGGGAGGAGTAGAGTAACAGTGCATAAAACACTATTAAGCTTCAACAAAGGTGGAGGCTTCTATTTATAGGAAAAAGTAAGCTTGTAACCAAGCAAACTGATTCTAGAATTTTTGAGATCAATTTGGTCATTTTTTAACCATTTTTGGGTCCGTGCGAAGCGCTAGGTGACCTGCGAAGGATCCTAGAGGGTGCTGACCATACGGTGCTTGGGCTCTGGGTCGCCGAAGATACCCACACGTGCGTCGTGGATCTGGCTAGGGGGCTTGGGAACTCTTTCCCCTGGTACCCGGGACAAAACCTAACCAAATTCCTAATTGGATCCCATCGCTACAATGGTTGGGCGGTTGGCTAACCCATAGACTGGACTGACGGATCCGTAAATCGAGACTCAATTTTTGTTTAGTTCGATAGATGAAGTAAATTCCGAACAAAAATTATTCTATGGAAAAGAATCAACGGCTGTGCCTCTCAATGAGGAAAAAAGCGTTGGTCTCTATGATCCAAGTATAGTCTTTTTCCCTGATCTGACTATGGGACTTACGGGTTCAGTCAAATGAGCTTAGTTAGTTAAGGCTTTTGACTACGTTAGGGAAAAGTTATCCTGGTGGAATCACCCATTAGGAAAAAAGGGAGCTCATTTTGGGGACTTTTACGGTTTGGAAAAATAAGCTCTCAACCAATCAACAGAGGGCCAACGTAACATTGGAAATTCACAAAAATAAGAGAAAATAGATAAAAGAAACAATACTTTTTGTAGGTACAAGCGTGCTACATTAATGTGGAGATTGGTTTTTTATTCTTTGGACATGAAGATAGAATCTAGTCTGACATTTTCTCTTACAAGGGCCTTCCCGCTTCCACCTTCCACCTTCCTTTGAACTTTGAAATGTTGTGCTGCCTTTCCTTCGAAAGGTCTACCATTCTACACCACTGCCTCATTGTGCAGCAGCCTCTTCTTTTCCAAAACTGCTCCCTTGATCCTGTTTGGCTTAGAGTAAGATGTTTCTTGTCAACTGTCTGTCTGCCCACTTTCTCTTTCTTGAAACTTCACTTTGTTATCTTGTTTACATTACTTTGCTCTTGTTACAGATTCACAAGGTCTCCATGGTGAATAAAAACTATGGCCGTTCTTGTGGAAGACGCTCTGTGGATGATAATGCTATGAAGGCAGAATTATACCACACATCCTTACCCCATCGACCTGCTTCTTCTATTTCTTCGGTAGAGAAATCAAGTACAGTCAAAACAGAAGGAACTTGGGAAAGCTTTAGTGTTTCAAAAGGAGCATGGGTGCTCATGCAACCTAGCAAAAGAAAGAGACCCCAGACAAAAAACATTTTCTTGGCATCATGGAAGGGAAGAGTACGAGATTTAAAATCACCAAAGGGAAGATATCGGTGAAAGAAGTTTTGATTCAGCATGTGTACATGCACAAAGAACTTGTCTTGCGAGACTATCCAAATGATCTTCCACAACACAGGCCTAATTGTATATTTTTCTATTGTGGTTTTGTTCTTTATGAGGTGTATGGATTTTTAAGATGAAGCTTTCTTTCTTTGCTTATTGACATTCTTGTGTTATTTTATTTCAGATTTATACCCTTCATCGTATGAGACATGGCAAAACATCGATTGTATTCTGGGATTTATAGATGTTTTGCATGGATCGATAGGAGAACAACAATACCAAGGTCGATGTGCAACAGAGCTAGCTCAATCGGGTATATTTTTAACTGATCATTTTTATCAGTTGTGCTGGACAATGCTAACACACATGGTGTGTTAAGAAAACAAGACCTTCCAGCATGGAATTCAGTGGATTGGCCTCTCCCACATTTTAGTGTTACAGATCCATATAGGGCCAAGCTTTTCAAAGAAGTACAGAACGCTCTGAGGCCCAATATTGCCACAAGGATAATAAAAATTTCTTTATGCATGCCTCTCACAGTTTTTGTAGACTTGTTTAATACCTTTCCAGTGAAGGTTTTAAAAACAATGTTCACAGTTAAAGCAACAAGTCTGGCATGCATGCCACAATTTTTGGATAACGGTTGGGATAAGAAGACATGTAGTTCAGTGTTTTGTGAGGTTGTCCAACCTTCTATGCAACTGAAGTACATGGTTGCATCACAAAATTTTATTTTTTCTTTTTATTATAAGCGCAGTCGAATGCTAGGTACAAAACTAGTCCCAATGGATCAAGATGAAGATTCTTTTGGTGCAAAAAATAAACTTCTTGATATTGATGTTGTTGAGAATGGTGATGTGCTAGTCAATATCTCATTAAGACAATGTTGCTCCCTAGCTCAATTGCGCAATGACATTCTGTTTGAGACAGAAGGTTCTATTTCAAAGGACTTTTTATTTATCTACAACAATAATAAGGTACACCATCTGACTTATCCTAGTCTCATTAAGCACTGCTGAGCTTTGCTTCTATTGACATCCAGCAGAAGCAATGCTTTTTATTCAACTCTCTTAAAAACACACACAGAGAGCTGAAATTGTAAGTGGTGTGTGTGCTATTTTTAACTTTAAACTTCAGTATTTTGATTTAATGCACACTAACTGAATTATATGTATTGCAGTTGTATTAGAAGGCTTCTAGATGCATTGGATCACTGTCCTCCTAATGTCAATCTTTTGGATTCAATAGAGCCATTAGATTTAGAGGTAGAAAGTCGTTCCCTCTACTGATGTCTATTTCATGCTATGCTTTGAACTTATTGAATAATTCTGTTTTGTTCAGATATTAACAGTTTCTAACATATCTTTCCAACTGTACAGACACCACAACAAGATGATTCAAGTAGCTGCGGCGGCTGGAGAGTGCTGATCAGTGCCAAATATATACTTTCAAGCTATTTTGAGATAGGACAGCCAGAGCTTGTAAGAAAAAATAATTTTCATTTAGCTTCAACACAATTGATATTGGTACAAAGTGTTCTAAATCATCATATCTCATTGCAGATGAGAGAAGATAGCTTCAGCTCGAACTATGTATATAGTTTCAGAGCTGATACAATTTGGAAGTTTTTGAAGTATGCCTCCCCCAAACCTATTGTACCAGCTACTGTCGAGTTGAGTGAGAGATCTAAAGTCCGAGAAGGTGTCATACACCTTGATGACACAGATGATGCTGATGTGGTGGCACAAGAACAAGGACCTAGTGTTGATGAGGAGAAGCCACAAGAACAAGGACCTGCTGCTGATGTTATTGAGAAGAAAATGGAGCAGTAGCAAACAGATGCTCTAGGGGCAGTAGAGGAGACAATGGAGCAGCACCAAGAGACTGTACACGATAGGATGGAGCAGCAGAAAATAGATTCTCCAAAAAAAGATGATACGGTGAGCTTGGACCATGTAGAGCAGCCTCTGGATCAGCCTGTTTAGATAAATAGAAAATGGTTGTCAAGAATATGTTCTACATATATAATTAAACACTTCTGTACAAAATTTTACTTTATTGAATATAATACCTTTGTTTATGGATTCTGTGTTATCTCAATTTTCAAATTTTCAATGTCTTTGCATTTTATTGAACTCTCTCTTCTTTTGAGCACCTGCAAAAAAGCAATATGAAACAATAGGGTAAAGTAAACTAATAGTGGTCACTGCGTAAGAAAAAAAGCATTAAGAAATCAAAGGCTACAAGAGTTCTCAATCTTGAAGAAAAATCCCAAAAGAAGCAGTCACTCACATACTTGTTATGGTATGGAAGTAGCAAAATATCGACAACATCAAAATCGCAGTGTCTGAACCAATTGGAAATATCCATGGGAGTTTCCTTTGGATCTCTTAACTTGTAGGAAATGGCAGGATCAATAATATGAATTGTATGCTGTACAGCGTGGTTAAGCCAGCTTCTCATCATGCTGCATTGGACCAAACAATAATTAGAGTAGGGTGTAAAGGAGGTATAAGAAGGATTGTCTTGCAAACAAAATAAAAGACACTTACTAGAGCATTGCAAGAATGATAGTATCTGAGCAATACTCATTCTTATGAGCCAATGCTGCCAAGCATGGTTTTGTCAAGTCAAAATTATTCACTGAAGTTTCATCCTCAATATGGACAACTGTGTTAGGGCCCAGCTCCTGCAACCTTCTCTGTATCTGCAGCTCCATCTGTACAGTCTCCACATCTATAATAGATTTGGATTCTTCTATTTGCTGCTTCAGTGACTCCTCATAAGCAGCTTTCCCTCTGCTGGTGCTCTTTGAGTGGGTTACTTCAACAACCTTAACCTCATCTACCTTCAACAACCTTGTAGGTGGAATTAATAATATGTCTCTCATTTTGATGTCCTGCCATTCCATAGGATGGACCAGCTTGTCATACCTCCATCTCACTCTGGACAAAGTGTTGAAGTCTTTGGCCATCAAAGTTACCCTGTGAGCATGGGCTGCTACCAGCATTGCATCTTCAAAATATTTCTCCAAGTAATCCTCTGCCATTTCCTATAAGGAAAGAATGGCAATCCTGTTCCACCTGAAACCAAGGTGCCAACTATCACATATGTCTCTCACTAGTCTCTGAAAAGGTGCCTTGGGGATTGCAAAGCCTATAGCTTTCTGTTGCTTCCTGATCTCCTTTAGCACACTTGCACCATGTTTCAATCTCTTGGCCTTTTGCTGGAGCAGGCTCATTGGCTTCCCCTTCCTGCCATGTGCAACTCTTCCCTTTGGAGGCACACTAAATTCCTTGATACCTGCTCCCCAGCTGCTGCTGCTACTTCTGCTGCAAGCCCTGGCCCCTTGCCAGCCCTCCTTGCAATTGACTTGGTTCTTGCCATCACTCTGACAAGCTGCATACAAAGCAATGGAAAGAGATTATAGCCATGGAGAACATGGAATGATACAAGAAGGCAATGACAGGGGTGGATGAAGCAACATTTATAAATTTGCAACAAAACGCGATTTCGACAGTTTGAAATTCCTAACAGCTCACTCTCGCGTTTTCCTGCAAATACTTGAAGTAACATGCTATTACATTCATACAGTGATTTCTCTGTCTTTACAACTAAAAACAATATGGATTGAGTTTATGCAAGGAGTGTACAGCCTTGGATAGCTTAGAAAGACACAAAATCACAATGATAGGGGTGGATGAAGCAACAGTTTTATATTTGCAACAAAATGCGATTTGGGCTATTTGAAATTCCTAAAGCCTTCTCCTCACGTTTTCCTGCAAATTCATGAGGCAGCATACTGGAACATGCCTTCAGTCATTTCACTGTGTTTGCAACTTGGTGCAAGATGGATTGAGTCTATGGAAGGGAAGAAGTGATCAATCTCTCACTCAACCAGCCCAATTCAAAAGTCTTCCTGCTTGTGGTTGCAGTGGAAAAAGCTAAGGAATGCATATAATATTTATCCTAATATCTAAGCTACATCACATCACTCAGTACCTTATCCTAATATACTATTAAACAAGAAGAAAAGGATATAGAGAGTCTTACTGACCTGGAAGCTATCTGTAGGTGTGCTGTGCTGGTGATGAGTACCCTGTGCTGGGGATGAACCTTTGCTGCTGGTCAGGATGCTGATGGTGCAGAGTAGGGAGGTAGAGAGGCAAGAGAGCTGAGAGGGGAGGGCCTAGACAGGAGAGATTAAACAGGAGGGAAAAGATTAGTGCAAAATACAAACAAAGCAGCTAATAAATACCACACGTGTGGAATGGAGTCGTTTTTTTACACGTGTGGATGGGACCCAGATCTCTTGGAGTTTGAAACTTGGCACGTGTGAATGGCACTTTTTGCCTTGGAACTTGTGCCAATCATGATTTCATAATCAGATCCATAAACACTCTTCCCTCCCCGTCTTTCATCCCTGCCAGCACCCTCCCATCATCCTCTTCTTTCCCCCTCTGATCCCTTCCTACCCAACACACTCCATCCAGACTACAACCTACCTGAAGACTACTACCACTGCCAGATCTCCAGGTTACCTAGGCTGCAGCTCAAGTTTGGAAGAGAGCAGAAGAATCACCAGTGCAACTCCAACAGCATGGAAAAGGAAAAAGGTCAGAGATCTATATTCTTTTCAATGTTTTTTGATATATCTTTCTTCCATCCATAGAATTCTTGAATCTTACTGCCCAGGAATCTGGTACATCACCCTAGGATTTGATTGGAGATAGATATCAATAGGACCCAGAAGTTTGCAACAAAATGCGAGGAGAGTGCTTAACATTTTCCAAATTTCCCTGTATCGCGTTTTCCTACAAATTCTTATATTAGTTTTGGTTTTCATTTCTTCCTCATTGTTTTGCTCTCTTTGGCCCTAGGGAATTCTTCCTAGTATCATCTACTGTCCAGGACACTGTGAGATGATCCTAGCATTTGATTGGAGATGGATATCAATAGAAATGGAGAATTTGTCAACAAAATGCGAGGAGAGTACTTGACATTTTCCAAATGGCCCTACATCACGTTTTCTTGCAAATTCCTGTGTCCCTTTTGGTTTTCACTTCTTCCTCATTGTTTTGCTTTCTTTGGCCCTGGGGATTTCTTCCTTGATGATGAGAAAAGTTTTTGCTTTGGAACAGTTGATTCTCAGGCCCCTCCTTTCAAGAGGAAGCTGGACTGTTTGGTGATATCCTATACATTCCCTGATTGCATATGTCAGCATATAGAATTCATGATATATAAATTTTTGTTTAGGCAAAAGCAAGAGACTGGAGCAGAAAGCTAAGTCTTCCCTTTCAAAACAAAAGGAACCAGAAGAGGACAAATCTCCAGATTTGCTCCTATTTGACTTTCTTCACAAGTGCAAGGCTCAGAGGAACTTCCACATATACCACAGTATTTTCAATAGGGCGTTCACTATGAGCTCTGTACTCGAGCATCATAGAGATTTTCTTTCAGACCATTGGGATACCTTCAAACAACTGACAGAGGCAGGAAGAATTGTGGAAGGTGAAAAGGTTTTTGTGCATATAAATCATATTGTCTCCATTGATGACAGGATGAGGTACCATGTGAATAGAAGATTTGACAGCCTACCTGAGGAATATAAATTCAGCTGTAACTTGCACACCAGAAAGTGTAGAGTGCTTGAGGAAACCATGGCATTCCTTATGTACATTGTCTTCCATCAGCACTCTCTAGAAGAGCAAGGGCAGGAGGCTGAAGAAGAAGACACATCTGTAGCAGAGGTAAAAGAGGATGTTCCTGTGGCAACAGAAATGGCAGAGCAGGAAGACGATATCAACCTCCAAGATGAGGGGCTGCAAGTGGCTGCTCTTGACCTTGTTCAACTGAGGACTGAAACTCTTAGGGCAACATAGCCAGTTGAAGATTTTGATGTTCAGAGCAGCAACTATGCAGTGCCCATGCTTCCAGGTGTCTTGATTGGTGGTAAAGATTATGTTTTCCTCCATGATATAGAGTGTATGTTCAATTTGAGGGAGGACTATGCCATTTTCCTTATTGCCCAGGCTTCAAGGCTTGACAAGGAGGTTGGCATAGAGGATGACCATTCATTACTGGCTTTGGAAACAACTTTTGATCCTGCAGAGGCCCTTACTATTTGTTTCAAAGAGGCTGAAAAGTTCCAAGAGCCAGATGAAGCTACCTTCCAGCTCACACAAGAAGCTATGAATCTCTCAGCACTATACAAGGTAAAGCTTAAAGAAGAGGCTGGACTGGAGGGGAGAGGAATAAATCTTTGGAAAGATGAACTTCTTGTTGCTGATGAAAATGAGAAGGTATGATCTTGTTACTTCAAATCAAATACTTTATCTTGTGTTTAAATGTTTTGTAGTTGTGTATTATTGCAGCTACAAATTGAGGATGACACATTCCTCCAGAGAACAAATGGAAGCAAGCCGGCTGGGTTTGGCAAAATGTCAAGCCTAGCTCATTATATTCATGATCTAGGCAGTGCTAAGATCTTGATTTACCATAGGCAGTTGAGCAACAATGGAGAAGCCATTGTTTACTTCTTTAAATGTTTGTCTAGGGTTTTAGGTGGACATGATCTTTCATGGCAAAAGGAATAGATCATTTTAATAGAGAGGTTGCCTGCCATAGATATATTTGGGGATTATGTGAATAAGCAGATCTCTAGGGCCTCTTACTTTTTGTCTTACACTTCTTATGCATTAGTATGTGGTGTTCAGGAGTCCAAATGTCTGGAGGGCTATGGAAAACACAAGCTCATAAGGTTTCGAGAGCCACCCATGATTGCATCAGGCTACACAATCCAAGAAGAAGAACACGTGGAGATAGCTGAAGACAAGGATACCCCTCCCAGACAAGCAACAGAGGCAAGCATTGATAAACAGACAGTCGACATCAAGCCAACAAGGAAGAAAAAGAGTCCAATCAAGATCAAAAAGAGAGTTCCAATTGGCAGGCCCTGGGAGTAATAGGATTTAGTCATCAAATATAGCACCAACATTATGTTGAAGTTGAACTGATTTGTACAAAGTCTCTGATCCTCATCAGTTCCTTGTCCGTATGGACGATCAATACCCTTTTGCATTCGTCCCATCACCGTACGACACTTCAGTACTCTTCCCACACTCAGTAGCTTCTAAAAGCGTTTGACACTCAGTACCTTATTGGTAAGGATCAATAGTGTGTCTAGCATAAGTAGTATTGATTGAATTTTTTGTGTGTAGCTCACGGATGTATTGATGCTTGTTAATATAGATCACATGTTTCACAAAAGAAATACTTTTGATGGAGTCTCAAAACATATAGGCATAACACCAAGAGTCACTTGTTCCACAAAATAAAAATCTATTGATTGAGTTTGAAAACATGTGGACATAACACCAATAAGTTACAAACTGCTATTCATGTTTACTTGTCCATTTATGGTTTCTAAATATCTTCGAATCCCTCCATTGTCTATGTCTCTCTGCTGCCATTGAATTGTCCAAAGTTTGTCTTCGTCTTTGCTTTTGGGCTAGAATAAAAGCAAGCTTGACTTTGGAACTAGCAACTTTTCTTTTAGCATGCAGCCTCTGTAGAATGCCTCGATAAAACCATTGGAAGACTTCCTTTAGACTATTTGCCTTTTGACTCCCTCCGTAGTGTTGTGTGTGTCTGAAAAATGCATTACATGCCATGTAGTGAGACTTCTCCATGCCTTGGGTAGACCAAATTGCTGGGCATCCATACTTTTTGACAAAATAGGGAAGGTGGTTGTAGATGATATGCTGTTTTCACAGAGACATAAGAATGCATAGTAAGTTATAAAAAAAAAGGATCACACTTAAGTAAAAGAAGAAGACAGAACTTTACCATGTAGTGAGTTATATTGCAGGCTGTCCACGCGTCTTTCATTGACTTCCCAAAATGTTTAATTGCCTCTTCAAAGTTCTTGTAATCACTCTTTGTCCATGTTACATTGTCACAGAACATGAAGAGTTGATCAAGAGACCTCCACACCTCTGCCTTCACATTTCGTGCTTCCCCATCTGCCTCATGATCTTTCACGGCATTATGGACTTGCTTCCACAATCCATAATTAATCCTTGAAACTGTTCTACCTTGCCTTAAGACTTGCTTACTACTGTGTTTGGGTCGAGACAAGAATCTTCTTGCCTTAACACCACCAATAGAGGGCTTGATTGGTACCTCCTTGCCATTGGTAGACTTTTTAAAATCCTTTGTGATATGAACATCACCTCCATGCAGACCTATATCGGATAACACTTTTTCCAATGCTTGAAGAGCATCCTTTCTATTTTTTTCAGGACGGATTTTCCAAGCAAATCCAATATACAAAAATACCAATTTCTCAATAGTTCGACATAGAGCACTGAATGTGCATATGTGAACATTACATAGAGGAATGTCAAGAATGGCCTTGAAGTCAGGGTCAACTTTATCTCTGTTAGGTGCTCTTTTCCACCATTTGGAATCCATTACTTGAGCTGATTCTTTGCAGTAAAGATAAGGAGACTTTGAGTTGCCTCCTTTACTAACGTTATACATGCACTTAAGTGTTTTAAGATTCCCCGCCATGTGCCACTCTACTTGAAAATCACCTTTTCCTGCAACATGGAGATTCTCTCCTTGCACTTGTCTTTTAATTATTCTTGGTATTTCTGTGTGGTGAAACACCCAATCTAGTGTTTCATGGTCTTCTGTCTTCACCTGTGATTATAGAAAACAAAAGTCTTACTATAAAAGATCAGTGAAAACAATGACTAAAATCAAGTACGAAACAAAAAATGATCATACCTGGAACGAGCCTAACCACCATATGTGTTTCTCCGACTGCACACTAAAATACTTTGAACTCGCTTCAGTCAATGATGTATCAAGTGCTCCATTCATCAATGTAATAGTAATCCTTTCCATTTTCTTTTCCTTTACAACCTCACACTCATCCAGTTTGATAACAAATTTCAAAATGCCTTTGCACTCCTCAAATGTTATTCCATAAAACTCGACCATTCTTCTTTGAAGTTGTTGTAGATCTACAAATATATTGTTCCAAGGGTCATACACAGTGGTTCCTTTACCACCATAAAATATTTCTTCAATATGGATATATTGCCCAATAAACTCATCTATACTTTCATTCAAATGACCTCTTATCCTCCACACGGTTGCTGGATTTGGCAGTAAAACTCGTTTAATCCTTTAATCTCTCAAAGTTGGGGATATCGCATGGAAAATGGAACTATATCCCTTCCTGCTAACTCCACTAACATCAAGACCCTCTTGGATTGTAGTGCCATCAACTTGATTATTGGATATAAAGTCCTCTACAACATTGCGTTTGATTGTTTTGTATTTTTTTTCTTCAATCTACACCACAAGAAAGCAATCCTTTCATTTGTTTAACAGGAAAAAGGTTGGGATCCATATTTTCTTTTGCAGGCTCCAATAGTTTCCTATAGTAACAACACAATATGCCTATATTATTCAACACCTCCATTCTTGTTTTGCGTTAATGGACAAAATAGATATAGTCATTTGAGAGCCTTTTTGAGTATAAAAAATGAAAAATTTCAAACTAGCCTTGCTTCCTGAATTCTTCGCTTGCATCCACCAGTCCCAGCCTTCAAATTTGCAATGTTTTTAATCTTCCTGCTTCGTTGTCTGTCTCCAAGCACGGTTCTCTTCCTTCTTGCTCTTGTCAACTCTTTTTTACTCTTTGAATGCTCCTCAATTTCATTCTGCAACTGCTGCTCCAATTTTGCACGAATGGCTATCTCTTGCATCTTGGCCCCCTTTTCTTGTAGGTACATCGTTTTATATGTTTCTGCAAATGCAGACTGCGCTGAAATATAACCAAGAAGTCCATTTTGTCCATCGCCCACAAACCTCAGTAGTGTGGTTGGATTGACAAATGGAGGTGTAGAGTTTTTTACTAGAAATTTTGGATATATGCTTCCATCGCACCATAAGTCAATATGTTGAAGCCCTTCTCTTCTCATATTTTTCCATTGTTGAGCATTCAGCACCGTATCTTTTCGTCTTTTTTGTGCTGGAGCATATTGTTCTTCTAAGTCGATGTGAAGATGGTGTAATCGCTTCTTCTGAGATTGTGACTCACTAGTATCGGCCATTTTTGTGCTTCTGAGGTTGCAAAGTTTGCTTGTCAATCTCATAGTCTTTTTGTAACATGAATCGTGGAAGCGTGGCGGTATCCATGCAATCATTAAGTTCAGCGATGGATTCTTTATGAGAGGCCTGCACACGTCGTCAAAAGGGATGCGGAATCTTTGGGAAACAAAAAAAACTAAGGAGATATTTAATGCAAAATCATGTTAGTTAGACAAAAGATTATCTTATTCCTTTCTGAACTGACAGTTCGGTAGTCCTTACTGACAGTTCTAAGCCACGTTTCCGTATTTTACTATTTTTGAGGTCTTTTAGGAGAGAAATAAATCAAAAAATAGTGAATTTCTTACAGGGCCCCAAAATGAGCTCCCTTTTTCCCTAATGCGTGCTTTCCGGACAAAGGAAGTTTCTTCGGGTTCGGTTTTGGAAAAACTGATGGATTAGTTTCTTGTCTGGATATCTGTGGGCAAGGCCCCGAGAGTATGGGACCCTGCCCACGCAAGAAATGCTGCTTCCGTTGCTGCTAGCACCCCTGAATTTGTTGCGCGGTGGGGACAGAGATCTCACGGTTGGTATCAGACCAAATTGGCTAATGAGGATCAACCGTCGAGAAGCCAAGAATGTCAAAAATTTATGAAGAAGCAGTTAAAGGTTGTAATTGTGTGATAAAATTCATACAAATTGATATTCAAATTGAAATTCATAAATTGGTAATTGAGTCTTCAGATAGAAGTACCGCAATTGTATGGAATCCCTGACTTGCTTGAGGCCTAGACATGATAGTATTTACCTTATAGTTCCAAGGACCATGACTACCCGTATATACCGAGGAAATAACTGCAGCTCTTTACTCGTAGTATATACGAGTAAATCTAAGACTTGAAATTATAAGTATTAATACTATTTAGATGATGAATTCAAATGTGGTTGATATGATTTTAAATTTTGATTGAGAGCTGATGAGTTGATTTGGATTCTGATTGAAAAATGAAGATTCCTAAATTTTGGTTGAAATGTAATAAGCTAAGAAAAACCTGAACGAGGATGATTGGGACGAGTCGCTGTGATAATGTTCGTAACTGGAATGACATTAATGACTTCAGCAAATCACTATGATATTAGTGGATTATGTTGGCAGATTATTACTATTAACTTTTGATCAGTGGATCAAGTTAAGGAATGATAAATTAAAAATCTGAAAAATTGAAATCCCCATGGAGGACTGTTCAGATGGAAAAATTCAATTTGATGGACCATTATTGTGTTAAAGATATAAATGAGATATTCTGAATGAATTGTTATTTGATAATGTGTTCTATATGAGTATCTTTACCCCATGATTATGTGGGGAGCCGACCTATCTAAAGAACCCCGGAATTAGTTGAATCAAAAATCGGATTGAAACATAAATAAAGAAACTTAACAAGAATTTTCGTATTGATAGGAACATGGATCGAGGTCGTCGTGGTAGAAATGTTAACCCCCAACTCGATGAAGAAGAGCTCAACTTGGATGTTCGTAAAACTCTTCATAATTCGCAGCTTGGTCCCTTCAAGGGTGAAGGGGAACAGTTAGGTGAAGTTGTAGAAAAGAGGATTGAGGCCATGGAGGAATATTTTGATGTAACTGGCTACAATAAGAGAAGCAAGATCGCTCTTGCCAGGTTAAACATTATGGAAATAGCCAGGGGTGCGTGGAGGAATCACTGCGAGACAAATCGTCTCGACCAAAATACCTAAACCTGGACTGATCTCAAAATTTACCTAAGGACGAGGTTCTGTCATCCCAGCTGTTTAGAAACAATGATGAACGAATTCTTAGAGTTAACCCAGGGGAGTAGAACTATTGAAGCATATCACCAAGCATTCACCCTCCTCCTCAGATACTCGCCTCCACTGGATGAAGAATAGCTGATGGCCAGGTTCATTCGGGGACTGAACAAACCTTTGAATATCTTGGTGAAGAATGCCAAGCCAGTTTCCATGGCCGAAGCAGTTTGGATGGCGAAGGATTTTGCCAAAGCCTTTGATGTCAAAGTCCCGCCAAAGCCAGCACCATTACCTTTCAAAAGATTTTTATTCCTAGAAGATGATTCCAACCTTCCTCTGCCTAAGAGACATCAGAGACAAACCCAGGATATGGGAAGTTTCAGAATGGAACAAATGTCCTTTTCCCGAAACTCAATCCACTAGATTTGGGTTGTTGCAAGATCAGGGTATCCAGTTTTGTCCAGTTTATGCTGGACTGGGACAATGCTTGGAGAGAAAATTTGGGGAGGTAGGGTACTTCAAATGAGATCAAGAAACTAATAGAAAATACACATGCACTAAAATCAACCCAATAAAACTTAAATTAATATAAATTAGTTTGATTAATGAAAATTTATCAAAAATATGTTGAAATGATAAAAATTTGATCTTTTCATATACTTAGAGTGATCCAATTTTTTTCCATAGATGCACCATTACAAGTATGCTAGTCCCTATAGATTTTAGATTATTTACTTTAGAAATGTAATTTTACTAATTAGATTATTGATATTTGCAGGCCTTCTAATAATCTGAAAGAATTTTGGAAAGTGAGCTAAACTGACCTAAAAATTGACCAAACTGATCTGGAAAATTCTAGAATCAGTTTGCTTGGTTAGAGGCTCACTTTTTCCCATAAATAGAAGCCTCCCCCTTTGATGAAGCTTAATAGTGTTTTTTGCACTATTACCCTGCTTCTCCCAAGAGCCAAAAACTGTGAATTCACTCATAATTCATTAGTTTTTGACCTTCCCTCTTCTAAAGATTGGTGGCCACTCTTGTTTCAAACAAGAGTAGATCCCTCAAACCATCAAGCCAAAGGAAAGCTCTCAAATTCTCCTTGTAAGTTGGAGATTCTTCTCTTTTCTATTTCATTTTATAGTTTTTATGACTTTTGTCTTCTCTAAAATGAATATGATGTTATGCCTCATTGAAAAAAGGCATTCCCCTCTCTTCTTTAGTAAATCCAACCATTCTTTATTCTAGATGAATGATTAATGGATAAAATCAAGTTTTTCATAATCTTTCTCCATTCTTTATCCTAGGTGAATGATTAATGGATAAAATCAAGTTTTTTATAATCTTTCTCTTAAATAAGTAGAAAATGTTTACATTAGAATGATTTAAATACTCTTGGTGAAATTCTAATTGATTTTAGAGAGTTAAAATTTAAAAAATGGTCAGCCATACAAAGGAGGTTATGGCAAAATTTTTTAAAAATTGTGTAAAATAAGTTTTACCTTTTATTATTAAAAAAGAGTAATTCCCATAATATATGTATTCTTAAAGTGTTATTTTTCATCCTAGGTATAGAAAAATGCATACTAAAAATATTTTATTAAAAAAGTGTTACTTTCTTTAGAATTAAATTCTATGCATAAAAGGAAGCATATTGAAATTGTTCTTTTGATTATAAAAGAGTGATTTTCATCATAAATGATTGTATGCATAAAAGATTTTTTTATATTAAAAGTGTGACTTTATCATTAATGATTTTTATGCATAAATGGATGCATAAAAGAAATTCTTTTATATTAAAAGAGTGATTTTCATCATAAATGATTTGTATGCATAAACATATACATAAAAGATTTTTTTATTAAAAGTGTGATTTTCATCATAAATGGATTTTATGCATAAATTAGAGGCATAAAAGAAATTATTTTATTATAAAAGTGTGACTTTCATCAAAATTAAATTTGTGCATAAATAGATGCATAAAAGAAATTTTTTATTTTAAAAGAGTTATTTTTCAGTGGATTTAGTTTTTATGCATGGGAAGATGCATAAGAGAAATTCTTTTATTCTAAAAGTGTAATTCCTACTAAATTGGATTCATGCATGGAAAGATGCATAAAGAATTTATTTTAATCCAAAAGTGTTACTCTCATCAATTTTGATTTTATGCATAAATAGATGCATAAAGAATTTTATTTTTAATTCAAAAGAGTTATTTTCATCAATTTTGATGTTATGCATAAATAGATGCATAAAGAATTTTATTTTTAATTCAAAAGAGTTACTTTCATCAATTTTGATTTTATGGATAAATAGATGCATAAAGAATTTTATTTTTAATTCAAAAGAGTTATTTTTATCAATTTTGATTTTATGCAAAAATAGATGCATAAAGAATTTTATTTTTAATTCAAAAGAGTTATTCTCATCAATTTTGATTTTATGCATAAAAAGATGCATAAAAGATTTATTTTTATTTCAAAAGTATTATTTTCATTGAAATTGAATTTATGCATAGAAAGATGCATAAAAGTTTTATTTTTATTTTGAAAGTGTTATTCTCATTAAAATGGAATTTATGCATAGTAAAATGCATAAAAGGTTTATTTTTAATTCGAAAGTGTTATTTTCATTAAAATTGAATTTATGCCTGAATAGATGCATAAAAGGATTTTTATAAAAGTGTTATTCCTACTAAAGTTTTCTTTATGCCTAATTAGATGCGTAAAGAATCTTTATATCAAAAAATTAGAATTCTCTTACATTCTATAAATAGATGTGATGAGATGTGATAGGAATGAGATAGATGTAAATGGATGGATGGAAGTGATATGAATTAGATAAATGAAAATGGATGAATGGATGTGGTCCTGTAAATTAGGATGTGAATGAAATGGTATAGGATGTGAAGGAATGTGATGGCATGTGAATCGTGATATGAATAAATGATAAGGGATGTGAATGAATGACGTCATGTGAATCAAATGAATGGATGATGTGGTTTGATGTGTGAATGATGTAGATTAATGTAGATTGATGTATGGATGATGTGGTTTGATGTGTGAATGATGTGGGTTGATGTAGATGGATGAATGGATGATGTGGATATGGATGTATGAATGTGGACGTATGAATGTAGATGTGGATGTGGATGTGGATGTGGATGTGGAAATAGATGTGTAGATGTATGAATGTAGATGTGGATGTGGATGTGGATGTAGATGTATGAATGTGGATGTGGATGTGGATGTGAATGTATGGATGTGGATGTGGATGTGAAAATGGATGTATGGATGTGGATGTGGATGTATGAATGTGGATGTGGATGTGGATGTGGATGTGGATGTATGAATATGGATGTGGATGTGGATTTGAATATGGATGTGGATGTGGATGTGGATGTGGATGTATGAATGTGGATGTGGAAATGGATGTGTGGATGTATGAATGTGGATTTGGATGTATGAATGTGGATGTGGAAATGGATGTGTGGATGTATGAATGTAGATGTGGATGTGGAGTATGAATGTGAATGTGGATGTGGATGTGGATGTATGAATGTGAATGGGGATGTGGATGTATGAATGTGGATGTGGATATGGATGTATGAATGTGGATGTGGATGTATGGATGTGGATATGGATATGTATGTATGAATGCGGATGTAGAAGTGGATATATGGATGTGGATGTACGAATCTCGATGTGTATGTGGAATAATGAATGCGAATATGTATGTGAAATGATGTGACGTCGATATGAGTGAATAGATGAGATTTGATGACGTGAATTGGGATGTGAATAAATGATATGTGTTGTGAATGAATCTGATGTGATGAGATGGAAAATGATATGATATGATGAGAATGAGTACACATATGAATGGAATGTGGAATAAGTAATGTGGACTGATGAGGGATAATGTGGAAAGATGACAGTTCATTATAGAAACTGTATTTGTGACCTGATTGTAAATGACTGTTTTATGTCAAGAATGCTAGGGATGTATTTTGACCGTCTTGTGATTAAGGTCGTGGAGACCTAACTGATAAAGTTGCAATAGCTGACGTAGAGTCAACGGGGACGTCTCGCGTAGCATGGTCGACTGAGGTCTTGACCAGCCTCGGTTTGATTTAAATGGTGAGCTTCTGGTACGATGGATGAGGGACCAAGGAAGCGGCCTATGAGTGAAGCACTAGGTGACCTGCGAAGGATCCTAGAGGGTGCTGACCATACGGTGCTTGGGCTCTGGGTCGCCGAAGATACCCACACGTGCACGTCCGTCGTGGAAGATATTGGAACAAGGAATAAGAGTTGTTTTCTGAAACCAAGCATGGATCTGGTTGATTGACCTTGCTAGTCCCCTCAACGGATGAGTCCATGGCTCTTTTATATGGATCTGTTAGTTGATCTTGCTGATCTTCAATGGAGATTCCATCTTGATTTTATAAGTGATTATATTGCCAAGTACTATGAGCTAGGAACTATTGAAAAGGCCCCTGAGTGGACAGGTGGTTAGCGTTCTGGTTGCCAATGATGCCATAGATACTCCAATGATTGGAAATTAAGATTCAACCGGATATTTTGGAGGATTGTGATCAGTGATACAATGGTTTCATTAAAGGATTGTGATCAGTGATACAATGGTTTCATTAAAGCATTGTGATTAGTGATACAATGGTTTCATTAAAGCATTGTGATCAGTGATACAATGGTTTCATTAAAGTATTGTTTTAAAGATAGCTGATGTTGAGAAAAAGGCAATTTCATATTGGTGGGTGTGTAAGTGGTGTGACTAGTTTTATGTTTGCATGATGAACATCAACTAGGGGGCCCGGGAACTCTTTTCCCTGGTACCCGAGATAAAACCTAACCAAATTCCTAATTGGATCCCATCGCTACAGCCATGTGCCTCTGTCCATAGTAGCCTCAGAACTCCTTCCTAGAACTGGGGCAACCAAAGAGAAAGAGTTCTGCCTCAGACTGCAGCAGCCAGAGCAGTCACAATAGCTGAGGTAGTGGAAGAGGAAAGAGGATAGATTTATGCTGCAATTGAAAACCAAGGGCCAAATCGCCAATTCTCAGTCATCCATACTCCAGCTGAGTATTAGAGTAAGCCTTTTAAGCTTTTGATTGATTAAGGCAGTACTCATTATTTCATTTCCCCAGGATGCTTGCATAAGCTAGTCTTAGAAAATAGAAACCAGGGAAACCTATGTAAGTTGAATTGGCCAGTGGAAAGATTCTTTTCACTCATCTTGAGACAGATCGTATTCAGTTCAATCTAGATGGGAATTTAACTGATTGTCAGTTCAGAGTTATACCTTTGGGAGTTTTCGATGGGATCCTTGGAATGGATTGGCTCCACAAAAATAAAGCTGACATTCACTATCATAATGGAACCATTTGCTTCCGTGACCTTCACGGAAATAAAGTTCAAGGAACCGAAATTTTAAGATCCCCAAGTCTGCAGTTTAGTAAAGGCTTTTAAGTTACTGAAAGGAATTAGAAAGAAGCAACTCATTTATGTTGTCAAAATAAATCCAGTAGACACAAAGTTAAAAGCTAAAGAACCTGAATGGTTAAGTGATTATGATGATTTATTTCCAGCAGAATTAATAGAGATGCCTCCAATTCGGGAAGCTAAAGAACCTGAATGGTTAAGTGATTATGATGATTTATTCCCAGCAGAATTAATAGAGATGCCTCCAATTCGGGAAGTAGATCATATAATAGAATTGACTCCCGGAGCTTAGCCAACAGCCCTCCGCATGTACAAAATGCCAGCTCCTGAAGTCATCGAACTCAAGGAACAGCTTAGACAACTATTAGAACAAGGGTTTGTAAGACCTAGTGTTTCACCTTGGGGTGCACGAGTTCTCTTTCAGAAAAAGAAAGATGGAACGCTAAGACTCTGTGTGGACTACAGAGGCCTCAATTAGCTGACAGTTAAGAATAAGTATCCTATCCCCAGAATTGATGAGCTTCTGGACAGGCTAAGCGGAGCCCAGATCTTCACAAAGATAGATCTCAAATCAGGGTATTATCAAATCAGGATTAATGAGCAAGATATCCCGAAGACAGCCATTATCGATACTCCGTATGGGCATCATGAATTCACTGTCATGCCGTTTGGATTGACAAATGCCCCCACCTAACCCTAGGCCACAACAAGCATATTTAAAGGCACATGCCAAAGGCATTTGTATGAAGCATGAAGCTTAGTTGTATTTTGAGCAACTTAATAAGCAAGATCTCTTCTTGTATTTTGGGGTCTCTCTCCTCCACATGTTTGAATCTAGCATGAGCACCACATTCTCTCAACACAGGAAAATTTCACTCAAATCACCCACCAAATCTGAAATCAAGTTAAGACCCTTGATTCTGATCTGAGGTTCAAGGTTACAGAATTTAGGAAATTCTATTGGAATTTTAGACCTATGATCTAGAAGTATTGGGATACGGATTTAAGATATACCCATTGTATTCAAAAGAAAATCAAAACTAAAAACTTGCATAGAAACCCTGTTTTCTTAAAGGACTATCTTATGCCAGAATGCTGGTGGAGGGAGCATTTGGTATATGTGTTTTTCTAGGGAAAGTTTGGTTTTTGCAATAGCTGGCGAGGAGGGTTCAAAGGACGGCTCACGTGGCAAAAACCTTGACCAGCCTGGGTATGGTGAAAAATGGTGTGCTTCTAGTACGATGAGCAAGGGCCAACGAAGCGGTCCCTGATTGAGTGAAGTGCCATGACACCTGAGGAGGATCTTGGAGGGTTCTGATGACCAGCAGGCGATGCATGGGCTTGCGGTGCTTAGGACACCCATGCGTATGTCGTGGAAGATATATATATGTATGATGAGGAGAAATCTATTGTAATTTGTTACTCGATCTCGTTGTTGACGTGCTGGTCTTAACGGAGAGTCCAGAGTAATACTGTTTTGTGAGAAACAAGGATTGAATGGAAATTTTGAGTTATGACATCTATAACCAATAATTGTTTATCAATGGATTATTTTTAAAAGTTAAAGTTTAAAGAGGAGTGTGTGCATATCTGTATTCTAAAGCAAAAGTTAAGAAAGGCATTCAATTATGGATGGGCGAGTACTTGTCTGGTTCTACTAATTCCAATGGTTAGGTGGTTAACCCATGGGCCGAATGGGGTAGGCTGGAATCAGTAGAGTTTTAATAATAAAATTGATTTAATAGGAATACGCTAAGAACTCAAGTAGTTAAATAAAAGCCTCAAGACTTCTCTAGTGAATAGATCAACGACTGTGCTTGATTCAATTAGGAAAAAAGCATTGATTCCTTCAAGTTAAGTCTGTATTAGTTTCCCTTCTATCTGATTTAATCAGATGAAGGTTAGTTCAGTATCTTGACCTCGTTTTAGAAAAATTCGTTAAGAAAATAAATGGTGGAATTGTCCCCATTTTTTGAGCATGAGAAATTTTCCCGGTTTCTATTTTCGGAATGACCACCAGCTTAGTCTCGTGCCCAGACATTCGAGGGCAATGCCTCGAGTGAGAAACCCTACCCCGCGCAAGAGGAAGCTACTTCCGCTGCTACCATCCACGAATCTGGTGCACAGAGGGGGCAATGGGATCCCACATTTGAGATGACATGTAAGCTAGAGATAAGAGTGGAGACTTATCCCACATTGATGTACCAACCCAAGAGTGTACCTCCTCATATAAAAGGGGACCATTTCAAGTAATGAAAAATGAAGCAAGCTCTCAAGCCTCTCTATGAGTACAAGTATCAATCTTGTGACCTACTTGTGCTTGAGTCTTAAGCTTAGTAGCATAATCTTTTCATCATCATTATGTTGTTAATTATGTTGCACCCACCATAAGATTAGTTTTTCTTAATCATGGATAATTAGGATTAAGCTAGCCATGCATGGTGAGGGTTTATGTTACATGGTATTAGAGCCACCCCTCTCCATTAGCTTAGCCTTAGCTCATACTAGTCTAATTACTTCATTAATCACCTTATTATCCACTAATCCCAACCTTATCCCCACATCTTCCACTTGTGGCCATAATTTCTCTTGCTTGAATCTCCAAACTCACTCCACTATTGACAAATCCCTCTTAGTCATATCTTCTTCATCTCATTACTATTCTACATATCCAAGGGTGCAGCTTAGTTGCTCATGAATTGCATGTTTTTTGCACATCTCTTTCAACTATAGAAATGTCTCATTCTTCACGTGTAGTCACTATTAGGTCAAGCCCTTGTAGGGTGGCTAGTTAGCCACTACTACAAGGGCTACACAACCTAAATCTCAAGCACAATGGTGCACTACGCGATCCAGGGGAGAAACTAATCTGCAGTGCTAGAAATAGGAAAAAATGCATCATTTTTTGGTGAATTTGAGCTAAACTGTTTTGGTGGGCCGTTGATCCTCATCTAGTACTTTACGTATATCAAGAAAGCCCCATCAAAAGGCTCTTGCACTTGCTCAAATTTTCCCTCCAAAGTCTGCATCACCATTTTTCAGCACTAATCACTATCATTAGTACATCATTAGCAAAAATTAGGCTAAACTAATGTTAAAATTGGATAAAGGGAGTATCAATTCATTGTGGGAAGTTCTCTTTTACATCAAAATTAATTGCATTCTCTTGCATTACTCAATTGAGGAGAACTTTTCATTTTCATTCTTGTACTGGGACTAGACAATGGCCATGAATCATTATCAACTTTATTGGGCTTTGAAGGTTATTCATCATAAAGTAGTTTGTGCATAAGGAAGCTTTGTGGTGGAGTTGCACAAAACTGAGAGAGAAGAAGATGAGTTAGTGAGAGATTTTATTAGTCGTCTTAATCATTTGAACTCTCATTGTGCTCTACATGAGCAGTTTTCCACCAATCAACTGCTTAATTGATTTATCCACGGGCTTAAGCATGAAAATATCCATAATGGTTTGGTCATTAGAGGTATCACCACCTAGGAGGATGCCATAGCTAATGCCATCCACCAACTTGAGGATAAATTTATGGAGTAAGAGCTTCAAATTCTAAATTTGTTACGTTAGCAGAGCCAACGGTCATAGCACAACCACTGCAAAGCCTATAGCTAAAGGTAATACTTAGCAGAAATGACTTAGACTAACTTCTCAAAAGCCCTCTAAGAGGAAATGAAGGTTACCAAATCTTTGCACAATGCACACATGTACCCAAGGAGAGAGCTACATTGGTGTTCCATTTGTTGTCAAGGACATACCACTAGTCAATTTTAAGAGCTCGTTATAATGGGAACTGTAGCTTTTGCCAGCGCTCTGGTCACGAAGCCCGATATTGTTGAGCATGCCTACAAGCTATTGCCAATACAATGAGACCACAACTAGCAGTACCGGTCCCGCATGCTAGCCCTTGGTCATTTAATAAATTAAGAAATGGTTGAACATCCTATGCAACAACTCCTATCAAAGGGCATGCACCATGCACCCAATGTGCCATTACCTCCACTAGTCTTGGGACCACATCCACCTCCACACCAAGGGTGACACCTCTTAATCAAGTAAGCTTTGAGGATCCTGTTGAATACACCCCCCACCTCTTTGAGGACCTTGCAAAGCTTCATCTCGACTATTATGTAGTGGATGGGAGAGAGGGAATCAAGCCAATTTACCAACTTGCTGCTGTTGGCGATGGGAGGTGTCTGGGACAATAACATCATAGTTAGGAGAACACCTCTTTAATGTTACCACTGCCAAGGTCCCCATGAAGTTTTGGAATACCCTCTAAAGTTTCCTCAACTCAACCAAGCATTTCTCTCAAACATGCCATTCGCTACTTGCCACATAGATCATTGGATTAAGGACTGCCCCAACAAGATTGTGGTGACAAACCCACAAACAGGACCCATCATCACACGCCTAAACATGACTGGGGTAAGCAATCAAACTCAAAGGTAGATCCTAAAAAATCTACGTCACACACCTTTGAATTCTATCACCTTGGCTACAAGCCCAAAACCAACATATTGTTGAGCAAGGATAAGTGGTCTCGGTAGCAAAATCTAAGATTAAAAAGAGAAACATGAGAAAAAAGTCGGTTAAAAATGGGAAAATGAAGGAAACCAAAAACACATATCTTGGGACACCCTAAGAGCTAGTCTTCATTAGGGACCTAGATGAGGACTCGAACTCCTTGGACACAAGATGATTCTGAATAGGGTAGGGAAATACCCTCCAAAACCAAGAGCACAGGGAAGGAGACCCCATGGGAACTTGTAATTCCTGAAACTAGATCACACATGACAAAACTTGGCACTTATCTTGACCCTCAGAAGGAGATTGAGAAACTCCAAGAATTTAGTGATTTAGTTACAGAAACACAAGAGGAGCTTGAATCAAAACCCAAGCAAGTGAGAGTCTTAGATGCTATATACCCTAGTATCTTAATGTCTACTACCTACTAAGATTCATTAACTGCTAGAGATGTGCCGAGTGTCATCATGGAAGAGATTGAGTCTCATAGTTTGATCTCTGATTAGTTCAAGGGACAACTACCATATGGAAACCCTGAAGGTGGATTTTCGAGTCTCATCGACAACTATTTATGGAAAGGAGGTCATGATTGCACCACTAAATATCCCCAAATTATTAGACTATATGGCCTCACAAACCAGTACAACTATAACCACTCGATTGAGTGGAGATCTTGGATTGTTTGAAGTGATGAGAGCTCTCCTCATTGGAGAACTCAATGTTGGATTACCACCATTTTTTGACATACATAAGGCATGTCCCCATATATACAATAGATACACCTCGAGTTGAACCCAAATTAATAGTCCCAGTGGAAGAAGAACATACCAAATCTATGGTTTAAATTTTGCTTATCAAACTGAGACAATAGTTTGAAGGTGATGAGTCTAACGCACTACTGCCAAGCACTGCCAAGGGCATCATAGTCCTGGAAGTCCTATATGGTGGTGTGGGAGTGAGCATAATCACCAAGAAATTCTGGGAGAAGATGGCCAAGCCATGTCTAGAAGTCTCAGACATCATTGTCAAGATGGTTGACGAAATTGGGCCAAACTTATTGGGATGATACGAGCTTTAAAGATTAAGGTTCTCAAACATTGGGCTAAACATGCCTTCATTGTTATGGAATTTTCTAAACAACCTAAGTCATGTGAAATGATCTTAGGATGCCCGTTCACGGTGAGAGAGGCAAAGATAGTATATGACTGGTCTAAGTACCCTGTCTACCTCTAATTTGATAATTCCATCATCAAGGGGTTGATCTTGTGATTGGTTGCATACATCTTATGGGTAGTAGAGGACTTTTTGAAAACTGTTCAGACACCACTACTTCTTCAACCCCATTGGAATATTGATATACTTATAGATAAAAGACTAATGTAGGGAAGGATCCAGCCCACAAGGATGCTAGCAAACAAGCTATTGAGCCTAAAGATGGATTACACCTGATGATGAGGAGCTTCCTAAATTGTGCCATTACGAATGATTCGTGCTCTATCTTCTGATGTCTTGGGGATTTGTTATAGTGAGCTTGAGTACACATGGGATGACTCAAGAACAAGCACCAATAGTGGTGATGAGGAGTCTGAAACAAATATTGAAAGCCACACCAACTCCTCGATTTCCACAAGTAAAACAAAGCTGATAATATCAAAAGAAACTATAGGGAGTAGCTTTGTATCTAATATGGATTCCCAATTTGAAGAAAATGATGAATTTATTCAAAGCACCAAGGAGCTTCTCCAAAGATGGTAGAGATGTAAACTCTATGCAGCCAATCATCATGGAAGGCTACAAGAGAGGATAAGTACTACCCAATGGCTAGGTGCGTTTGATGCACATTGCAAGTTTATTGACACTGGGGAGAGGAATTACAAAAATTTATTTATTGCAAACCTCCTTCCATTGAGTTGATAGCCAAAATCAATGTCGTGGATGAATCAAAACTTAATCATTCTGCGAGAAGCAGAAGAAGAATAAAGATTTGGCCCATAGAGAGAGGGAAGAAAAAGCCACAGATAAGGCAGCTAAAGAAAATCAAGAGCCAACACCCCATCCTCGAGAATTATAATTATTTTACAATTGGGAACCGCAAGTTAGTGTTTGATAATGACACACACAAACCCACAAGTGAGGCAAAAGGAGTTTATGATGCTCTTGCTGAAGTAAAAGAAGTAGACTTGGCTAAACCTAGGGAAGACCCTAAGCTAGTCTTTATAGTAAAATACCTCATTATCTAAATCAAAAAGTTGAACTTATTCAAAGAATATAAGGATTGCTTTGGACTTACCATGATATGAAGGGAGTACCTACTGAGGTTGTGCAGCACCACACAATCCCCATTGTGAGATCCCTGTTCCCACCGCGCAACGGATTCGGGGTACTAGCAGCGGAAGTAGCACATCTTGCGAGGGGCAGGGTCCCACACTCGGGGCCTCGCCCACCACGGATATCCGGACAAGAGACTAATCAGTCGGTTTTTCCAAAACCAAACCCGAAAAAATTTCCCTTACCCGGAAAGCACGGGCGATTCCACCAGGATAACTTTTTACTAACGTAGTCAAGATCATTACTGATCACGCTGATCCGACTGCACCTATAAAGATACTCGGTCGGATCAAGGAAGAAACTTACACTTGGATCATTGGGATCAATGCTTTTTTCCCCATCAAGAGGCACAGCCGTTGATCCCTATCCATAGAACAATTACTATCCGGGATTTACTTTATCTATCATAATAACAGAAATTGAGTCTCAATTTACGGATCCATCAGTCCGATCCCATGGGTTAGCCAACCGCCCAACCACTGTAGTGATGGGATCCGATTTGGAATTTGGTTAGGTTTTGTCCTGGGTACCAAAGAAAAGAGTTCCAAGGCCCCCTAGCTGGAAGTTCATGCAAACATAAAACTAGCCACACCACTTACACACCCAATATGAAAAACTAGCCACACCCAATATGAAATTGCCTTTTTCTTAGCATCAATCTTTTAATGAACCATAGCAGCTAACTTTAAAACAATCTTTTAATGAACCATAGTACCACTGATCACAATCTTCCAATTTATCCGGTTGATTCATAATTTCCCATCATTCCTTCATCAGAGTATCTATGGCATCATTGGCAACTAGAACGCTCACCACCTGTCCACTCAGGGGCCTTTTCAATAGTTCCTAGCCCATAATACTCGGAAATATAATCACTTATAAAAATCAAGATGGACTCTCGTTGAAGATCAACAAGATCAACTAACAGATCCATAAAAAGAGCCATGAACTCATCCATTGAAGACCAGCAAGGTCAATCAACCAGATCCATGCCCGGTTTCAGAAAACAACTCTTACTCCTTGTTCCAATATCTTCCTCGACGCACGCGTGGGTATCCTAGGCGACCCAGAGCCTGAGCACCGTATGGTTAGCATCCTCTAGGATCCTTCGTAGGTGACCTAGTGCTTCACTCATAGGCCGCTTCCTTGGTCCCTCATCCACTGTACCGGAAGCTCACCATTTTAATCGAACCAAGGCTGGTCAAGACCTCGGCCGACCTTGCTACGCGAGACGTCCTCCATTGACTCTCCGTCAGCAGTTGCAACTTTATCAGTTAGGTCTCCGCGACCTTAATCACAAGACGGTCAAAATGCTTCCCCAGCATTCTTGACATAAAACAGCCATTTACAAATAGCATTTACAAACAGTTTACAAATACAATTTCTATATTAACTCTCATTTTTCCACATTATTCCTCATTAATCCACAATTCTTATTCCACATTCCATTTATATGTGTACTCATCCAATCACATCATTTTCCATCTCTTCACTTCAGATTTCTTCACATCACTATCATAATTTCACATCCATATCCACATCCATACATCCACATCCACATCCACATTCACATCCATACATCCACATCTACATGCTTACCTCCATTTTCACATCCTCATTTATACATCCACATCCCATATCCACATTCATACATACACACCCATATCCACATCCATACATCCACATCCACATGCATACATCCACTATCACGTCCTCATTCATACATCCACATCCACATACATACATACATCCGCATCCACATTCCCATTCACATCTATACATCCACATCTACATCCACATACATACATACATCCACATCCACATTCCACATTCACATCTATACATCCACATCTACATCCACATTCACATACATCCACATCCACATTCCCATTCACATCTATACATCCACATCTACATCCACATACATACATACATCCACATCCACATTCACATCTATACAGCCACATCTACATCCACATTCACATCTATACAGCCACATCTACATCCACATTCACATCTATGCATATACATCTTCATGCATACATCCCTTTTCACATTCATACATCCACACTCCCATCTCCACATCCACACATCCACATACATACATCCATTTCCACATTCCCGTTCATATAACCCCAAATGCCTTCACATCTAATCTTTTACATCACATCAATTCTCGCCCTATCACAACCCATATACATCTTATCCTATCACATACACTTCTTACCTCATCTCATACACATCTTATCACATCTTAATTCATCTTATCACCTCCTAACTTGTTTCATAAGCATCTTATTACCTCTTATCACATCTTATACACCTCTTATCACATCCTATCACATCTCATATCTATTTATAGAATACAAGAGAATTCTTATATTTGATATAAGATTTTTTTATACATTTATTTATGCATAAATTCTATTTAAGGAGATTAATACTTTCAAAGTAAAAATCAATCTTTTATGCATCTTCCTATGCATAAATTCATTTTAAATGAAAATGACACTTTTGAATTAAGTTTCAAACTTTTATGCATTTTCCTATGCATAGGTTCAATTTAGATGAGAATGACACTTTTGAATTAAAAATCAATCTTTATGCATCTTCTTATGCATAAATTCAATTTGTTAGGAATTACACTTTTAGAATAAAAGAATTTCTCTTATGCATCTAAGTTATGCATAAAATCCATTATGATGAAAAATCACACTTTTAGTATAAAAAGAATATCTTTTATGCATACCTCTATGCATGAAATCCAATATGATAAAAGTAACACTTTTACAATAAAATAATTAACTTTTATGCATACCTCTATGCATGAAATTCAATTATGATAAAAGTAACACTTTTATATTAAAATAATAATCTTTTATGCATACCTCTATGCATGAAATCTAATTATGATAAAAGTAACACTTTTATGTTAAAATAATAATATTTTATGCATACCTCTATGCATGAAAATCAATTATGCATAATATAAAAATTAATTTCTCTAGGATTAAAATGAATATCTTTCAATTAATCTAGGATGATAATTCCTAGAATATGGTAGGAAGTCCTCTTTTTATGCTTTGAATGAAATTATTTTATGCGTAATTTTTATAAAAATTTTACCATAGCTCCGCTGCTATGACTGATAAATCTCAATTTTTCTAAGGGATAAAGCTTATCATTAAGGAATTAATTAGAATGATGCCTAATTGGATCATTAATCCATAATGGATTGAATCATCAATATACATAAACTAAAAGCATAGAAAAAAGCCATTAATTTGGCCTCAAGCATAGATTAATCTTGGATTAAGGAAAAGCTTTATGAAAAGCTTCATTTGGATTGAGAATGGGTCATGAGTATGACCATTTCTTGAGTGAGAGAGAGAATTTACATAAAGACCATTTGAATTAAGCATAAATAAAAATTTATGTAATTCTTAACTATCATTAATTAATTAACTTTAATAGCATTCATCAAATTATGTAACTCTTCACTACCATTCATCAATTACTTTAATAGCATTCAAAAATCATTCCAATTAAGCTTCTCAAGCTTGAGAGGGGTTGAGAAGAGAGAAGCATTGAGAAATTATAGAAAAGATCAAAATTCACCATTTACCTTACAATTTGCTTGATTCTTTGTTCACGGTAGAGGCCCCCAACCAATCAATTGGTTAAGTATGTTGATGGAGCCACCAATGGGGATTGAAGAAAGAGGGAAGCTCCAATTTCTTCAATTTGGAGAGAATTTTAGAGAATAGTAGAAATTAGCATTATTTCAGCATAACTCTAGTGTAGTAAATTCTTCTATGTTTTTTTTCAAAGGACTCATGTTCTATTTATAAGAGAGGGAAGCTCTAACCAAAGCTAACTGAATTCTAGAATTTTCTAAATTTAGTTTGGTTGAATTTGGACTAGATTTGGACCTAGTTTGGTTACTTTTTTTGATTCGGTTTGGTTCCATTTTGATTTGGTTTGGTTCAAGAGAGAGGAGAGATAAAAATATCACATTATTTTTGAGTTTAAAACTCATTCAAGCATGTGAAATATGCACCTCCTTTAAAGAACTCCCCTTCCTTACATATGTGTCAAAATGGAATCATTATACCCAAAATATCTCATATTTTTAATATTGCTCATAGTTTTTTACTAATAAACCTTGTACATTTTCAACTCTTCATCTTGTTGAGCATTTACTCATTTTTGGATACCCAAAATATCTCATATTTCTAATATTGCTCATAGTTTTTTACTAATAAACCTTGTACATTTTCAACTCTTCATCTTATGTGAAATATGCACCTCCTTTAAAGAACTCCCCTTCCTTACATATGTGTCAAAATGGAATCATTATACCCAAAATATCTCATATTTTTAATATTGCTCATAGTTTTTTACTAATAAACCTTGTACATTTTCAACTCTTCATCTTATGTGAGCATTTATTCATTTTTGGATACCCAAAATATCTCATATTTTTAATATTGCTCATAGTTTTTTACTAATAAACCTTGTACATTTTCAACTCTTCATCTTATGTGAGCATTTACTCATTTTTGGGTATCTTCTTTTTACAAATTGGATTTATCTCCTCCCTACACATGGATTGATGCTATTGGCCCATAGGAACCTTAATTGGACCATAATCCAAAAATTTCTGAAAATCTAGACCCTTAGGCTAAGGTCCTTTATACCCATTTCCAATAAATTCTAATTGCACATTGAATAGTTCTTTTTGAATTTCTGTTTCAGGGGAATTCATTTTAATAATATGAGAAATTTTTCTATCTAAAAATATTCAAAATATGAATATTCTCTCTCTAGAATATTTTCTCTCTCTATGTCAAAATAGGCAGAGACAAGATCTTTTATATTTCTGAAGAGGGGATTGATTACAGGGGAATATGCTGGACATCTTGAGAGGCTGGGGAGGAATCTTACACCCATGGTACTAAACACTAAACCTGTCCATCAGACAACCTTATCCAATGAGTCCAAAGTATGCTAGCATTGTTAAAGAAGAGATAGAGAGGGAGTTCTCCTGAGATCACCCTGATTTTGACGAGATGGACCCTAATTTGACTGATAGGAAGGGGCTGGTCTCTGCGCACTGTCGATCCTTGACTTCCCTATCCCCTTGACATGGCAGGAGTTAGGCAGTCTTTCAAATGGTGACCAAAACCCTGACATCCAAAACATCGGTTCTCACTTTTGAGCTCATCCCTCTGAATCCTTGAAAGAGGTGGGGCTCCTGAGAAAGTGTTCTGTGGGGCTCCTTGAAAGAGGTGGGGCTCCTCAGAAAGTGTTATGTGGGAAGGGTCTTCCTTCACTTCTGAATCTCCCAGTATCTTGATTCTGATTTGAGCCTTGCTGCCTCTTTGGGGGAGGAAAGTTTGAAGTACTTCTCGGGGTTTGGAATCTTTTAAAGTTAGAGGGTGCAGGCTTCGGGAGGACCTTAACTATAAAGGCTTTGGCAAAGTCCTTTGCCATTCTTATAGCTTCGGACCCATTGAGACAGGTTTGGCATTCTTCACTAAGGTGTCCAATGGCTCATTCATTTCTTGAATGAATCTAGCCATCAGCTGCTCTTCATCCAATTGCGGCGGGGAATATTTGAGGAGAAGGGCAAAAGCTTGATGGTACTCTTCTATTGTCTGGCTATCCTGCTTTAGTTCCAAGAACTCATTCATTTTAGTTTCGAGGAAGCCCGAAGGACAAAACCTCTTTCTGAGGTAAGCTTTAAGATCAGTCCAGGTCTGGGTATTCCAGTCAAGACGGTTAGTCTCGCAGTGATTCCTCCAGGCGACCCTAGCCGTTTCCACAATCGTTAACCTGGTGAGAGCCATCTTGCTTCTCTCATTGTATCCAGTTACATCAAAGTATTCTTCCATAGCCTCAATCCACTTTTCCATAGCCTCAATCCACTTTTCCACTACTTTACCTAACTGCTCCCCTTTACCCTTGAAGGGACCAGGTTGGGATCTGTGCAGGGCTTTTCAAACATCTGGATCTAACTCTTTGTCTCATCGGTTAGAGGATCTGGTTGCCTTGCCCGGGCCGTGCGCCTCATGACTCTGACAAAACAAGATTTTGTCAACTTAACTTTGACAACAGATTTATGATCATTTAATTTTTATGATTTATTCTTTAAACAGATAATTATTTCATCATACTTCATGAAACAAGATTTACTCTGATAATTTTATTAACCATATTCACAATCATGAAAATAATTTAGAATTTTTTTACAAAACATCGTTTATTATCAAAAGTTTTTGATATATACATAGAGCATCACGGCTCCCAAAATCATTGCCTCAATCGCGTACGCATAAAGAAGCGAAACTGCGAAGGAGACATACCATGGTACACACGATTCATTACAGAAAGAGGTGCTGTAATTCTACTTCTAGGGAAGAGGTGCTGTAATTCTACTTCTAGGGATAAAGCGGCTAAGAAGCCTAAAAACTCAGCATGAAATTCTGAAGTTCCTGGGTGAATGATCAAAGAGTTGTACATGCTGAACAAGCCCTAACCTTATCAGAATCATGGCTAAGAAAATATTTTACCTGAGCCTCTGACGCTGTCTGGTACTGACATGAATACATTGTCCTCCAAAGAACCACATATACCGACGTCACTCAATAGGATCAGGAAAGTAAAGACTCTCAAAATGACGTGCGGGTCTCACTCTGTTTACTCGGGTCGTAACAGAGTTGATGAGGTGCTAGGATGATGCAAAGGCTATCATATCTTGACTCTAGGAGAGTTCAAGAATGCTAGATAGATTCGGGGTATCCATCTATAAATTTCTAATTTAATTTATGAGTTTTCAATTTTTGAAGTTCATTCAACATAATATTAACAAGTGAAAACATTATTTCCCAGATTTACTTTAAAATTTTAAGCAATTTTCGTTACTGTTACGTAAATTTACAACAGCGCTCTGATACCAATTGTGGGATCCCACTGCCCCCTCTGCGCACCGAGATTCTCGAATGGTAGCAGCAGCAGCAGAAGTAGCTTCCTCTTGCGCGCGGGGCAGGGTTTCTCACTCGGGGCCTCGCCCTCGAATGTCCAGGCACGAGACTAAGCTAGTGGTCATTCCGAAAATAGAAACCAGGAAAATTTTCCATGCCCCGAAAACGGGGATAATTCCACCAATTATTTTCTTAAAACAAAGTTTTTTAATGAGGTCAAGATACTGAACTAACCTTCATCTCATTAAATCAGATAGAACTACAGACTTAACTTGAAGGAATCAACGCTTTTTTCCTAGTTGAATCAGGCACAGCCGCCGTTGATCTATTCATTAGAGAAGTCTTCAGGCTTTTATTTAACTACTTGAGTTCTAAGTGTATTCCTATTAATCAATTTTATTATTAAAACTCTACTAATTCCACCCCAACCCCATCCAGCCCATGGGTTAGCCACTGCCCAACCACTCGAATTAGTAGAACCAGACAAGTACTCACCCACCCATAATTGAATGCATTTCTTAACTTTTGCTTTAGAATACAGATACGCACACACTCCTCTTTAAACTTTAACTTTTAAAAACAATCCATTGATAAACAATTATTGGTTACAGATGTCATAACTCAAAACTTCCATTCAATCCTTGTTTCTCACAAAACAGTATCACTCTGGACTCTCCGTTGAGACCAGCAGATCAACAACGAGATCCAGTAACAAATTACAATAATTTTCTCGTCATCATACATATATATATCTTCCACAACATACGCATGGGTGTCCTAAGCACCGCGAGCCCATGCATCGCCTGGTCAGAACCCTCCAGGATCCTCCTTAGGTGTCCTGGCACTTCACTCAAGGACCGCTTCATCGGTCCTCGCCCATCGTACCAGAAGCACACCATTTTTCACCATACCCGGGCTGGTCAAGACCTAGGCAGGTTTTTGCCACGTGAGCCGTCCTTTGAACACTCTCGGCCAGCTATTGGCAACCGAACTTCCCTTTGAACACTCCCTCCACCCAGCGTTCTCGCGTAAGACAGTCCTTTAAGAAAACAGGGTTTCTCTTCAGTTTTGATTTTCTTTTGAATATAATGGGTATATCTTAAATCCGTATCCCAATACTTCTAGATCACAGGTCTAAAATTCCAACAGAATTTCCTGAATTATGTAATCTTGATCCTCAGATCAAAATCAAGGATCTTAACTTGATTTCAGATTCTTGGTGGGTGATTTGAGTGAAATTTTCCTGAACTGGTCACATCATCTTTTCTTGAAAGACGAAGGATATTAAGTCTTAGTCATAGTCATAGTCTGATTCAGGGTTTGAGTTTGGAAAGGTTATCCCTAAACTAACTTTCTCGAACGGTAATATTTCAATTACTACTTTACTGAATTTCATTCATTGAGTATTTTGCTTAACTGAATTTAAAACTAATCATGAATTCCTATGAGGAATAAATTAATCATTTATCTAAAATTCTGACTTCGATAATTTTTTTGAATTTTCTCATTACCATCCTAGAGAATATGAAACGGTAGAATTTTCTCTCACAGAGTATTTACTTATTCATTTACCAATATTCATGGGATTTAAACATAGGATTAAAGAGAACTCTTATTTTGATATAAAAATTCTGTATGCATCTATTTATGCATAAAATCCAACTTCCATGGAAATAACACTTTTATATAAAAGAAAATCCTTTTATGCATCTATTTATGCATTAAAAAAATCAATTTTGATGAAAGTAACACTTTTATAATTAAAAAAATTTCTTTTATGCATCTATTTATGCATAAAAATCAATTTTGATGAAAGTAACACTTTTATAATTAAAAACATTCTTTTATGCATAAAAATCAATTTTGATGAAAGTAACACTTTTATTAAAAAAAATTTCTTTTATGCATCATTTTATGCATAAAAATCAATATTGATGAAAGTAACACTTTTATAAATAATAAAAAAATTCTTTTATGCATCTATTTATGCAAAAAAAATCAATTTTGATAAAAGTAACACTTTTATAATAATAAAAAAATTCTTTTATGCATAAAAATCAATATTGGTGAAAGTATCACTTTTATAATAAAAAATTTATTTCCAATATGCATCTTTCTATGCATAGAGTTTAATTCTAATGAAAATCACACTTTTATAATAAAAAAATAACCAATATGCATCTTTCTATGCATAGAATTTGAATTTTAATGGAAATAACACTTTTATAATAAAAATATTTCTACTATGCATTTTTCTATGCCTAGAATGAAAATAACACTTTTAGAATACACAAATGGTGGGGATTACTCTTTTTGAATAGTAAAAGATAAAACTTATTTCACAAAATTTAAGAAAATTTTTCCATAACCTCCTTTGTATGGCTGGCCATTTTTCAATTTTTTCTATCCTTAAGTTACTTAAAAATTATCCCAAATGGTTTAAAGCATTCTAAACTAATCAAATTCTAAACTAATCAAATTTCACTTTTAAAAGAGAAACAATATAAAAAGTTTAATTCTAACAATTTGATTACTTATCTAGGATAAGAATGAAGAGAGGGGGAAAGCCTTTCCAACAAGGCATAACATCATTTTTTCATTTTAAAGAAAATAAAAATTAGAAAACCATTAAAAAGAAAAAGAAAAAGTAGGATTTCTAGCTTACTTGAATTTCTGTAAGCTTTCCTTTGTCTTGATGGTTTGAGGGATCTACTCTTGTTTGCAACAAGAGTGGCCACCAATTCTTTTGAAGAGGAAAAGGTCAAAAACTAATGAATTATCAATAAATTCAATGTTTTTGGCTCTGGGGTGGAGTAGAGTAACATTGCATAAAACACTATTAAGCTTCTACAAAGGGAGAGTCTTCTATTTATAGGAAAAAGTGAGCTTCCAAGCAAACTGATTCTAGAATTTTCCAGATCAGTTTGGTCAATTTTTGACCATTTTTTGGTCAGTTTAGCTTACTTTTTAGAACTAGACCTGAATTAGGAGAGAGAAGAGATGAAATCTCTCAATATTTGAGAGATGAAATCTCTCAATATTTGAGAATTTAAAACTCCACCACACATGTGAAATAGGTGCCTCCTTCGTGAGGGGGAATCCCCACTCTTGAGGTGTCAAAAACTCATTTTTTAGTATTTCCTTTGGTCCTTAATACACTCTTCATCTTATGTGTATTTACTCATTTTTCGGGGGATTTTCTTTATTTCTTCAATTTATCTCCTCCATACATTTGGATGAATCTGATTGGCCCCTTAGAACCTTAATTTAAAATTTTCACAAAATATGGACCCTTAGGAATAAGGCCTTTTGAACAGATTATAATTTATTTCTAATGCACCTTCTGAAAATCTTTTTGAACTTCTATTTCAGGGAAATTTATTTTAATAAGAAGAGATATTTTTCCATCCAAAAATATCTAAAATTTGAATAACCTCTCTCTAGAATATTTTCTCTCTCTAAGCCAAAAGGTAGAAAGAAGATCTTTTACTATTCTGAAGAGGGAATTGATTATAAGGGAAGATACTGGACATCTTGAGGGGCTGGGGAGGAATCTTACACCTCAAATCTCAACAGCTTTAAGTAGAGGTGAGATTTCCAGCCTTGATCCACCTATGTGTTTCGATAATATGCTAGGCCTCTTGGTGGACTAGAGAGTCTGCTACCCTCAAATGTACTACACACCTAGCACTTCCCTATACTGCCTTAGGCTTAGGGAATGATCTTCTATGGGGGATACACCAAACTATACTCCCTTAGCCTTAGGGAATGATCTGCTATGGGGGGGTACACCAAAACTGTGCTGGGGCTCCTCGTGATCTTGGCTTCCACTTGTGCTAGCTTCCATATGCCCTATGGGTGTGTCCATTGGGTTTGTTTCCAAAACTTTTGTGAAGGCTTCTGAGATGTCTCTTTATCCAACCTTTCCTTCTTAGGTCTAGGAGAGTCCATAGGGGAGGGTGCTATTAGGGCTTACTACCGAAGAGGCTTGCTCAAAGTGGCCAAACCCTGGTGGTGTACAGTTTGAGGAGCTCTTCCCATCCCTTGTAGCATAATAAAGGATTTTCGTGAGAGGACCATGGTTGCTCCAAACTTGTGAGAGGACCATGGTTGCTCCAAACTTGTCGGTCAGGTTCATCGGTCAGGTTCGTGAAGATGTTGTGGAGTTTGTGATGGAAATGGTCAGCCCAATTTACTAACAAATCCCTATTTGAGACAGGCGAGGAGGCAAGGAGGAAGAGGTTACACCTACTATTATACCTATGTGTCCCCATTGAAGGTTGGCCAACACGAAAGGCTGGGGTAAGCAAGTAAGGTCAAGAAATGTCCTCCCATTTGACCCCATCCTTGTTGGCTGGGCCTCTAATGATATCTCATGACCATGCCTTGTGTGCTCTACTCAATTTCTAGTAGGGCTCTGTAGCTCGGGGTAGGTGCAAGGCTTCTTGGATAATATCCATAGTAAGGAGGTTAAGTCAACACCTGGGGAATCGCAGATTGTGCGAGTACGAAGGTGGGTGTCATAAGGGAAAATAAATCTAAAGCAAGTGGTGAGGTCTAGTCCCTAAGCCTAAAGAGTGGCTAGTCGACAAGGTTCGAATCTGTCCAGGTGTTCCATGGCTTTTGGTCTTTTGGTGGAATTGGTAGCACTCCTATGTGTGAAAGGTGAGCTTGTTCTCCACCTTCTTCTCAAACTGGATTCTTTTGTGGATGATGGAGCCTCCAACTTCTTGGAGAAGATCCACTCCTAGTGGGGAGAAGTCAATGGTGGGGTGGGCGCCCTAGTACTCCAAGAGCTTAGCTACTTTTGTGGCCTTCCTCTTCTTTTGGTGGGTGTGAGCAGTCCTATATTTGAGGGTGTGAGCTTAGCTAGTTTGGTGGCCTTCCTCTTCTTTTGGCAGGTGTGAGCAGTCCTATATATGAGGAGGACTGTATCCGAGGGCGTGAGCATAGCTACCTTGGTGGCTTTCCTCTTCTTGGTGGATGTGAGAAGGACTGTATCTAAGGAGGTCTCAGATGCCCCTACAAGCCAACAACAGTCACCATGATGATAGTGGAGAAGGCAGAGGGTTAGGAGGCGCGGAGGATTCTAGAGAAAATTGGCAAGAGTTTGTAGTTGGAGAGTGAATAGTGGAAAGAGAAGGGCCTCTTTTTTATATAGTGTAGACCTCGAAACATACGTATGCAAGTGGGTACGTGTGGTGGTGAGTGAATAGTTGGAGAGTGAATAGTGGAAAATGAGAGAAGGGCCTCTTATTTATATAGTGTAGATGTGCGAATGTACATATGCACTAGTGGGTACGTACGTTCACAAAGCATTCTTGAAAATATGCGTATGTAGAATGATGTACGTACTTTTGCAGAGGTCTGAATGTGCATGCTGAGTTGTGAACATGGAAACAAGTATATGCAAATAAGAAAGTGTATGCACAAATGAGAACATGTGAGTATAGATGTGAATGTAGAAATGTATGTGTGCAGATGAGAATGTGCATACGTAGATGTGAATGTGGAAACATGCATGCACATCCTTAGAGTGTCTTAATTAGTGGTGTTTTGATCACTAGCAATCAGGGCAATGGGGCATACTATGGACCAAGTTTTCACCCACCATGGCTGTTGAGATATCAAGCTCATCTAGTGAGGCGGTGGACACACTAATGACCCGCATGGGGGATAGGCCCCACACTTACACCACTGGCATGGTTGGTGAGATCATGGTGGGTGATATGCGGCCAGTGGGATGACAGGCTGTGTGACAGCCATTCTAGAGACTGGCATAGTTATAGCACCAACTCACTTAGTTGGGTTCACACTATAGATAACCCTAGTATGTATTTGGTTGAGTACCTTTCATATTGTGTGTGTACTCTTATCTTTGTATATGGTGTGTTGAGTGTTGTGTGAAGAAGAAGAAGATTTTCAGCCTCTCACCTTGTATGTTCTCTTTTAGGGTTTTGTGAGTGTGTGTGTGTGTGTGTTCTCTTTTAGGGTTTTGTGTGTGTGTGTGTGCTTGCAAGAGCTCAAGCTCTCTTCTCCCCTGCATCTTTTCATGGTATCAAAGCCTGGTTCATGCTAAGGGCTGAGCTACAAGCAAGAGAAGTACAGGAAGCGGTACGAGGGTAAGAGCTTCATCTACTCTTCCCTATTTGTGTTGGCGAACTGCACCCTTGTCGGAGCTCTACGGGAGACACCGACAAACGATCTCTAATTGAGGAGCTTTCTTCGCGGGAGTAAAGCTATAGGGTAACTATTTTATCCTATAGGATTGTCCTATAGGATATTATTTTTCGAGCCAAAAAAGCGTTTCGGACGCGTTTTCAGCCCGAAAAATATTGTCCTGTAGGAAGACACGTTTCGGGCGCGTTAGGACCTTCGTTTTTCAAAAAGCAGGCAATTTCAAGCACTGCAGAGCGGGTAAGTCAATTCTATGCAGAACTCTGTTTTAAGAGCTGTAGAAAGACAGATTAGTTGTGCAGACATTGTGTGTGCTGCAAGGAGGTCAATAGTTACCATTGGGTGTATGTATGCACATTGAGGTCACTCGTTGTGACATTTGAGTGTAGTACAGTACCGTTGCAGAAAATACAGCAGTTTGTGCCAAGACAAACCAAAGTGCTATTTTTTTGGTAAATTTGTGTGTCTGGCAAGATGTCAAATGATGGCATAAACTAGATTGTTGATTGCTAAGAAGCTTGATAAGAACAACTTCCATGCTTGGAGGTTTAGGAGGTTGACAAATTTCCTGATGGGAAAGGGTTACTGGGACTATATAGAAGGTGAGCATGAAGAGACACCGGAGATACCAGAGATCAATCCGACTGCTGCAGATGTGAAAGAGTTCAAGGATTGGAACCAAGGAGCCAAAAAAGTTATGTATTGGCTCCCTATCAGTATACAAGACACCATGATTGGGCACATACAGGATGCCAAGTCCCCCAAGGAGGCATGGGACACCTTGGTAAAACTCTATGAAACGAATATACCAAGGCATGAAAGATACAGTTGAAGAATGAACTTCATACTATGGAGAAAAAGAGCATGTCTGTGAATGACTGCATTGAAGATTAAGGGTATTGTGGAATTCCTTGCATCTATTGGCATTTTAGTAAATGTGATGATAAGGTGGAAGTCTGTCTACGTGGTCTCGGGCCACAATACAAGGCGTTCAGAGTTATGTTTGTCTAGTGTTGTATCCTTGAGCTTTCAATAACTCCTTTTTTAACTCCTTTTTAACAAACCATGTTTTTTTTTTGGTTTGGATTGGGGTTCAGTGCATTGCTACGTGGTCTGGTTGACATGGTTTTGATGTATGTTGCACCTTCCTTTTTTGGGTACTAAATTTTCCTTTGCCCTTTATAGTAACCTTATACCTGGAGCATTACTTTTGGTACCCACCATTTATCACCCTTACTTTTGTCACCCTTATCATGGAAACATTCGTGTTGTTGGGGACTAATAGGTGGTCCATAAGGTTAGAAATGTTAGCACTGCTAGTGTTAGTTGGGTTAGTTTTTGGAGAGACCACTTATGTCAGGGAGGCTATTTGACGATGAAGGTTGATCATGCTTAGAAGAGGCTTTTAATGGAGCTTGATCACTTACCCTCCTACAGTCAAGTATAGAATAGGCCTCTTTTTAAGTAGCTTAGCTAGAATGTGGAGTACATTTAGATGTTCAATGGGTTAGAACTTGGTCACTTACCACTCCTATGGTCAAGTATAGAATAGGCCTCTTTTTAAGTAGCTTGGCTAGAGTGTGGAGTACATTTGGACGTTCGATGGGTTGGAGAACTTCTTTAATGGGAGAACGGTTTTCTGGTGTTGTCTTGGACTAACTTTTACAATTGCTTCGGACTAAATTAGTAAGGGGCTACCTTTTTGATAAGGCATCAAGCTCTATCTCGATTGAGGGGTCTCTCTTGGGGAAAATCGTTTGCCAAATAATGGCAATCTCTTTGGCCCATTCTTGAATAAAATGTTGAGTTTGAATAGTCCACTGTGACCGGTGGTTCTCCATTTAGAATGCATGACAAGTGATCGACATGCACATGCTGTGAGCCTTTCTCTGCACATGATCACATTATGAAATCAAACTCTAGTATGATTGAAAACCATTGGGTTATCCTTCCCATAGCACAAGGTTTATCAACCAAGTAAAGAAGCACTTGATGGTCTATGAAGAACACAAGTTTATTTGCCAAAAGATCATGGTGGTATTTCTTTACAGCATAGACCATTAAGAGTCCTTCCCTTTCTATGGTGGTGTAATTTTGTTTAACATCGTCTGCGGAGGCTACAAAGCTAATAGGAAAACCCATGTTACGCTCTCCTAGTTGTTAAAAACACAGCCAATAACAAAGTCCAAGGCATTTAATTATACATGGAAAATAATATCCCAATTGGGAGATCTTAGGATTGGAGTGCTTGCTAAGGCCTTCTTGAGGGTGTCATAGGATTTTTGACACTCATCTGTCCACTCAAAGATGACAAGTAGTATGTACAAGGATCTTGCAATGTCAGCGTACATGATTATAAATCTTATACAATATCCAACATGTCCCATGAAACGTGTGACACCCTTGAAGTTAGTGAATGTGGTGGAAGCTTAAGAATTAGCTTCACCTTATTGTCATCTGTAGTAGAGATGCCATATTTAGAAATAATGTGGCATAGTATTACTTCATACCTCACCGAAAATTGGTATTTAAGTGGGTTAAGGGATATTTGTACAATTTGCATTTTTCAAGTACCTTTCTCAAGCACCAGAGATGCGCTTTCCTTTTGGAATTGAACCAAAATTGGTATTTAAGTGGATATTCTATACAATTTTCATTCTTCAATTACCTTCCTTAGGAACTAGAGATGTGCTTTCCAATTGAAATTAATGCAAAGTTCATCCATGAAAACCTCAAGGAACTCCCTAAGATATTCCTTATATGCTGTGCATATAAGGAATATGGCATAAGTGCCCATTCTGTGGGAAAATGCAATCCTATCTTGATCACTCAAGTCTATTTCCACTTTGTTATAGCTCAAGAACACATCAAGGAAGTTGTAGGCCTCCTTACTTATACTACTCATTCTAGCATGAATGGTAACGGGTAATAGTCCTTCACCGTGGCTACCTAGATCTTTCCATTTTTCTTAGGCACTATGACTATTGGGGATAGGTATTATGTGTGCGGGTAGTGCTCACTCCACAATAAGAATAGTGTGTTTGACCACCTTCGGGGGTACACCCTTCATGTCAATATATTTCCAAGCAAAGTAGTCTTGAGATTTTGTAAATAGGTCAATGAGGTCTTTTTCTTCTTCTGGAGATAGTTCTTTTCCAATGTATACAGGTTTGGGATCCGTGTCATGTCCTTCTATGTTGACTCTTAAACTTCACTTGTTCCATTATCATAAGATGTTCCAAGATTCCCATCACGGTTCTCTTTGGTTTCTCAAAGTGTACAAAGTGATCAACATTATACATTTTGAACAGAAAAAGGTCTTCAGTGCAAGTGCTCTTTTATAGAATGCAATTATCTTCTTTTCCAGCCTCTACTAAGGCTTTGTTTTTTTCCTCATTATAGAGCGAGAGAGTTTTGTAAACTCATTTGATTTTGCAGGTTTATTTCTCTCTGCGGCCATTAATCTGATCATAATTTCAAAAATATTGAGCTCTCTTTGCCACCACTGATGGTGGCAAAAGTCTCCATGGGAGTTATGGCCTCGAGGTATTATGGGAGTTATGGCCTCGAGGTATTAAACCTAATGGTCATTTTCTCCCTTGAAAAGATATAGGTTAACCCTTTTTTATTGTTTGGGGCCCCAAGCTACCTCCTCTAGATCACGGTAGATATTGCCTTCAAATTCTAGCACACACATGCATTGTTGCAGCGCTTAACATATATATCGAAGCAATTTCCTTACTAGAAGATCTTGTGCGTCTCTTCATTGTTGGGAGGATGTCCATAGTTTCCAAGAATGTGCATCCAGTTTTCAGAAGTGAGGCAAACTACAAGCTATCACATTCCTCATCTATTATTTTATGAGACAATTCTAGCACATGTTTATTTCAATAGTGTTATTGGTGGTGATTATCGAGTCTTTGACAAAAGGTCCACCTCTCATAGGATGATTTTTCCACGTTCATAAGTTGACCTTGAGGGTTTCATTCCTTTTTTGAATGTAGATGTGGTCTTTGTTATCTCAATCATCATGGACCATTCAGGTCTCTCTCATAAAGGGTCTACCGAGGGTCTACCAAAGATGAATCATAGGAATTGGGCTACTGTGAAAATTTCATCACCACAAAATAGTGGGGAAATCTTTGACCAAAAGTCTTGGTTCTTAGATCTTGCAATAGCCTCATGGATTTCGTTTTGTTACCCCATATTAGCTGGTAATATCTAGTGATAGTTGCCCCCACTTCTCCTAGCACTACTTGTTGGTAATGATGATGACTCTAGTACCCTCCATCTAAGATGGCTATGACTTGGATATCCTTGTATTTTACAAGGAGGACCGCATTCATGTCATCATTCTCAAAGTAGTGGCCTAGCTTTCTTGTCCTATCTTCTTGGAGCTTCATCTTCTAGTCTTAGGGGTAACTCTAGCATGTTTCGAAACTTTGTCGCTGGTAGGATTTGGGCTATTTTTTGTACCCTTTGAGTATGAGAGAATCTGAAGCCTGTCTGGCTTTGTGAGCCATACTTTTTTCGATTTTGCATTCTAGTCACTACATTAAGAGAAACCATTTGGATATCCCCTCCCTTATGCTTAGCAAGTTAAGGCTTGTGCTTAGTTTTTGCTCTTGGGCTGGTCCTGAGATGGATGCACTTAATGGGAAATATTTATACATATGGTCATTATTTACTACAACATGTACACATTGGTACTAGCATCGGCCTGTAAGTTGGTTGGTGTGGCTGCCATAGCCTTCTTAGTGGGAAACTCTGCCACTTAGTGAGGTCCCTTACAGTGATAGCGGCATACAAGATCCTAAGGAATTGATGTCCCTCCCCCTATTAGATTGCACTACTGCTATATATACATGGTAGACACTATATTCCATCTTGAATGTAGTGGCTTAGGATTTGACTTGGGGGACTATAAACCTCTAGGGGTTCTAGTAGGTAGTTTGCATTCCCCCCTATTCCCTCTTCTCCAGATCTTTAGGTATGTCTGTTAGGGTCAATTAGTTCATGAGGGTTACCCTAAGAATAGGTGGCTACTAATGTGGAAATACTGGAGGCAACAAGGGTAACTATGGAACTTGTAGAACTCCTCTTTGAGGCACGTATTGCATCAGTTAAGGTGCATTGGCGAGCATGCTTCTTGCTTTGGTGTAGTAGGCAAAGCCAGGTGGGGGGGCAAGTGAAGTTGTTACAACAAGTGGTACAACAAGCTAGCTACTACTGCCTCTTGTTGACTCTTGTAGTACAGAGAAATGGGTGGTATCGTGGTTCCCCATCCTCATGCTAGTAGTATGCACACCAGATTCATCCTTATCTTGGTCTTAGGTGGAGGCATTCCATTCTTGTGTTGTTAGCACGACATATTGAACACCATACCAACTTACATCTAGGGTACAGATACGGTTGTCCTAGGTTGCCTTTTTTTTACCCCAACCTTCCACTGCTCAGTCATTTGTTGTATGAGCATGGCTACTAGGTCTTCTATGGTTGGTACGACTTGTGGCTCTTGACCTTTGAAAGCATTATGCCAAAGGATGCTTCAGATGGGTTACTTTAGGGAGATTCCTTGAAGAAGTTCCCATGAAGTTATCCTCAAAGTCTATGGCACTTCTATAGCATGGCTCAAAGGTTTTATGCTTTTTTAGGAGTTATGTAAGGTTGAATCAAGGATCCCCTCTAGGAATCTCCCAGTTAATTGTTCGTTTAGAGAATTTGTCATTGTCAGAGCATCAAGTATGGTGGTTCCTTACATAGTTGAAGTAGTCTCTAATCGATTCTTTCTCATGTTGTTTGACATGGGAAATTTAATCGATTGGGTTTTAGATTCCCTAGTGACCCAATTGTGAAAGAAGTCTTCAAGGTGTCAATGTCAGCCTTTTCTTCTGGTTTTAGCTGGTCATAACCATTGATTTACCTTTCCTTTCATGGTAAGGCCAAAGGAATTCACCCTTACAAGGTCATTAAGCTAACCACAAGTGTTGCACATCTTATCAAACACTTCCAAGTGCACAATGGATCTCCAATCCCATTGAACTTGGGCATTAATTTTGTAATTTTTGCATAGGTTTAATAGTATTTTGATGCCAGTTTGCTCCAAGTGGACCCGCCACACGGTGGTGCTGCTGCCAGCCCCATTGCTATCCCCTCCCTATTTTGGCTTCTATCCTTTAGGCATCTTCAGTGGTTAGAGCAGCAGGTAGAGGTGTAGGTGAAGGTTAAGGCAGTGGTGGCTGTGAGTGATATTATGGGAATGGGTAGGTTAGTAGCATGGCATATATGTTGGGTACTTCCCTTATGGTATATTGGGGGGTAGCATGGCATATATGTTGGGTATTGACCTTCCCCTTGGGGTATTGGGAAGGGTAGCCATGTAAAGCTGGGTCGTAACTGTGGTATGTATACTCCTCCTAGTGTTGGGTCTAGTCTAAAGTTCCCTGCTCCGTGCCATGAGGTTTCCATAGTAATAGCTTGGACTGACTCTTCAACCCTGGTAGCCAAGGTGGTTGCTACAACCTATGGCCACATTGAACCCAAATCCCCCTACACTGCTCGTACCAAGGTCTAATGCTGCAAAGCTAGAAGATATGATGGACCTCGAGGTTATTCCAAACACTCCAAGGTTCATGTTCTGAGAGATAGCAGAGCCATAAGCTATAGACGTAACTGCTCGTTATCTCTGCAACCATTCCAATTGTGGGTCTAAGAAGGATTACTCCTTCCTCTATAGGGTTAGTGCTTCTCATTTCCAAGCAAGAATAGTTAGGGTTCATATTGGGAGTGGATGTCGGCAGTCTCTCACTTTTTCTAGATAGCTTGATAAGTCTTTGGCTCCCACTCCTCGGTTGTTGGACCTATTCTAATAATGTCTCTAATGACGTATACAAAACTCCTTTTATCTATATCCATATCCACATTCCACATCCTCATTCACATTCACATTCACATACATCCACATCCACATTCACATTCACATACATCCACATTCACATTCACATTCACATTCATATCTATATCATTTCTTTCACATACATATAACTACATCCATTCTTTCACATACATATAACTACATCCATTCTTTCACATACATACATCTCCATCTATTCATCGTTCATTTTCATCTATCTGATTCGTTTCACATCCTCATATCTATTTATAGAATACAAGAGAATTCTTATTTTTGATATAAGATTTCTTTACGCATCTATTTATGCATAAATTCCATTTTAAGGAGAATAACATTTTCAAAAATAAAAATCAATCTTTTATGCATTTTCCTATGCATAAATTCATTTTAAATGAGAATGACACTTTTGAATTAAAATTCAATCTTTTATGCATCTTCCTATGCATAAAATCAAAATTGACGAAAATAACTCTTTTGAACTAAAAATTAAAATTGATGAAAATAACTCTTTTGAAATAAAAATAGATTTCTTTATGCATCTTTCTATGCATAAAATCCAATTTAGTAGGAATTACACTTTTAGAATAAAAGAATTTCTCTTATGCATCTAATTTATGCATAAAATCATATATGATGAAAATCACACTTTTAATATAAAAATATATATATCTTTTATGCATATGTTTATGCATACAAATCATTTATGATGATTATCACACTTTTAATATAAAAAATATATATCTTTTATGCATATGTTTATGCATACAAATCATTTATGATGAAAATCACTCTTTTAATATAAAAGAATTTCTCTTATGCATCTAATTTATGCATACAAATCATTTATGATGAAAATCACTCTTTTAATATAAAAGAATTTCTTTTATGCATAAAATCATTTATGATGAAAATCACACTTTTAATATTAAAAAATATCTTTTATGCATATGTTTATGCGTACAATCATTTATGATGAAAATCCCTCTTTTAATATAAAAGAATTTCTTTTATGCATCTAATTTATGCATAAAATCATTTATGATGAAAGTAACACTTTTATAATAAAAATAATAATCTTTTATGCATACTTTTATGCATGAGAATCAAATATGATAAAGTAACACTTTTACAATAAAAAAATAATCTTTTATGCATACTTCTATGCATGAAAATCAAATATGATAAAAGTAACACTTTTATAATAAAAAATAATAATCTTTTATGCATACTTCTATGCATGAAAATCAAATATGATAAAAGTAACACTTTTATAATAAAAAGTAATCTTTTATGCATACTTCTATGCATGAAAATCAAATATGATAAAAGTAACACTTTTATAATAAAAAAATAATCTTTTATGCATGAAAATCAAATATGATAAAAGTAACACTTTTATTAAAAAATAATAATCTTTTATGCATACTTCTATGCATAAAAATCAAATATAATGAAAGTAATACTTTTATAATAAAACTAAATTTCTTTTATACAAATTATCAAAATGCATCTTCTATGCATGAAAATGACACTTTAGAATATAGAAATCACAAGGATTACTCTTTTTGAATAATGAAGGATAATAGTTATTTCTAAATTTCTGAAAAATTTTGCCATAACCTCCTTTGTATGGCTGACCATTTTTCAATTTTAAGTCTCTAAATTAATTAGAAATGCACCAAGAGTTTTTGAATCATTCTAAAGTAACATTATTTTACTTATTTAAGAGAAACATTATGAAAAACTTGATTTTATTCATTAATCATTCACCTAGGATAAAGAATGGTTGGATTTACTAGAGAAGAGAGGGGAATGCCTTTTGCAATGAGGCATAACATCATTTGCAATTTTAGAGAAGACAAAAAGCATAAAAACCATAAAATAAATGAAAAAGAGAAGAATCACCAACTTACTAATGAATTTGAGAGCTTTCCTTTGGCTTGATGGTTTGAGGGTTCAACTCTTGTTTGAGACAAGAGTGGCCACCAATCTTTTGGAAGAGGGAAGGTCAAAAACTAATGAATTATGAGTAAAATTCATTGTTTTTGGCACTTGGGAGAGGCAGGGTAACAGTGCAAAAATATTATTGAGTTTCAACAAAGAGGAAGGCTTCTATTTATAGGAAAAAGTGAGCTTCTAACTAAGCCAACTGATTCTAGAATTTTCTAGATCAGTTTGGTCAATTTTTGACCATTTTTAGGTCAGTTTTGCTCACTTTTTGGATCTAGTTGAAACAGGAGAGAGGAGAGATAAAAATATCTCATTATTTGGGAGCTTAAAACTCATTCAAGCATGTGAAATAGGTGCCTCCTTCATGAGGGCAATTTCCCCATGCAGAGGTGTCAAAAATGCATCATTTCACCTAAATATCTCTTTTTTTTAACTATTAACCTTGTCCTTAGTCAACTCTTCATCTTATGTGAGTATTTACTCATTTTTGGGGGATTTTTCTTTTATTCTTCTATTTATCTCCTCCCTACATTTGGATGAATCTTATTGGTCCATAGATGCCTCTTGAACAGATTATAGTTAATTTCTAATGCACCTTCTGAAATTCTTTTTGAACTTCTATTTCAGGGAAACTTATTTTAATAAGATAAGATATTTTTCTATCCAAAAATATTTAAAAACTGAATTACCACTCTCTAGAAGATTTTCTCTCTAGGCCAAAACTGGTAGAAACAAGATCTTTTATATTTTTGAGGGGTTTGATTACAGGGAAAGATACTAAACATCCTGAGAGGCTGGGGGAGGAATCTTACATTCTACCCCACTTAAAAAACACGAGATGTCCTCATCTCGCACGTGGAGTATGATCTCTTTCATCTTCTTCTTCTTCTTCAATCACTTCCAGCATTACTGCCTTGGAAGTGGATGGCCGATTTGGGAACAACTCTCTTTGACTTCCCCTGAGTTGGAGGTCTTGCATTACTTTGGGTTGAAACTACAGGTTGGATAGAGGGTCTACCTCTGGAATTTCCCTGATTTTGGCGGATAGAACCGTGATTACTCTGGACGGAAGGGGCTGGAGTCTGGAATCTTGATCCCTGATTTTCCTGCCCTGAAAACCTTGATCCAAAAGGAGTTGGGCAATCCATGCTACGCTGTCCAAACCCTTGACAGTTATATATATAGCATTTCACTCTCTTGTTCAAGGGTGGAACTTCTGAAGTTGAAATCCAGGGGATTGAGTTTCGGAAAAAGGACAATTCTTCCATTCTGGAACTTCTCATATCCTGGGTTTGACCCTGATATCTCTTAGGCGGAGGAAGGTTGGAATCATCTTCTAGGAGGTGATGGTGCTGACTTTGGCGGGACTCTTACATCAAAGGCTTTGGCGAAATCCTTCGCCATCCGAACTGCTTCGGTCATGGAAATAGGTTTGGCATTCTTGACTAAAGTATCCAATGGCTCGTTCATTCCCCGAATGAATCTGGCCATCAGTTGCTCTTCATCCAATTGTGGGGAATATTTAAGGAGAAGGGCAAAAGCCTGATGGTACTCTTCAATTGTCCAACTTTCCTGCTTTAGTTCCAATAACTCATTCATCTTAATTTCAAGAAAGCCTGGGGGACAAAACCTCTTTCTGAGGTAAGCCTTGAGATCGGTCCAGGTTTGGGTATTTTGGTCAAGACGGTTCGTCTCCCAGTGGTTTCTCCATGCCACTCTAGCTGTCTCCACTATCTTTAGCCTTGCAAGAGCCATTTTGCTCTTCTCATTGTACCCGGTGACATCGAAGTATTCTTCCATTGATTCGATCCACTTCTACACAGTCTCGCCCAAGTTTTCCCCTTCACCCTTGAAAGGTCCAGGCTGCGAACTATGAAGAGTTTTACGAACATCCAGGTCGAGCTCTTCTTCATCGAGTTGGGGGTTAACATTTCTACCATGACGACCTGGGTCCATGTTCCTATCAATATGAAAATTCTTGTTAAGTCTCTTTATTTATGATTCAACCCAAATTTTGATTCAACTGATTCCGGGGTTCTCTAAATAGGTCGGCTCCCCACAGAATCAAGGGATAAAGATACTCATATAGAATGCATTATCAGATAACAAATCATTCGAAATATCTCATTAATATTTTTATCACAATAATGGTCCATTAGACTGAATTTTTCCATCTGAACAGTCCTTCATGGGGATTCCATCTGAACAGTCCTTCATGGAGATTTCAATTTTTTAGATTTTTAATTTATCATCCCTTAACTTGATCCACTGGACAAAAGTTAACAGTAGCAATCTGCCAGCACAATCCACTAATCTCATAGTGATTGGCTGAAGTCAATAACGTCATTTCAATTAAGAACATCATCACAGGGACTTGTCCCATTCATTCTCATTGTGGTTTCGCTCAGCTTATTACATTTCAACCAATTTTCAGGAATAATCATTTTTTTCAATCAGAATCCAAATCAATTCATCAGTTCTCAACCAGAATTTAAAAATCATATCAATCACATTCGAATTCATCAACTGGATAGCATTAATGCTTATAATTTCAAGTCTTAGATTTACTCGTATATACTGCCAGTAAAAGAGCTGCAGTTATACCCTCGGTATATACGGGTAGTCATGGTTCTTGGAACTATAAGGTAAATACCATCATGTCTAGGCCTCAAGCAAGTCAGGGATTCCATACAATTGCGGTACTTCCATCTGAAGACCCAATTACCAATTTACGAATTTCAGTTTGAATAACAAATTGTATGAATTTTATCACACAATTACAACCTTTTAGTGCTTCTTGATAAATTTTTGACATATTTGGCTTCTCGGTTGATCCTCATTAACCAAATTGCTCTGATACCAACTGTAAGATCCCTGTCCCCACCGCGCAACGAATTCTAGGGTGCTAGCAGCGGAAGTAGCACTTCTTGCGCGGGGTAGGGTCCCACACTCGGGGCCTCGCCCACGGATATCCGGACAAGAGACTAATCTATCGTTTTTTCCAAAACCGAACCCGAAAAAACTTTCTTTGCCCGGAAAGCACGGGCGATTCCACCAGGATAACTTTTCCCTAAGGTAGTCAAAAGCCTTAATTAACTGAACTATTAACTGAACTGATCTGACCGAACTCGTAAGTTCCATAGTCAAATCAAGGGACAGATTGCACTTGGATCATAGAGACCAACGCTTTTTTCCTCATCGAGAGGCACAGCCGTTGATTCTTTTTCCATAGAACAATTTTTGTCCAAGATTTACTTCATCTATCGAACTAAACAGAAATTGAGTCTCGATTTATGGCGACGGATCCATCAGTCCAGCCTAACCCCATCCAGTCCCATGGGTTAGCCAACCGCCCAACCACTGTAGTGATGGGATCCAATTTAGAATTTAGTTAGGTTTTGTCTCGGGTACCAGGGAAAAGAGTTCCCAGGCCCCCTAGCCGGAAGTTCATGCAAACATAAAACTAGTCACACCACTTACACACCCAATATGAAATTGCCTTTTTCTCCGCATCAGCTAAGTTCTTTAAAACAATCCTTTAATGAAACCATTATGTCACTGATCACAATCCTCAAAATCTCTGGTTGAATCCATATTTCCAATCATTCATTCATCGGTGTACTTATGGCATCATTGGCAACCAGAACGCTCACCACCTAGCTCACCCAGGGGCTTTTTCGATAGTTCCTAGCTCATAGTAACTGGCAATATATTCACATAACAAAATGGAATCTCCGTGGAAGATCAGCAAGATCAACCAACAGATCCATATAAGAGAGCCATGGACTCATCCGTTTGAGGACCAGCAAGGTCAATCAACCAGATCCATGCCCGGTTTCACATCCACAGTCCACATTCACATACATCCACATTCTTACATCCATATCCACATTTACACATCCACATTCACATTCACATACATCCACATCCACATTCCATATCTACATCCATATCCACATTCACACATCCACATTCACATTCACATACATCCACATCCACATTCCATATCTACATCTATATCCACATTTCACATCCTCATTCACATTCACATACATCCACATTCACATTCACATTCACATTCACATCTACATCATTTCTTTCACATACATATAACTACATCCATTCTTTCACATATATACATCTCCATCTATTCATCGTTCATTTTCATCTATCTGATTCGTTTCACATCCTCATATCTATTTATAGAATACAAGAGAATTCTTATTTTTGATATAAGATTTCTTTACGCATCTATTTATGCATAAATTCCATTTTAAGGAGAATAACACTTTCGAAAATAAAAATCAATCTTTTATGCATCTTCCTATGCATAAATTCATTTTAAATGAGAATGACACTTTTGAATTAAAATTCAATCTTTTATGCATCTTCCTATGCATAAAATCAAAATTGACGAAAATAACTCTTTTAAACTAAAAATAGATTTCTTTATGCATCTTTCTATGCATAAAATTAAAATTGATGAAAATAACTCTTTTGAAACAAAAATAGATTTCTTTATGCATCTTTTTATGCATAAAATCCAATTTAGTAGGAATTATACTTTTAGAATAAAAAAATTTCTCTTATGCATCTAATTTATGCATAAAATCATATATGATGAAAATCACACTTTTAATATAAAAATGAAAATCAAATATGATAAAAGTAACACTTTTATAATAAAAAAATAATCTTTTATGCATGAAAATCAAATATGATAAAATTAACACTTTTATAAAAAAATAATAATCTTTTATGCATACTTCTATGCATGAAAATCAAATATAATGAAAGTAATACTTTTATAATAAAACTAAATTTCTTTTATACAAATTATCAAAATGCATCTTCTATGCATGAAAATGACACTTTAGAATATAGAAATCACAAGGATTACTCTTTTTGAATAATGAAGGATAATAGTTATTTCCAAATTTCTGAAAAATTTTGCCATAACCTCCTTTGTATGGCTGACCATTTTTCAATTTTAAGTCTCTAAATTAATTAAAAATGCACCAAGAGTTTTTGAATCATTCTAAAGTAACATTATTTTACTTATTTAAGAGAAACATTATGAAAAACTTGATTTTATTCATTAATCATTCACCTAGGATAAAGAATGGTTGGATTTACTAGAGAAGAGAGGGGAATGCCTTTTGCAATGAGGCATAACATCATTTGCAATTTTAGAGAAGACAAAAAGCATAAAAACCATAAAATAAATGAAAAAGAGAAGAATCACCAACTTACTAATGAATTTGAGAGCTTTCCTTTGGCTTGATGGTTTGAGGGTTCAACTCTTGTTTGAGACAAGAGTGGCCACCAATCTTTTGGAAGAGGGAAGGTCAAAAACTAATGAATTATGAGTAAAATTCATTGTTTTTGGCACTTGGGAGAGGTAGGGTAACAGTGCAAAAACACTATTGAGTTTCAACAAAGAGGAAGGCTTCTATTAATAGGAAAAAGTGAGCTTCTAACTAAGCCAACTGATTCTAGAATTTTCCAGATCAATTTGGTCAATTTTTGACCAGTTTTATGTCAGTTTTGCTCACTTTTTGGATCTAGTTGAAACAGGAGAGAGGAGAGATAAAAATATCTCATTATTTGGGAGTTTAAAACTCATTCAAGCATGTGAAATAGGCGCCTCCTTCATGAGGGAAATTTTTCCATGCAGAGGTGTCAAAAATGCATCATTTCACCTAAATATCTCTTTTTTTTAACTATTAACCTTGTCCTTAGTCAACTCTTCATCTTATGTGAGTATTTACTCATTTTTGGGGGATTTTTCTTTTATTCTTCTATTTATCTCCTCCCTACATTTGGATGAATCTTATTGGTCCATAGGAACCTTAATTTAAAATTTTGAAAAAATCTTCACCCCCAGGATAATACCTCTTGAACAGATTATAGTTAATTTCTAATGCACCTTCTGAAATTCTTTTTGAACTTCTGTTTCAGGGGAACTTATTTTAATAAGATGAGATATTTTTCTATCCAAAAATATTTAAAAGCTGAATTACCACTCTCTAGAAGATTTTCTCTCTCTAGGCCAAAACTGGTAGAAACAAGATCTTTTATATTTCTGAAGAGAGGTTTGATTACAGGGGAAGATACTAAACATCCTGAGAGGCTGGGGGAGGAATCTTACACTCTTGCCACTCTTGTTAGAGTAACCCTCTCTTGTGGAGAGCTAGGGTCCTCAACCTTGCCTCCTTCATTGTCACCATAAAGGAGCTTTGTAAATGGGTGGGGAGCAAAGAGAGAGCTTAACCTCTACTTCGATGTCATTGGTGAGTGAGAGCATGAGATAGTAGACAAGAGAAGGATAGCGGGAGAAGAGAACATACATCAACACCATCACTCACCCTCATAATCCCTAAGCATGCCTGCGAAGATAGAGAAGAGAAATCATATAAGCAACTTCAAAATACATCAACGCCATCACTCACCCACACAATCCCTAAGCATGCCTGTAAAAAAGAAGAAGAGAAAGCATACAAGCAACTTCAATCACAAGAGCAAGAAGACTTAAACTCATTAGTCAAAATGTCTTATATACAATACTCATTTGTATAATCTCGACCACCCACATAATGATCAAGGACCCAATAAGTTATTTTAGGCTAATTTCCTCGTCTATTTGTACATTACCAGCATTATATAAGTTGTAAGCTCGATGTTTAACTATCTTCCTACATTGCACAAGTTGTAAGCTTGGAGATGTCCCATAATCATTTTACATAAAGCGCATTGCGTAGTATAAAAATATGGTTTGAAAGTGTTGCCACGCGTTTGGATTAATGTTAATTAGCCAATGTGGTTAACACCTACACAACATTTTTATGGCTAGTCATGGACATGCCCTATCATTGTTTCTTCATCTCCATTTCGTGAGAGAGAACCACCGTGAACGCCATTCTCTGCCTCCATCTAGACATCAAGAGATCTACCTTTTCACCCCCTTAGCAAACGAGCATTACGTGTGTGTAACAAACAAACATGATGGATGAGCTAGCACACCCCTATTCTCTTTTTGCCTCCATTTAGGCATATAGAGAGAGATCTACCTTCACCCCCTTAGTAAAGGAGAATTCGAGTGTGACAACGGAGGACATAATGGATGAGCTAGCGCACCCACATTTAGGAGTTATATTATGGCTTGAAGGCACAACCCAATGAAACATGATTCAGCAAGGCTAAGGTTAACTCTTGACTTAAACATATTTGATGAAGCTACTAGGGACTATAGCCTAGGATTACCAATATTACTTGATGTCAATAATGAGGAGGTCATGCTCCAAAAGGCATATTGTTTTGGACCCTTTGATGTGTCTATTTTGTTGTTTATTTTATTTTATTTTGAATATTATTCAACAAATAGCATAGCATTTGTGATTAGGACACTTCAAAAACATAAGCATTATTCAACAAATAGCTTAGCATTTGTGATTAGGACACTTCAAAAAAATAAGCATTGATCTCCATTAGGTGTGGATTAGTGTGGAAGAGTTACTTTTTATCCATGCATTTTTATAATTGTTCATGCATTGTTGAAATTGGTAGCCTAGAGCATGGAAAAAAACAACCAAAAACAAACAAAAAACACATAATCACTTGCATAACTGTCATTAATTAGGATTAAAAACCTTAATTTCCTACCATAAAGTTAAAAAAACCTCAAAAAACTTAAAAACCAAGCCAAATCTACTCTTGGATGGGGAGACACGTGAGCTCACAGGCCCACAAAAAAAGAAGCGAGTCAAATATGGGAGCCAACACACGTGAGCTTAGAGCCATGAGCCTGGAGATGTGATCCTAGAGGCATGATGGACAAATGAGTCATGGATTATGGAGACATGAATCAAGAGGTAGGTATACCCAACATTATACCAATCAAGAGGTAGGTATACCCAACATTATACCAACCAATTATAACTACCTTGAAGACTTGTAAAAGAACATATCTACTCATGTCCTTTAAGGATTTTCTTGTCATACAATTTGTACCAGCTATAATTTCAAAGGAAAATTCTTGTCCTTTGTAATTATTAAACTAGAGCATTAAAGTTATTGCCCAATAATTTCACTCCTACCTTCTCATAGGTCTATTTCATATAAACTTGTGCCCAAGTAGACCTATTTCACCAAAAAAAAAAATCTATGAAATCGGTTCATTTAAAAAAGGTGTGTTCTTACAGACGCGAGTCTATAGGCATGTGCCTAGGGACATGAGTCTATAGGCATGAGCTTAGGGACATGATTCTAGAGGCGTAGCCTACAAGAGTGAGCCCACTAGGCATGACGTGAGTCTAGCTCACCAGAGCTGCATGAGCTTATTTTCACAAAAAATATGGAAGTCTACAGATGTGAGCCTACAAATTTGAGACTAGACGAGGCCTAGACATGTGAGTCTATAAACCTAGAGACATGGGCCTAGTAACAAAAAACATAGAGATTCAAAAACCAAAATACTCAAACTTAATTATTTTAAAAAACTATTTTTTATAACTTAAGTAGATAAACGTGTTTTAAATCAAGTTTAGAATTTCTTCAAGCTCTAGATGACCATTTCATTACCCTTTATTAATGCAAACTCAATCTAATATTATTGGATACAATAATACAATCGATAGCAATACATCAAGCCACACTTCCTCAAACCCATCCATACTTCTTCCCAAGCAAATGACCATAACAAGCATCAGTTGTGAGTACTCCTCTGTTAAGACTCATCAAGTCTCCTTTGAATCTACCTCAAGGAACAAGCTTTGGGATGAGATGAGCCAACTAAATATAACATGAGTGGAGGAACAAAAAAACCCCTAGAGACAAGAACCACCACCACAGTCCTCCAAGCCCCACATTTACCAGTTAGCTCTATAAACAACACCACAAACTTTTTGATAAGTACATTAAACTTCTCTATCTTTGGGCAAACTCTAATGAAGAAGAAAGGGTATGATGACAAAGAACCTCAAGGTTTTCTCCCTCAAGAAGTGGTCTGTGAAATGCCACAATGTTTCAAACATTTGACATCAATCCTAAGTTGGGTTTATCCAAAGCTGACCATAGCCAAGTAACCCAACAACCATGAATAGTTACGACAATCGAGACATGTCTCTTTTGTTGTACCATTAGGGATAAGCATTCCACAAAATACACAACAACAAGCACATGGCATGCAAGCTAGAGCCCATTATAGAATCTTCTTTATTCCTCTCTATTCAACAGCAAGCACATGGAACCGCATTCAATTCCTCTCTATTCAATAGCAAGCACATGGCATGCAAGCTAGAGCCCATTATAGAATCTTCTTTATCATGGAACCGCATTCAATTCTTCTTTATTCAAGAAAAAAATAAAAGGCAAAGAGCCAATGCCTAGGACTGACTCAAACCTAAGGGATCCACAAGGGCACTCACCTAACGTGTCCTCAACCATATGGAGCCGGCCACAAAGCCAGCATACAATAGGACAAGCACCATTGGAAATCACACAGCCTCCAACCCCATGAGGCAAGAAACTCCCAACCCTGAAACATAGGGTATTTTATATAATCACTCCCTTTACGAGGCCATGGGAGGGATTGATTATCCCATCAAGACCTATTCATTCAAAATTTGATTTGAAGGCAAAGCAAGCTAGTGGTTTAGGTCACTAAACCCACTTAAAAAGGCCACCTACGAGATCTAGACATGCATTCATTGTGGGATTCTCACCCAATGGAGCCAAATGGAGAGCCTTTGTGCACAACACATATATATGACCTCAAGCACGAGGAAGGAGAGGCAATGGGGAACTACATTACTAGAACCAAGTATTTCCACATAATATGTAGTCCCAAGGAAAGAGTTCAAGGATGACTTATCGCTCATCAATGAATCTTTCCCTACGAGAAAAAATGCAATAGACCTAGCAGATGGAGCATACCAAGGCCCAAACCAAACCCGCAATACATCTTTGATGAATGTTTCTACAAGGAAAATGTAATAGACCTAGTAGAAAGAGCATGTTAAAGGCCTAAACCAAACCTGATTTCACTCTTAGGAGATTGCAAAATGTAAGATTCCTCCCCAGCCCTCTAGATGTCCAGTATCATCCCCTGTAATCAATCCCCTCTTCAGGATAATAAAAGATCTTGTTTCTACCTATTTTGGCTTAGAGAGAGAAAATATTCTAGAGAGAGGTTATTTAGTTTTAAGATATTTTTGGATGGAAAAATATCTCTTCTTATTAAAATAAATTCCCTCGAAATAGAAGTTCAAAAAGAATTTCAGAAGGTGCATTAGAAATAAATTATAATCCGTTCAGCCTAAGGGTCCAGATTTTTTAAAAATTTTAGATTAAGGTTCCTATGGACCAATAAGATTAATCCAAATGTAGGGAGGAGATAAATTGAAAAATAAAAGAAAACCTCCCCAAAAATGAGTTAATGTTCACATAAGATGAAGAGTGGACTAAGGACCAAGGAAAATAGTTAAAAATTTGATTTTTGACACCTTAGGATAGGGATTCTCCCTCATGAAGTAGGTGCCTTTTTCTCATCATTGCTTTTCAATTTTAAATCATTAAAATTAGATATTTCATCTCTCCTCTCTCCTAATTCAAAACTGGATCCAAAAAGTGAACTAAACTGACCCAAAAATGGTCTCAAAAATTGACCAAACTGATCTAGAAAATTCTAGAATCAGTTTGCTTGGTTATAGGCTCATTTTTTCCTATAATTAGAAGCCTCCCCCTTTGTAGAAGCTTAATAGTGTTTTATGCATTGTTACTCTACTCCTCCCCCTAGAGCCAAAAATATTGTATTCTTTGATAATTCACTTGTTTTTGACTGATTCCTCTACAAAGAATTGGTGGCCACTCTTGACTCAAGCCAAAGTAAAGCTCACAAAACTCCATGTAAGTTAGAAATTCTACTTTTTTTTAATTCTACTTTATGGTTTTCTGATTTCTTACTTTTTTTTATGTGAAATTGGATGTTATGCCTTGATGGAAAGGCTTTCCCCTTCTCTTCATTGTGAATTCAGCCCTTCTTTATCCAAGATGTGTAATCAAATAAATAGAGTTAAACTTTTCGTATTGTTTACTCTTAAAAAAAATGAGAATTGATTAGATTAGAGTGCTAAATTCATCTTGGGGTAAATTCTAAGTAGATTTAGAATGAAAAAATTTGAGAAATGGTTAGCCATACAAAGAAGGTTATGGCAAAATTTTCTTAAATTTTGTAGAAATAAGTTTTATCTTTATGTTATTCGAAAAGAGTAATCCCCTCTGTTTGTGTATTCTAAAAGTGTTATTTTCATTCTATGCATAGAAAGATGCATATTGAAAATATTTTTATTATAAAAGCGTCATTTTCATTAGAATTAATTTCTATGCATAGAAAGATGTATATTGGAAATATTTTTATTATAAAAAAGCGTTATTTTCATTAGAATTAATTTCTATGCATAGAAAGATGCATATGGAAAATATTTTTATAAAAGCGTTATTTTCATTAGAATTAATTTCTATGCATAGAAAGATGCATATTGAAAATATTTTTATTATAAAAGCGTTCTTTTCTTTAGAATTAATTTCTATGCATAGAAAGATGCATATTGAAAATATTTTTTTTATAAACATCAAAATTGATTTTTATGCATAAAATGATGCATAAAAGAATTTTTTTTATTATAAAAGTGTTACTTTCACCAATATTGATTTTCATGCATAAAGTGATGAATAAAATAATTTTTTTAATTATAAAAGTGTTACTTTCATCAAAATTTATTTTTATCCATATAAAAGTGTTACTTTCACCAATATTGATTTTTAGGCATAAAGTGATGCATAAAAGATTTTTTTTATTATAAAAGTGTTACTTTCACCAATATTGATATTTATGCATAAAGTGATGCATAAAAGAAATTTTTTTAATTATAAAAGTGTTACTTTCATCAAATTTGATTTTATGCATAAATGATTTTTATATTAAAATTAGAGTTCTCTTTAATTCTATGTTTGATTTCCATGAATAATTGATAAATGAATAAGTAAATACTCTGTGAGAAAAATTCTATCGTTTCATATTAACTCGGATGGTAATGAGAAACTCAGAAAAAAAAAACTATCGAAGTCGAAAATTCATATATATGATTAACTTATTCTTCATAGGAATTTATGATTAGTTTAGAAATCAGTTAAGCAAATATTCAATGAATGAAATTCAGAAAAATAGTAATTGAAATATCACCCCCTTTTGAGAAAGATAGTTTAGGAACCTTACCAGACTCAAATCCTGAATCAGGCTATGACCAAGACCAAACTCCTTCGTCAGTTTCAAGGAAAGACGATGTGACCAGTTCAAGAAAAACATACTCAAATCACCCACCGAATCTGAAACTAAGTTGAGACCCTTTTGATTTTGATCTGAGGATCAAAGTTACAGAATTCGAGCAATTCTTTTTGGAATTCAGACCTGCAATCTAGAAGTCTTGGATACGAATCTAAGATATACTCATTGTATTCAAAAGATAATCAAAATTGAAAACTTGCATAGAAACCTTGTTTTCTTAAAGGAATGTCTTACGCCAGAATGCTGGAGGGAGCATTTGGTATATATGTTTTTCTAAGGGAAGTTCGGTTGCAACAACTGGCGGGGAGTGTTCAAAGGACGGGTCACGCGGCAAAAACCTGTCCAGGTCTTGAAAAATGGTGTGCTTTCGGTACGATGGGCGAGGGCCGACGAAAGTGAAGTGCCAGGACAGCTAAGGAGGATCCTGGAGGGTTCTGACCAGGCAATGCACGGGCTCGCAGTGCTTAGGACACCCATGCATATGTCGTGGAAGATATATATGTATGATGACAAAAAAAATTATTGTATTTTGTTTTACTGAATCTCGTTGCCAGCTGGTCTTGACGGAGAGTCCAGAGTGATATGTGTTTTTGAGAAACAAGGAACTGGATGGAAATTTTGAGTTATGATATCTGTAATCAATAACTGTTTATTCAATGGATCATTTTATAAGTTCAAGTTTTAAAGAGGAGTGTGTGCGTATCTGTTTTCTAAAGCTAAAGTTAAGAAAGGCATTCAATTATGGGTGGGTGAGTAATTGTTTGGTTCTACCGATTCCAGTGGTAGGGTGGTGGCCAGATGGGGTTAGGCTCGAATCAGTAGAGTTTTAATAATGAAATTGAACAATAGGAATACACTTAGAACTCGAATAGTTAAATAATAACCTGAAGACTTCTCAAATGAATAGATCAATGGATGTGCCTGATTCAATTAGAAAAAAAGCGTTGATTTCTTCAAGTTAAGTCTATAATATTTTTCCTTCTATCTGGTTTAATCAGATGAAGGTTAGTTTAGTCTCTTGACCCCGTTAGAAAATTCGTAGAAAATTCGTTAAGAAATTCAAAAAGGTGGAATCGTCCCCATTTTTCGGACAAGGGAAATTTTTCCAGTTTCGGTTTCAGAATCGATAGTTGAAGAAAGCAGAATGATAAGAGTCAAAGAAAGCAGTGTGTTGGAGTTATCATCGAAAGGAGCTGCTTCATGGGTACACCTTTAGCCCATTGCATATGCACATAACACCTACAATAATATACACATGAGCTTTGCATTTAGTAGACACATTTAGGAGGAATTGCCACTGTCCATATCGTAAACACATGTACTGAATCGCATCATTATACATTTCTGAATGGGAGGACCATGGGCAGGCATAAGCTTGGCCCATGGTACAACCCATTACTTGGATCCTCCTCAAATCTGCAGAAACCCTTACGTGGGCTCCTCCACACCAATTATTAATCCACTAGTCTCTATCCCAAGTGCTCTATAATACAAAATCAACCGAGAGCGAGGCCGCCTAGCATTGCACCTATGGGCAAAGTCCGCTGCCACACATCAGGATCTAATGACCTTACTGCGTAAGAAAAGGAAAGTAGTAAAGAGAGTCGAAGAAGATAGCAATTGAGTTGGAGAAATCTTTGAGATTGGAGGGAGTTGACCAATTATCGTTTCAGGCGAACGTAAGAGGGAGGGAGAGATTTCTTTGTTGGATATGCTCATACAAGTTTAGCGGAGAGATTAAACGCAGGAAATACATCAAGCCTAGCAGATCAAACGTCGACAGGAGGGAGGGAGAGATTTCTCGCATCCAGGCATCTAGCAAAATCGAGAGAGAGAGAGAGAGAGAGAGAGAGAGAGAGAGAGAGGCCTCCAGGTTGTGCATGTATGCCACGTATATTAAAGAGGGGACGTGTTATCATCATCATCATCATCATGATCAGGGTTGATTTTTTGATGCCCATCATGCACGTTTTTGGCCATTTTGAACGTAATTAACTTACATTTTTTTGGAGAGACGTCAAAAATTACATTAAGAAGCTCAAAAACGGGGGACTATGGGAAAAGACCGTCAGTTTTGATGGGCAAGGCTGCACGTCACCATGATAGAAATCTGAGAGAGAGAGAGAGAGAGAGAGAGAGATGTTGTGCATGCATGGCAGGTATATTAAAGAGGGGACGTGTTATCATGATGATGATGATGATGACACAAATCTTCCAAATCTTGGCTTTAAAGGTCAAAAACCTTAACAAAAACCTAAGGTCGAACACTTTTTTTTATACAAGTAAACTAATTAATCCCAAAAAACGAAAGTCTTATTGGCCTTACGCTCCTACTTTGCCGCGTGGATGGGCACAAGTGTACATGTGAGCTGGGGCGGTAACTCAAAGGAGGAGGAGCTCCTCCGAAAAAAACTGCAAGATTCTATCGACTGCTTGGGTCATTGATGACATTGCACTCAACCAGCTGATAGATACATCATACACATCAACAGATAGATTTGTGGACGTTTCAAACTTTCAAGCTTGCAGCTATTATAAGAGGGCAAAGGCAGCAGCGCTACAAAAGCTGCCACACACAGAGAGAGAGAGAGAGAGAGAGAGAGAGAGAGACCCATCAACAGACCTGCAACAGGTTTACGAAGGAGCAAAAACCCAAGAGTTCGGACGAGAAAAACTATCGCCCTTTTCATCTCTGAGGTTCGTGGCAGTTGTGGGCGCTTACACGTTCTCCCTGTGCCATTATACAAACGTCCATCAAACAATAAATGGCTGATTCTGCATCTTCTCGCCGCTTGTTGTCGCTCGCCTCTCACCTGCTGCCTTCCTCATCACAACCAGCATCCCATACCCATTCATCATCAGCCATGGAGCTCGCCCCCACCGCTGCGAACCTGGCCTCCGCCTTTCAGCACCTCCAGCAGGCCCCCGATGACCCCATCCTTGGAGTGAGTTTGTCGATCTCATATGTTAGGGTTTCGACCTAGTTTTTGGTATTAAAGGTGGTGTTTCTGCCCTATAATTATACATGTCTTTCCTTATTCGGGAAGCCTTTTCTTGGATTAGGGTTTAGACTACTCATAAACCTGTTCTTGAATTAGGGTTTTATGTAGTCTTTGTTTTTTTGGGTGATTTTAACCTTCCACTATGGATTTTGAAAGTGCAAAAAAAGGGGGTATCACCTCTTGAAGAAAATAGGGTTTTAAATTAATAATGCTTAATTCAGAGATGATGTTAATGTAGGTTATCACGTTGGGGAACATACTTTGATATTATGGATTGTTTGGGTTTGTGAATTGATGGCTAAATTTAGGCTGTGATGCAATTGTAGCAACACAATTAAATATCAGGGTCTGATTAAAACTGCGATGGAGGCAGGTTACCATTGCTTACAACAAGGACCCAAGTCCTGTGAAGCTCAACTTGGGTGTCGGTGCTTATCGAACCGAGGTCACTACTTCCGCCCTGTGTGTGTGTCTTTTCTCACTGCTTTGTTATCATCTGACTGTAGCATTTGATCAGCTGATTGGCTTTTTTGTTTTGGCTAGGAAGGCAAGCCCTATGTTCTCAGGGTCGTTCAGGAAGCTGAACAACGCTTGATTAATGATCAGTATGTACAGTTTTGTTGTCAATGACAACAATTTTGCAGTGGTGTAACATACTGTTTCTAACACCGAATTAATATAATGGGGCAATGGCATGGCAGTTCACGGAACAAAGAGTACTTGTCGATAACTGGTATTCCTGCATTCAATCAACTCAGTGCAAAGCTTATTCTGGGTGAAGACAGGTCTTTCTTTCTCTTCGCCCCCCCGCCTTTACACATGGGTACCCCCCCCCCCCCCCCCCCCCCCCCCCCCAAAAAAACACACACACACACACACACACACACACATATACGCGTGTGCGCAGGCACACTTGCGCATGCATTTTCACCTGTGTATATAGCTATGTGCAGATTGTTTATGAATCGGGTTTTTCTTCCTTTGCTCTGCAGTCCAGCTATAAGGGAAAAGAGGGTTTGCACTGCTCAATGTTTATCAGGGACTGGATCACTTCGTGTGGGAGCCGAATTTCTCGCCAAACATTACCCACATGCAAGTAACATTACCTGTAGCTAATGTTCTCAATTTTTAAGTGAACGAACTTGCTAATCACCATGTTTTTGAGATGGTATGTTTACTAAGATGTTACTGTTGGATCTCTCAGAGAACTATCTATATTCCTAGTCCTACATGGGGAAATCACACAAAGGTTTTCAGCCTTGGAGGATTGGAGGTGAAAAATTACCGATACTATGACCCTAGAACAAGGGGTTTGGATTATGAAGGCAAGTTTGGGTCATAGATTAGAACTTGGAAAGGAGAACCAATGTGCATAGTTTTGATGCATGGTTTGAGATTTTAAGTAGGCTTTAGGACCACCCTTGTTGCAGGTATGCTTCAGGATCTGAAATCAGCACCTTCAGGTGTGCTGGTATTATTACATGCATGTGCACATAATCCCACTGGAGTAGATCCCACTCCAGAGCAATGGGAGGGCATACACCAAGTGATCCGAGGCAAGAACATGCTGCCCTTCTTTGATAGTGCATATCAGGTAAGCTGGTAGACTTGGCCCTTTTAAGTGGGGTGTTCTGGCAATCTTATCAAAGCGCTGTGTTTAAAGGTTGTATATTGCTGCAGGGTTTTGCGAGTGGGAATCTTGATGCAGACGCGCATGCAGTTCGCTTGTTTGTAGCCGATGGGGGTGAGTGCTTTGTAGCTCAAAGTTATGCAAAGAACATGGGACTGTATGGCGAGCGAGTTGGAGCTCTGAGCATAGTAAGTAAAAAAATGCCAACAACTGCTCTTCTTATTTCATTTTTGGTTGCACATTCTTTTTTTGACTATTGATTTATGGGGATCCAGGTCTGCAGAAGTGAGGCGGTTGCTGTCCGGACAGACAGCCAACTAAAGCTTGTTATCAGGCCTATGTATTCGAATCCACCCATCCATGGAGCGGCTATTGTAGCTACAGTCTTGGGTGACAGGTACATAATCCCATCTCATTAGATATTCTACCTTTGCATCCCTCCATTTTTAAACAGAAAATTGAAGCATGATCTCGTGTAAAGAAAGTGGTGTGTTTTCACAATCAGGAATTTATTTAACGAATGGACCATCGAGCTCAAAAACATGGCAGACAGGATTATTCACATGAGGCATCTTCTCTACAAGGCTTTAAAAGCTCGTGGTATGTGCGATTTATGGTATTGCAGGATCAGTTCTCTTTGATTTTTGTGGGCGTATTCATCGACACAATGGGGTTGTGTTTTAGGTACTTCTGGCGATTGGAGCCATATTGTCAAGCAAATTGGGATGTTTACATTCACTGGTTTGAACAAAGAGCAAGTTAATTTTATGACAAGAGAGTTCCACATTTACATGACATCTGATGGGTAAAGACTACACTCTGCTTTTATCTTCAGAGGAGTATGTCATCTCACACACACTGCTTTGTTGTAAATCTCTGCAGGCGGATAAGCATGGCTGGTTTAAGCTCCAAAACTGTCCCACATCTTGCTGATGCAATTCATGCGGCTGTCATGACAAAAGCTGGACAGTAGTGTCCTCAGCAACAGGAATAATAAAGCCTGGCAGTGTTGCTGTTATGGCTTTCAATTAAATTTTTGTTTCTCACCTCAAGAGATGGAAGCTAGCTTGTAAAGATGATTAAAGAGTTCGCATAATCAAAACTTTGTTCTTTCTCTCTCTATGAATTCAATTAAATTTTTGTTTCTCTCCTCAAGAGATGGAAGCTAGCTTGTAAAGATGATTAAAGAGTTCGCATAATCAAAACTTTGTTCTTTCTCTCTCTATGAATGAAGGATATTCACATGATTGTGTGAAGTCTAGTCTCTACTCATTTATGTTTATAATTCTGTAAAATATGTGCAATTTCTCTTCTTTCACTGTGTTTGACATCGCCGAAGTGTTCATTTGTGTGGCCATGGCAACTTATTGATTTGCAAAGATACTAACTGGTCTATAATTGTGCAAATACGGTGTTAGCCTTCTAATGTTTCACATCATCTTAAGTCAGGCAGGCACAGGCGATTCCAATCTTCCTAAATAGACTTCTCCTTCTGTCTTCTGTCATGGACCTCTCCGCTTCTTCCTTGTTCCTACTAGTCTGGCCTCCTCTTGGTTAGGGAGTCCCTCTCTCTCTCTCTCTCTCTCTCTCTCTCTCTCTCTCTCCTGTTATAGATAGTGGTATTAGAGCAAGATCTCTATGCATTGGGTCATAAGCGTTTGGAAGCTTTAAAGCTCGTTCCGTGTTGAAGTGGGTATGACAAACACCAGATTTATTGGGGATGCTAAGAAAACCATCTATGAGCCCCGTATTAATAGAGGGAGGGAGACTCTACTAATGATGTTAATAAGTAGTCCCACAACAGTAAGGAAATTTCACCCAAAAAAATAGTGAGGGTATAGATGCTTTGCAAATGGAGTTGGAAATCGCTCATATATGGAAATTTCGGAGGGGTTACTTGTTGCTGAAGGCATCTACGCAAAGCCATGTTGTTGTGTCGATGTTTAACTCTTTCCACCTCAGCAGTGATAGTCAGAATACTGCCATTTATGTAAAGCCATGCCGTCGTGTCGATGTTTAACTCTTTCCACCTCAGCAGTGATAGTCAGAATACTGCCATTTATGTAGAGGGTTACCTTTGTGACAGCTGAAGCGGACAAATAAATCTTCTGCTATTTTATGTGGGACAGCAACTTCAAACACATCCTGGGGCAGCGTGGGTCGGGGCTCTATGATGTTCCTGCTAAAACCAAAGAGATGAATAGATGGGGGAGGATCCTTGCTAAAACCAAGGAGAGATTTGGAATTGAACCAAAGAGATGAATTGATGGGGGAGGATCCTTGCTAAAACCAAAGGGAGGGACAGTATGTATTCTTGTGATTTTTTGTAATGGAATTATAAGGACATGATGTTACATGCATCTGTCCTCAAGTGCAATGATAGTTAGAGGACACTTGTGAATGTAATAAGTGTATGCATGTGTGTAATTAGGGTTTGGGGCAGTTTTGAACCAACTTGGGCAGCCTAAGCATGTGCAAATCAGCCTGGCCAAGGGTCGGACACCGCTTTAAAGCAGCACGAACATGTCCGGTGACCTTTATGACATTATTTTCAGGCTTACAAAAGGCATGTTCTTTCAGCAGATTCATTGTAACATGATACATCGGGATGAGAGGAGCGTGTCTTCCATTGTCAGTTTTCTTTGAATCCTCTCTTCCTGTTTTCTCACCTTTGTGATTTAAGGTGTTTTAGAGAAGTTTGGCCTCTGTTAAAGTACTTTCCAGTTATGGAGAGTTGGAACCAAATCACTTAGAGTTCTATCCAGCTCAGAAGTTTCACTGGAGACTGATCACATGTGAGTTTAATGTGAAACTTTGTATGCTACATGTGGAATTGGATTTTGACCATGTTGAGATATGTAAAGATGAAAGCATTCAAATGATCCAACATGTGGATTTGCTTGGTAGACCAATGGCAAGGGTATGGAAGAAGGATATATTTCTCATGTTGAGAGCAATGGAGGAGCTAGTGCAAGAGAATGAAGCCACCTCCAAGTAATCCAGAGGTTCCATTCTAGCCACTTCAATGTCGAGCTTAGGTATAAATCTCAAAGCATGTGGAATGCATAGATAAACTTCACCATCTGATTTCAACTTAATAAAACAAACATGCTGAAAGCTTCAAGCATTTCACTCTACTCTCCATAGGAAGTGACGTGTTTCTATGAGAGAGAAGAGGGAGATCTCTCTCTTGCGCAACTTTTGGTAGAGCTCTGCGAGACAGAGACCCCCTACCTCCTCCTCTGTGTGTATAAGGGCATGGAACACGATCTTTGTGCTGCACGAGGCAAAAGATGAGGCGGATTATGGAGAACACAAGGTAGTGCATAGGAAAATGCAACATGTGGAAGAGAGACGAATAGGCGAGTCTCATCAAATAAATAGTGGGATATAGCATGCCTGAGCTCTCGAGGATTTGGGAGAAATCTGGCATTGAAACATGGTACATTTCTAATAAGGTGGAATCCAAAGAACTAGACTCCTACATTTAGCTCTCGAGAATTTGGGAGAAATCTGGCATTGAAACATGGTACATTTCTAACAAGGTGGAATACCAAGAAATAGGCTAGGAGGGTTACTATTTTTGGACAACCTCTTATGAAAATTTCGTTCACGTCATTACGTCTCTAAGTTGAGAATGGGGAGACATGTCAAAGCACATTTGACAGAAGGTATACTAGTTTGGATATTTTTAAAAGTAAAGATTATGGGGAGGACTCATCTCTTAGATTGAAACATGTGCAAGAAAGTGGATCAAAGTGAGAGAAGTGGCCTAAGGCTTGTTAGAAAGTGGATCAAAGGTGAGACAAGACTTGTCACTTTAGCTATTGTCTCCACCTTGTCATTATAGCCTTCTCTTGCTATTTTAGCTCATGGGAGGCCCAAATCTAGAAATTGGAGCCCTTTCTTCATTTGGAAGAGGCTCTATTGCTACACACTAGACTCTACCAGGTTGGTTGCTCGCATTCTCCTCAACTATTGCACTCTCTTCATTGGGAGGAGGCTCTCTTACTACAGACTAGCCTCTACTAGGTTAGTTGCTCGCATTCTCCTCGACTGCTACTTGTGGAGAGTTCCTACACTCCTTCACTCCCCTCAAGAGAAGGTTTCCTCTCCCATGAAGTAGTAGGGACCTTTTTCTCTCTCTTTGCAAAGGAGGAGATGGAGGACATAGCTAGCACTGGGGAGGCAAAGGAGGCGTAGGTGGGAGGGATTTGCTCGACGCTGGGAGGTGGTCTCCTTGGAGTTGAGGCCCTCTAGGAGAGTCACATATTCTCTCGCTCTCTCACACACACATATATATCTTTGTATATCTAAAACAGCTTCGCGTGGGGACGTGCCACATGTCACTTAAAAAAAAAAGAACATATTGCATGGAGAGCCGCCAGCGTCTTTGCAGGAATCGAATGCTGTAGCCGCCTTCACTACGTTTACAAGAACGTTTGCAGGAGTCGATTGCATGCACGTTGCAGTTGTCACCGCCACCAGCGCCCTCTGCAGTTTCGAATGTTACAGACTCCAAAGCTTGCTACCGCCTTCACTACGTTTGTTGCGGGCGGGGCTTGTAGCCGCCGCCAGTGCCCTCCTCCTTTTGAATGCACGCTCCTCAAAAGTGCCCTTCACGTAGGCTCTAGTCTCCTCTCCTTCACGCTTTGTTGTGCTGCTGAGAGCCTTCTTGCACCTGTTGGTAAGTTCCCTCTCTCTCTCTCTCTCTCTCTCTCACCTGTCTCATTCCTTGCTTTCCTTTCCTTGCTGTTCCAATCATCAATTAGTTTTTGTGCAGGATTTTAGGTGCCCAATGCGTTCTCTTCTTCCTTTATAACGCGTGCAGATAACACCTGAAGAGAGCTTTGTCCACTTGCTGGTGAGCCTCCTCGTGCTCTGTCTGTCTCTCTCTCTCTCTCACACACACACACGCGCGCACGCACGCACATACGCACACACACCTGGCAAGATGTAAAGGGGGGGGAGGGTTTTGGAGGGTGGTTGGCTGGCTAAGGGGGGGGCACATAATTTTTCATGTGTATGGTCTGAGCAAAGGCTCTAGCTTGCATGGCAAAAATGCGAAGCGAGGCTAATAACTCTCAAAGGAATTGATGACTAATAACTCTCAAAAGACCTTGCCTTGGTAATTTCTTCGCTTAGTTTAAACATATGGTCAGATTGAGAAAAGGCAATTTCTTTGCTTAGTTTATACATACGGTATGCATACATGTCGTGTGTGTGTGTGTATGATTTAGAAAACTGAATACACATAGAAATCCATGCATATACTATGGAGGAGTGGTGTTGTGGACAATCAAAGTGATTACGGTTACATGTATGCCAATGTGGGAACATGAGAAGTGTATAAGCTTATGGAGGTTATAAGGAGGCTATAATAAGCTGATGGCAATAATAAGCTTCTGGTGGTTATAAGGAGGCGATAATAAGATGATAGCAAAAGAGTTAGAAGGGAGGGCATGGATGGAGATAGTCATGAATGATAGCTGCGCATTGGTGGGGGACTTGAGATTGATAATAAGAGGGTGGTCTCGCGAGTGGCTCTGTAGAGGAAGGCAAAGATCATTATGGTAGATAGCTCTTTCATGCCCTTAATTCTCCTTGCAGTTCGTCTGATCCCGGAAGCTCTCTTCGCTTTTAGAATCCGAAGAAGATGTCATGCCTAGACGCAACCGAGCAGCCTTCCTTGCCTCACCTGCTAGCCCACCCGCGCTGTGTGATGGTGGCGATAATAATGATTTGTGACATGGGTGCTTGAGATCGATAATAAGTGGGTGGTTGAAGATGGCTTGTGAGTGGATTTGCATAGGAAGGTGAAGATCATTATGGGAGTTTATTTTATATTACATACAGAGATCTACAATGTAAATCGATCATATTGTTTATTTACATATAGACAAGAACGTTGTGTTTAATAGTTTTTGTCTCATGCAGTAAATTTACATATTTTGAGGTAATTTTCTATAGCATGCAGTCAACGGATACGAGAGAGAGAGAGAGAGAGAGAGAGAGAGAGAGAGAGAGAATTGGTCCAAGGTTGAGCAGCATCTTCCCCTTATTGTGTTGACTCCTTTTTTATTTTTGTGTAGGCTTTTATCCGGAGTGAATCACTTTGACATCGTCCCTGTGAGGTGCTCCAGATTCAAGGTCCAATCTCTCTCTCTCTCTCTCTCTCTCTCTCTCTCTCTGTTCTCACGCTTGTAGTTGTCGCTCGCCAGTGCCCTCTCCAAGTTTCGAATGTTACAGACTCCAAAGCTTGTTGCCGCCTTCACTATGCTTGTAGGAATCTATTGCATGCGGGCTTGTAGCCACCGCCAGCGCCCTCCTCCTCCTTTTGAATGCACGCTCCTCAGAAGTGCCCTTCACGTAGGCTCTAGTCTCCTCTCCTTCACGTTTTGTTGCTGCTGGGAGCCTTCTTGCACCTGCTGGTAAGTTCCCTCTCTCTCTCTCTCTCTCTCTCTCTCTCATTCCTTTCACCTCTCTCATTCCTTGCTTTTCTTTCCTTGCTATTCTAATCATCAATTAGTTTTTGTGCAGGCTTTTAAATGCCCAACGTGTTCTCTTCTTTCTTTCTAACGCGTGCAGATAACGCTTGTTTGCAGAGAGCTTTGTCCACTTGCTGGTGAGCCTCCTCGTGCTCTCTCTCTCTCTCTCTCTCTCTCTCTCTCTCTCTCTCACACACACACACACACACACACACCTGACAAGATGTAAGGGGGGGGTTTGGACGGTGGTTGGCTAGCTACAAGGGGGCACATAATTGTGCATGCGTATGTTCTGAGCGAAGGCTGCAGCTTGCATGGCAAAAATGCGAAGCGAGGCTAATAACTCTCAAAGGAATTGATGTGACTAATAACTCTCAAAAGACCTTGCCTTGGTAATTTCTTCACTTAGTTTAAACATATGTCAAATTGAGAAAACATAATTTCTTTGCTTAGTTTATACATACGGTATACACTCATGTCGTGTGTGTGTGTGTGTGTGTGTGTGAGTGATTTAGAAAATTGAATACACCTAGAAATGCATGCATATACTATGGAAGAGTGGTGTTGTGGACAATCTAACTGATTATCTTATGAGGGTGAAACGAGCCACAAATACGGTTATAGGTATGCCAATGTGGGAAGATGAGAAGTGTATAAGCTTATGGAGGTTATAAGGAGGCGATAATAAGCTGATGGCAATAATAAGCATATGGAGGTTACAAGGAGGCGATAATAAGATGATAGCAAAAGAGTTAGAAGGGAGGCCATGGATGGAGATAGTCATGAATGATAGCTGTGCATTGGTGGGGGCTTGAGATCGATAATAAGAGGGTGGTCTTGCAAGTGGCTCTGTAGAGGAAGGCAAATATCATTATGGTAGATAGCTCTTTCATGCCCTTAATTCTCCTTGCAGTCTCCACGTGATCCTCCCGAAAGCTCTCTTCGCGCTTTTAGAATCCGAAGAAGATGTCATGCACAGACGCAAATCGAGTAGCCTTCCTTGCCTCACCTGCTAGCCCACCTGCGCTGTGTGATGGCGATCGGATAATGATTTGTGACATGGGTGCTTGAGATCGATAATAAGAGGGTGGTTGAAGATGGCTTGTGATGAGTGGATTTGCAGAGGAAGGTGAAGATCATTATGGTAGTTTATTTTATATTACATAGAGAGATCTACAATGTAAATCGATCAAATTGTTTATTTACATATAGACAAGAACCTTGTGTTTAATAGTTTTTGTCTCATGCAATATTTACATATTTTGACGTAATTTTCTATAGCATCATGCAGTCCACGGGGATACGAGAGAGAGAGAGAGAGAGAGAGCTGGTCCAAGGTTGAAGAAGCATCTTCCCCTTGTTGTGTTGACTCCTTTTTTATTTTTGTATAGGCCACTACAAGGGATCGAGCTCATACCCGCGCTCCTAGCCCGCTAAAAATGACTTGTGAAAAAAAGTAACGGCCCGTGTAGCAGCACGTGTATAATCGCGGCCAGAGACATGCGTGTAAAAGCGCGTGTATAAGACTGTTAAGACGCGTTGATACACGGGCGTATACACGTGTTCTGTCAGTTTAGCTGTGCTTCGACGCGCTGATAGAAGCGTCTATACACGCGTTTTGTTAGTTTAGCTGCGCTTATACACGCGTATTTCACAGATTTGATGCGTCTATACACCGTGTTTTACAGATTATCCACGTATATACACGTGACTTTTTACAGAGTTGACGCGTTTATACACGCGAACAGAGAGCAAAAAAAAAATCCAGAGAGTGCTATTTGGTACCTGAATGCTGTTCCAGCATTCCAGCACCCAATAACACTCTCTGGATTTTTTTTTTTGGTGCATTGGACCATCCACGAGGAAGATTAAGACAAGAACGACATGAATGCATACATTGTCAATACACGATTCAAGATAGACATGAATGCAATACTATCAATTCACGATTCAATATTACTATCAAAATTTTATGTGTACACATATATACAAGGGAGTCCATATGTCGAAGTAGCCCATGGTTTCAGTTACATAAATATATATACAACCACATCCTCAATATGGAATGTGATACTATAAGTCTGAGTACTACTCAGACCCAGATGATGACTCGGTGCTCCCTCCATGCTCAGATGAGCTCACATCGGTCGGAATGTCCGATGAGTAGTGCTCACGTCCACCCTCTGCAGTGGCGGCGGGTGGATCATCAGCAGCTTGTGCCTGTTCAAGTAATATATAGTATATAAGTATATATATATGTAATTCAATAAACCAAAATCATTCGTTTAGAGTTTTCAAGTACCTGTCGACCGTATGGTCTCATGGCCATCTCAAACGGCGCGTTCGTAATACGTCCCTCGGTTTTGAAGATGGCCCACGTGTCACGTCTGCTATGCTGGGGAGCATACCCAGTATCGTGGGCTGTGGGCTTCCTCCCCGTAACCCGTCGTCGCTGTATCATAATCAACAATTTGTAAGATTAAAACAATCATAGAATCAATGAATTAAGTAAATAATCAAATAAAGTGGCAAGATACTTACGAACTCTGCCTCCCATGACTCGACGCCGCCAGATCCGAAATGCAAAGATCCAATGGTCTCCATCTGGATCCATCGTGCCTCCACATGTTGCCTGCTCTTCACGCCACCCTCTGCTCGTTTCTTTGCCTCCTTCCACTCGCGTTTGTGCGCAGTGGCAGGTTTCTCGGCAGGATAGCCACCCGTAGCTACATTTAGCCCATCATCGTACGCGAGTTTTTTAAGGTGAGATCTTTTATTACTTAAGATCTCCCTTATTCACGTCCTTCTCCATACATCCGAGAATGTAGCATGTGGGGGATTGGGGTGTACAACCTCTATCACCTCCCCAACTAATCGGCTATTTTGATCTTTAAATCTAATAAAACAATTTCTATACAAGTTTGATAGTACCCCACGCATGTACTCCATTACCCATTAGGGGAAGGTTGAGGTCTATAGGGGCCCTTTAAGATGCCATGTGATTAAAAGGTTATTAAGAAAAAGAGCCAATCGTGTGATGCCATGTATACAAAAATGTTGGGTGATTAAAGGTGGTCAAAAGATTCTCTAGAAGATGCCTTTTGTACTTTTTATTTTCAAAAAGTGGAGGGAAAATGTTTTTGAAATTTTCATAACTTCTACATACGAGCTCAAAATTTATCGGAGATTACAGATCCAGAATCTACTCGTCAAGCTCTTTCCATAGATATGTCACATGATATAGTTTTGCTCGCTCGATGTCAAATTCAATTTTGGCAGGAAACTTTGAAATTCAAACTTCTAGCCGTTTGAAGAACAAGAAGGTATCTAAAGTCAAAGAAACTTAACGTTTTAACAAAAAGTCATTAAAATCATAATATGGCAGCTTAAAGGGCCCCTATAGACCTCAACCTTCCCCTAATGTCTTTCCCCCTCGCATCCATCACTATCCCGCCCCTATCCGTCACATCATAGCAGATCACTCCCTCCACCTCTCTCATCTCCTCCTCATCCGAACTATCTCCTCTAACTCTTCTCCCTCTATCTCCTCTCTCACCGCGTGCCCTACTACCTCCCCCACCAAAGCACCCGCCGCATCTTCCACTCCCACTCTTCCTACTGCTACTACGGGTGGAGTCACGACTGGGGGATTGTCTACGTGACGGTGGCTATGAGCCCTGACGTGACGGTGGCTCTGAGGGAGTACGTGACGGTGGCTCTGAGGGAGTACATGATGGTGGCTGTGAGCCCTGACGTGACGGTGCTTGGGAGGGTGTGCGTGAGTGTGTCTGGGACGAGGTATGTCTCCTCGGTGGGCGTGGAAGAGGAGAGGCTGCATGCCGTAGCTGCATGCCGTCTCGTCGGACTCGTAGGCATAGACGGCATTGGAGTGTCCTGGAGTGTGTCTGGGATGAGGTATGTCTCCTCGGTGGGCGTGGAAGAGGAGAAGCTGCATGCCGTAGCTGCATGCCGTCTCGTCGGACTCGTAGGCATAGACGGCATTGGAGTGCCCTGGATACTCGCAGTAGGGGTATAGACACCAGGCATGGAAGGAGGGTAAGCTCAACTGGACCAGGATGGCGCCCAAAATGATTTAGCATCTCCATCTGTACGCAAATGGATCGGATGAAGAACCTGGAATATCCATAAAGAATCTGCAAAAATAAAAGTATATACATGATTGCATCAAAGCACAAATGCAAGCTAGCACATGATTTTCCACCATCAAACTGACATCACTATCTAGAGAACTCACATCTTCAACAACACTCAGAACTATAGAGTTATCCTCCTACAACTCTTCAAAAACTACATCACTATCACCACAATATCCATCTTATGTGCAAATTGCTGTACGCAAATGGATCGGATGAAGAACTTGGAATATCCATAAAGAATCTGCAAAAATAAAAGTATATACATGATTGCATCAAAGCACAAATGCAAGCTAGCACATATGATTTTCCACCATCAAACTGACATCACTATCTAGAGAATTCACATCTTCAACAACACTCAGAACTATAGAGTTATCCTCCTACAACTCTTCAAAAACCACATCACTATCACCACAACATCCATCTTGTGTGGTTATCTTCAAAGGTTGCACACACATTATTGCATGCATGACTATCACCATCCTCATGTACATCATGGGCTGTCTCTTGACACACAAATACCATCATCCAAGCCACCTACTATCAGCTCTAAGACCATAGAATGGAGAAACACAGTCGCGTGTATACACCCGTCCAGAAACGTGTGTATATGCGCGTGAACCGTCTGTACAGGATACACGCAGACATACACGCGTTCCTACACGCGGCCTGCAAAAAATTTTTTTTGAAAGCGACCGACCTCCGACAAATCGTCCTTATAAAAGGCCCACTGTCGCCCCTTGTCACAATCGTTCACCAGATGGCAACCAGAGAAGGAGAAGGACGGAGACAAACCCATAAAGGAAAGAGACTATAGCATAAACAAATCTGAGGAAAGAGACAGGGCAAAGGACAAACTGACTCACCTCTGAAAAAGTGAGTCTTCTTTTTGGTCGGTTTCCTTCACCCGTGTGTGCTCCTTGCCTCCTCCTTGTACTTAGGTTTAGTGCTCTGTTGGAAGAGGTGACGACGAAGGAGAGCAGATCTATTTTTTGAAAATGTTTATTTGGGGAAGGCGGGTTATTTTTAGGTTGAACAGGTCGTCGCGTGTAAAAACGCGTGTATTTTTGCGTTCATAATAAATCAGCCGCGTTTATACACGCGATTTTTAGGATGTAGCCACGTTCTTACACGCGATTTTTAGGATGTAGCCATATTCTTACACATGATTTTCATGATGTAGCCGCGTTGATACACGCGATTTTTAAATATAGCCGCGTTAATACACGCGATTTTTAAATGTAGCCGCGTTAATACACGTGATTTTTAGAATGTAGCCGCATTAATACACGCGATTTTTAGGATCTAGCCGCGTCAATACACGCGATTTTTAGGATCTAGCCGCGTTAATACCCGCGATTTTTATACTTTCATGAAAAACTGATTATGATTTTGTGTTTTCTAGTTTGTGTTAGGACGTCATCAACCTCCTCAAGCAGTTCTGGTGAGGATGAGACAATGCGTCATCGTAATCGCGATGTGTGGTTGGGACAAAGGATCAAGTGTATGTGTAATCGATGTCAAGGATGCATTGTACGAGCACGTCGAATTACAGGAGGACTTGCGGGTCGCAGGACGTATGCGTCAAGCTTGGCCACGAGAGGAGGGTGGGCACGTTCGTCTTCCGCCTGCACCATGGATTATATCAAAGAAAGAGGAGAAGCAGGTAAAGCAAGCCATCACCACTTTGCGTACTCCCACTGGATGCATGAGATCATTGAAGGGAGCCTTTACAACCACTAAGAAAAGAGGCGTTGAGCAACTATATGGGTTGAAGTCCCACGATTGGCACAAGATGCTCCAAGTAAGTGTTTTCCAAGTCTTGTACGTTGAAATTAAATTTTGTAATGCCATAAACCATACATACATGTGCTCTTATGTGCGCAGTTCATACTACCTACTAGCATCGACCATTGTGCAAATAAGAGTTTGAAAAAATGTATTTATAAGATGGGCGAGCTTGTGAGGTATGTAAAACCCATGTCAAATCACCCTTCATTATACCTTGCAAAATGAACGTGCATGAGGTATAACGTACTATTCATTTATTTTTCAGATATGTTAGTTCCAAAGCAATTAATCCAGCCACGTTGGATGATGCGCGTGTTATGGCAGTGGAGGTGGTTTGTTTGATAGAGGAGACTTTTTCGCGAACCATTCTCACAAGTCAACTACATCTCATTGTGTATTTAGTGGATGAAATTACTTTATGTGGCACTGTGCATGCACGTTCGATGTTCTTCCTAGAGCACTTCATGAAGACCTTAAAAGACTTTGTGAGGCAAAGTGCAAGGCCCGAAGGAAGCATGGCCGAGGGTTGGTTGATACAAGAGTCTCTTGTATATATTTCAGAATTTCTTGGTCAGGTGGACAGCTCTTTGCCACGACTATGGAGCAATGAAGAGGACTTGAGGATGACCTCTATTGTGCCTCAAGGAAAAGGACAGAGTAAAGTAATTGACAGAACATTGATTGATGATCTGAATTTCACTTGCATCCTTAATAGTGATGTGATGAGCAGATGGGTTACAAGATATGAGGATGCAAAGACAAAAAGGCAAGCAGAAAGAGCTCTCTTTCGGAGGCAACATGGCTCTCGTACGACGTACCCTAAGCATCTAGCAACACTTCCGAATGATATCCATGTTGATTGGTTGCATGAGGAAATGGAGAGAGCAGAGAGCAATGAGGGGCTGCATATCACGGCGGAAGAATGGGAGTATGCACGAGGATGCATGTTAAAGGTACATAGAACTAATGTTTTGCATTAGTTGTTAGTGATTTGCTTTTAATATTTATTCACATTGCTTACACAAATATTGCTTCTATTTTGGTCCAGTGCACTAAGAGGAATACACAAGATTGCAATGTCATTAGTAGCTTTGAGGGAGCTAATGGAAAAATGGATGATTGTTGTGGCACAATCCAAGACATATTTAGGCTTGACTTTCGTCGCTTCTTTGTGTATGTTTTGGATGTCAAATCGCAAATGAACGTGGTGGAAAAAGGACCTAATGCAACGATAAAACGCCATGCAAGTGGCTATGTAACTATTGTACAAAGAAAGATAGGCTCGTATTGCCACAACAATGTGAGCAAGTATACATTTTTTTACTAATGTGTTTCATGTACATATATATCTAAGCTCGCGTACCCCTTGACTTTTGATATGCTAATTAATTACTGCAGTATGTGTATTTGAGTAGGTTATCTATCTGCCAATGGTGCATGACATTAAATGGTGATACGTCATCCCTATTGCACCACATTCCAAAGTGATGTATAATACATTCACTGATATGGAGCATATGGAGGATGTAACAAGCCGCAATGAACATGATGTCGAACATGCCAATGAAGATGTGATCGATGATCAAGAAATAAGAGATGATCATGATAATGAGGATGAGCGTGCCATTTCTCATGATCATGAGAATGACCCTACCATTGAGGATGATGGTGATGTTGATGAGGATGATCAAGACATAGTGGAATAAATTTAATCGTAGCCTTACAAATTGATCAAATGGATATTGATGTTGATCGTTTGGCAAGGATGGATCTTATTGAAGATGAGATCGAACCCTAACCAATCCGTCATTGTATTGTTCTAAATTGATGACATTTCTATTGTATATGTTGTCTTTTAATTATCTCATGATTCATTTTTGAATATATTTCATTGTTGTAAATGCATATAGTGGGATTGTGTAATGATATATACTGTAATGTACTATGAGATGGTTTAAAGAAAATAGTTTTTAATTTTGTAAAGGAATTTAGTTTTTCTTAATAAAACGTGTATTGATGCGTGTATAATTGCGTGTATTAATGCGTGTATTAATACGTGTATTGATGCGTGTATTGATGCGTGTATAATTGCGTGTATATACACACGCTTATACATATGTTTCTGAAACTAGTATACACACGAATTTAGATGCTAGTATACACACGCTGGTAGATGCCAATATACACGCAAATTTAAATGCCAATATACACGCGCCCGATACTATTCAAATACATGCGCGACCATACACGCGCTCGTAATTTATCGCGTGTATGGAACGCGTGTATGGCAGCATTGTCTTGTAGTGGACTTTCATTCGGAGTGAATCACTTCGACATCGTCCCCGTGAGGTGCTCTAGATTCAAGGTGAGCCGTCCTTTTATATATATATATATATATATATATATATATATATGTATGTATGTATGTATATATTTGTGTTCTCATGCAGCTCCTTTTTTTAGGCACGTTGTTCGATGGGTAGGAGCTATCTATCCTTCAACAACATGATATTTTGCCCTCCCGAAGTCTCTTTAGCACTCAAAACCTTTGCATGTACTTAGCAAAGAGCAAAACCATTAAAAAACATGATCTGTCACCACTTAAAAAACATGGTCACATGGTTTGCCTCTCTCTCTCTCTCTCTCTCTCTCTCTCTCTCTCTATATATATATATATATATATATATATATATATATATTTATCTCATGACCATGGCTTGTGCAGTGTTTGCACTCCTCGCTTGAGCAAGATATAATCGTGTGAGCTAGAGAAGGGGCCTTCATGGAGACGACGTGCTTACCACATGTAAAAACTGGAGTTTGCTTGTTGCCATGCAAACTGCTCATCCCTTCATGTTCTCCTTTAGTAGCAGCTAATGACACCTATTATGCTCAAGAGAGACTAATGGCACGCAGACACAGAGAGTTTGAACCAATCAGAACACTCTAAATAAAAGCCTTAAAAAGTTTTATTATTTTTAAGGGGGAGTGAAAGATAGTAAGTGCAACCTCTTCATACTTATGGTTAGGGTGTTAAAGACACTTTATTATCTTCTTACTTTGTTTAAGTATAATGTTCATGTGCATTAACTTTGTGTGTGTGTGTGTGTGTGTGTGTGTGTGTGTGTGTGTGTGTGTGTGTGTGTGTGAGAGAGAGAGAGAGAGAGAGAGAGAGAGAGATTGAAATGTAATATATATTATGCCATATATTTTATACAATAGGTTTATAAGAATCTAGGTTGTACTTATAAATTAAGGGGGAGTGAGGGATAGTAAGTGCAACTTCTTTATATTGGGTGTTAAAGACACTTTTATTATCTTACTTTAAGTATGATGTTGAAGAATAAAATCCAATAACATTTTTCATCAAATGTTTCCTCATTATGAATAATAGTATATGCATCATTCTTTGATAATGGTCTATATGGGAGTGATATGTACATGTAGCACCACATTTTGAATAACAGTATATGCATTATTCTATGATGATGGTCTACATGAGAGTGACCATCGTCATGCATTAAGGAAAGAAATGTTCAATTGGTATCTTATGTGTATGTGTGTAGTAATACATAGATCACATGGATGCACATGCACAATCACATGCTCTTTTGAAATGTAATATATATTTGTAGTTATTACATATATTTGTAGTAAAGTTTCTTTATACGCTTACCTTGAAGATAGATATATATATGTGTGTGTGCTCACACCTAGACACACCCGCTCTCACATATGTTGATACATGTAGCACATTGATCACACATGGATGTAGATGCTCAATCAGATGGTTATTTGAAAGAAATGTAATATTGATCTTTTATCTTTGAGTGAAGTTTCAATTAACATTTGCATGTTTGTTTGTAGTGCATGCGTGCATGTAGTACATGTAACACATAGATCACACATGGATGCACATGCACAATCACATGCTATTTTGAAATGTAATATATATTATGCCATATATATTTGTAGTTATTCTATATATTTTACATATATTAATTCAAACACACATGTACACACACATAGTAGTTACAATTATGATTCATACACACATTCACACACTGTACATAGTAGTGACAATTATGATTTTTGAACACACATAGTAGTAACACTTTTGTGAGTTTTATAAATTATTGCTTAAATTAGAATTGTTCAATACACACACATACACACACACACACACACCAAAAAAAGGGCAAGCACCTAAATGTACAAATTCAAACACACATGTACACACACATAGTAGTTACAATTATGATTTTCACACCCATGCACACACACATAGTAGTTACAATTATGATTTATACACAAATGCACACACATAGTAGTTACAATTATGATTTGTCTACACACATAGTAGTGGCACTTTAATGCTAAAATTAGAATTTCTATTGTGGCAAAGACTTGGAAAACATTGTTGTTTATGTGTGTGTGTATGCATGTATGTATAACTCAAAAAATTATACTGTTAGAGGAGGACCTTATTTTAAATATACATGTTTTTTTATATATTGTTGCTTTTTAATTTTGCATGTTTTATAATTACATGTGTACATAGCATATCTACATATATGTCATGTATGCACTTACCTATGTTGACATCTTACTATATATGTATGTATGTATGATCGACAGAGATGGAAGAGGTGACTTGCATTTTTTTTTAGCACATGAGGAGTACTCTTTCCTTTGAGGAAGGGGCGAATTTGGCTACAAAGTTTGAGCGTCACTTTTTTCATAGTGTGCTGGATGGGTTGGGTTCAAGTTGCTGGATGGGATGATGTTTATAAAATATTATACGTTTAGAGCTAAAAAAAGTAAATAAAAATATTACGCTAACGTATATTAAAGAAAGTCTAGGCTTGATAAATTTTTATGAAATTGACTATAATATCTTTGGTGATAGAGATCAAGTACGACAAGTATTTGATGAAGCTATTAATTATATTCCAAAGAATAAGTTCATTAGAAAATAAATATGGGTGTGTTCTTCTTTTGTGACCATTAGTGCTACAAGATTGCTTTTAGTATTTGAATAACTATTTGTAATATATATATATATATATATATATATATATATATATATACTATTTTTGTCTCTCTCATTCTTTTCTTCTACTCTTTGTCTCTATTCCTCACTATAAAAAAGGTCATAATTGTTATTAATGTAAAGTTTGATTATGTTTTATGTAGAGATATATCATTAGACATTTTAAAGTTGACCTACAACAATACGATCTTTTTTGAGGAGATGCCACAATTGGGTTTTTTTTGGATACCAACCTAGTCCAAAATGGCAAGTTCATAGATTTGATGGATGGGATGATGGTAATCCTGTTCTTATTTTGTGACCATTGGTGTTAGAAGATCGCTTTTAGTATTTGAATAGTTTGTAATTATATATATATATATATATATATATATTGTCTATGTCTCCCTCATTCTTTTCTTCTATTCTCTCTCTCTCTCTCTCTCTCTCTCTCTCTCTCTCTCTCTCTCTCTCTCTCTCTCTCTCTCTCTCTCTCTCACTATAAAAAAGATCATGATTGTAATTAATGTAAAATTTGATTATGTTTTATGTAGAGATATGTCATTATACATTTTTAGGTTGACCTACGATAATAATAAATTGTTAGATACGATCTTTTTTGAGGAGATACCACAATTGGTTTTTTTTTATACCAACTTAGTCCAAAATGGGAAGTTCATAGATTTGATGGAAGGGATGATGCTAATCCACATTATATTTATATAGTCTTAGAACCCTATAGGCTAGATGAAAATCTCAAGCTCCTCTTAATCAAAGAGACATTGGGATTACTAGATGGCTTTTACATTGTTTGGGTAGCAGATGTAGGAGCTTCGATGAAAAGCGCTTTATTTTTAGAAAAATACTGAACTGCATTTCGATAAGAAAATTGATAAAGATAATGATGTAATAATATTTAAGATTATTGATGGATGTCTCTTCTCTCTCTCTCTCTCTCTCTCTCTCTCTCTCTCTCTCTCTCTCTCTCTCTCTCTCTCTCTCTCTCTCTCTCTCTCTCTCTCACACACACACACACGTAATATATAAATAGTTACTCTTGCCTTTTTCTACGTGTTTGGTGTGAAACGTAGCTGGGACAACATGAGAAAAATAGAGAAACCATAAGTTTTATGTTGTTTTGGTTTCTGTATGTGATTGTGTAGAGGCAAGCACAAGGACAATAGTTTCAAAGTTGGTGGTTTGGAATATCATTCTTTCTTCAACTTGAGGTTAGTTTTATTGTTGCCCTTTTTCTCTCTATCTATTTGTGTGTTTGTAGTTAATATGTGATGCATAGATAAATAGATTTATTTATGTTTATATGTTTGGTTATATGTGAGAGAGAGAGAGAGAGAGAGAGAGAGAGGCTGCACATTAAAATACTCTCTATATCTCTTTCTATCTCATTGAGTGTTTTAAAATTGATAATTTATATGGCAAATGTGAATGTAATAATGATTCTGTCTTCAACTTGAGGTTAGTTTTATTGTTACCCTTTTTCTCTTTATCTATTTGTGTGGTTGCAGTTAATATGTGATACATAGATAAAGAGATTTATTTATGTTTATATGTTTGGTAAGATGAGAGAGAGAGAGAGAGAGAGAGAGAGAGAGAGAGAGAGGCTACACATTAAAATACTTTCTATCTCATTAAGTGTTTTAAAATTGATAATTTATATGGAAAATGTGAATGTAATAATGATTTTTTCCCGTCTACACATAAATAGAGTTTATAATATTGATATGTTGCTAAGCTAGAAACTTTTCATTTATTAGACCACTGCCTTTCAGATTGTAGAGAGAGTTCTAGAGAGAGAATATATGGGCCTAAGAGAATATACGTACTATATTAGCCTTAAAACAACAAAGAAATGTGCTTAAAAAGTAAAGAACTTTCTGTAGTTTTCCTAGGGAGTTTGTGAGAGTAATGATTTTTTTGGTCAAGGGACAAATTGTATTGCAACTTACCATATTTGGCTCTTCGTGTGATATTTATGAATTCTCTATTTTCTCAAATTCTTTATCTATCTCTTTCTATTTTATTCTCTCACTCTTCTTTTTCTATCTCTCAACATGTTTTATATTTCTATGTTTTTTTCTTACTCTCTCTGTCTCTCTATCTCTGTCTTTGGTCTATGTCTCTGTCTCTCGAGCTCTTTCTGTTTAGAGATGGAGAGAGGTTTTCACTTATTTGTGTCATAAGGAGATGGATTGTATATGTTAGACACACTTATCAATTATAAATTTCTCTAATAATTACATCATGTTTGTTATTATGCAGAGTCTATCATTGAGAGTAGGGTCACATGTGTGATAATGACACTGAAGTATGTTGGAATTATTTGAATTATTTGGCATTTATGGATTTATTTGATGGATATTTATTTTATGTCCAAGCGAGACCAATCACCTCTAACTTGTCACAATGAATGTCATTGGAGATCAGTGGTGGCAGGGTTAGTGTGCGGGATGTGCATGGATCCACTAGGCTTGCTTAGACAAAAATTTATTGACACATGGCATGTGGTGATGACTATTTATGATCGGCAATGGCAGTGATATTTTATGTGTACATTAGTGTGCAACATTTTGATATACATTAGTTCTATTCCATGAGTGAACCTTAGAGTGTTCACACTTGTGTTTAGGCTTATGAAAGCCCAAAGTGGGATCCATATTTTTGGCTACATGTATTTTTGGCTCTTGCTCTTTGTACAAGGAAATATATTTAAATACACCATGAAGAGGACATGAGCCACTCTTATGGTGGGGGAGATTTAATCCATTCTTGTGTTGCATGCATGAGTATTGTGATCTATTTTGAGCTTTGAGTATTCTTTTCAAGTTATTTTATGGAAGGCTAACCGTGAGCTTCTAATATTGGTATCAGAGCCAGAGCCAAGATCAGGGAAAATTGTGCCATCGTACCTTCTTGTCAGAAAAAAAAGATTATGTATTAAGGGAGAATTGTGCCATCGTACCTTCTTGTTAAAAAAAAAAGATTATGTATTCAGGGGAAATTGTGCCATCGTACCTTCTTGTTAGAAAAAAAAAGATTATGTATTGAGCACTCAGACAGCCCAGGACTCCTTTTTTACATGTATTTTTGGCTCTTGCTCTTTGTACAAGGAAATATATTTAAATACACCATGAAGAGGACGTGAGCCACTCTTATGGTGGGGGAGATTTAACCCATTCTTGTGTTGCATGCATGTCATCTATTTTGAGCTTTGAGTATTCTTTTCAAGTTATTTTATAACCGTGAGCGTCTAATATTGGTATCAGAGCCAGAGCCAAGATCAGGGAAAATTGTGCCATCATACCTTCTTGTCAGAAAAAAAAAGATTATGTATTGAGCACTCAGACGGCCCAAGACTATTGTCCTTTGCATCATGAAAGCATTGCCTGAGTAGATAAACATCTACAATAACTGACATCATGACACGGGATAGCGCACCGGCCCAACCGACAAGCAAACGTACCGGCTGCGAGCTCACAGGCTAGTAGGTACACCGAGCATGCCAGCACGAAACTGAGGGAGAGTAATTTGTCAAAGCATTGCGTGAGTAGATAAACATCTACAATTGACATCATGACAAGGGATAGCACACCGGCCAACCGACAAGCGAACGTACAGGTACACCCAGCATGCCAGCGCTTTGGCAAGTAAGGACATCGACGAACATAAGGAGCACATTGTACAACCAAAGCATAGGCAAGAAGCACTAATAGCAGCATCGACGCGACAGCCACAAAATCGGCGCACCTCGCCTCACCCCACAATCTCAAGCGTGAATGTCTCCTATGAGATAATGGGAAAGAAAGGTCTCTTCTCCCCTATATACCTGGTCTGCTTAATCTCTACAACACTATGTGGGATAATCGGGCGCCTACGTGGTGGTCTCCGGTGAACCCGTGAGAGAAGAAGAAGGAGAGAAAAAGAGAAGAAGAAAGAAGAAGAAGAGGAGAGAGAAGAAGAAGAAAGAGAAGAGAAGAGGAAGAAGAGAGAGAAGAGAAGAGGGAAAGAGAAGAAGAAAAAAATATATATCTTTCATCTTTTTAAAGGGGTCTTTCTTTTAAAGATCTTTCAAATCTCTGTTCTCCGATTTCTTCCAAGATTCTACAGCCATGGATTCCGATGATGGCACTCAACCTCCAACGATTTCCAATGTGTCACCTCTTCCCGCTCCTACTTTGGAGGAGTGCATTCTTCTACTCGAGATGCAACTTGAAGAACAATGCAAATGCCAGTGCGTTCATGAATAATCTCCTGATGTCATGCCTCCCAAAGATGATCGCTTGAGCAAGATTCTCAAATCCGTTTTCGACTCGCAAACAACACTCACAAGGATTCCAAGATCAGCTGTCGTGCATTCATGTTCTCCAAATTTGACAGTAAAAAAGATGGTCGTTTAGTTCTTTCTTGGTTAATTGAATTTAATGCTTATTTTGTTGTTGTTGGGGGTAAACACTTCTCCGAGGAAGATAAAATAAAGTATGCTTCTAATCATTTGAGTGATCAAGCTTCATTGTGGTGGTGGAACACACTTCGCATGGGTCCTACCAAACCTCTCACATGGGATCAATTCCAAGACATTTCCAAGTTTGCTTTTCTTCCTCCATAATTCCACCTTAACACTCATCGAGCATGGAATCTTCTCCGCATGACAGATCGTGATATTGTTTCTCAATATACGAGAGATTTTGGCAATCACTTCTTATGCTTCGTATGCTCAAGGATGTTCCTGGAAGAGTCACTCCAACAAAAGTATGAAGATGATTTTGAGACAACTATTCAGTGGATGTGAACATGTTCAAGCCAACTTCTCTTCTTGAAGACGCAATCTCTCTTGCTCATGATTCCGAGTAGTGCAAGAAAGGTTTTCCTTATTAATTACCTCGCAGTGATCAATATGCTTCTCCATCCAATCGACAATCATCTTTCATGGGGAATCAAGATTTCAGATCTTCTTTTTGACACCATCAATTTTATCAATCTCCTTCATCACAACAATGGCATCCATGGAATAACACTGTTGCGGACAAAATAAGTAATATTTCTTGAAAACGAGAAACATTTGGCATCTTTCAAAGATTCAATAAAAAAAGTTTAATTTTTTACTACGCATGCGTACAACACTGCCAAAAAACGATGATATTTTGGACACTTTATACATTTCTTACAAAAATGGACATGAAAAAAAAGACTTCGTTTTGCTTACTTTTTGAAATTATAATTGAAAATCTAACAATAAGTTTTTAAAAAAACATGCTAAAATAGAGACAATGTTTATTATTTCCATATTCAATCCATTAAAAAATGATCAACTATAAAAAGAAGCTATTTTCTAAACATATAGCTTATGGCATAGTTATAGTTCCTCATAATCATTGCTACATCATCACTAGTTTTGATGTGCCTTTTCCTGAGAAGGTAGATGAGGCATCCTCTTCTTCACTATCCACAAATCCACAAATATATTTTTCTTCTTCTATGTGTACACTTGAAGCTTAGAATCCTTGGGTTATCTGCCATGTTAACATGATTGAGGATGTGCTACAGATTGCAGCTATAAAAAACTATTTATATGATTATATTACAAAAGCGTTATCTTGATACAGTCATTATCTTAATTTATAAAACCCTATTTTGGCTCTTGATGAGAGTAGTATTAAAATCTATTTTGAAGCTCTTTAGTATCACAATTTCTTAATTGATAATATATACTTTTTTAAAAAGAGTTTGTTACATACAGATGAATTTTAAAATATTATGAATAAGCTATTTAAAAGTTGTCTAATTTTAAAAAATAATTACACACTCATTTTTAAAGAATATGTGTCCTTGATGTGACAAAAAGGGGTTAAATGGTAATTTTAGTTATTAAATGAGTTTAGAAAGTATGAAAAAGCTTGCTTTTAAGAAAGGAAAGTTTATACTTTCCAAAATACTTTTTTATAAAATATCAGGTAGGGACTTAGGTTCGAATCCTACTGGTTATTACACATAGTAAGGATGTTTTAGCTACAACAGTTTTGGCGGTGAGTAAGAATTTCTCAGCTAAGAGTTGATGGTTTTCATCAACTTGATTAAAAACATCAACTTTTATAAAAAATTGATTAAAAACATCAGCTAAGAGTTGATGGTTTTCATCAACTTGATTAAAAATATCAACTTTTATAAAAAATTAATATTTTGCATTAAGTTGATGTAAAACATCAACTTTATATGCAAAACATCAACCTTCTATGCAAAAGATCAACTTTTTTACAATACTTGATGTTTTGTATCAACGTTATGCAAAACATCAAGTTTTGTGGAAAAGTTGATGTTTTGCATCAACTCGATGTAAAACATCAACTTTTTCATAAGTTGATGTTTTGCATCAACTTTGATGTAAAACATCAAGTTTTATGGAAAAGTTGATGTTTTGCATCAACTCGATGCAAAACATCAACTTTTAGGCTAAAAGTTGATGTTTTGCATCGAGTTGATGTAGAACATTAACTCTATCACAAAACTTGATGTTTTGCATCAAGTTTCAAATGCTCTGGAGAAGAAAGTTGGAGGATCGGAGGTCGATTTTCAAACGGTCTCTTTTAGCGATTCTATTTGTGCTGGCATGCTCAAACGACCTATTCCATAAATTTTGAGTACCAACACGATTATGTTTCGATGCGATGTGTAGACGTCACAAGTTTCGCCTTGTGACGTCTACACATCGCATCGAAACATAATCGTGTTGGTACTCAAAATTTATGGAATAGGTCGTTTTGAGCATGCCAGCGTAGACGGAATCGCTATAAAATAGGCCGCTTGTGAAAATCGACTTTCGATCCTTCAACTTTCTTCTCCTCCGGAGCATCTGAAACTTGATGCAAAACATCAAGTTTTGTGGTAGAGTTTATGTTTTGCATCAACTTTGATGCAAAACATTGAGTTGGGTGGAAAAGTTGATGTTTTTCATCAACTTTGATGTAAAATATCAACTTTTAGGGGGCTATTTTTCTTAACTTTGATTTTCTTTTACATTTTTTTTGAGAATTATTTTTTTAAATCACCAATAAATCTGTAAAAGCTCATTCCAAATAGTAGATAGTAGCCAATAAAATCTCAAAAAATTAAAAAAAATCTTATAAATCATAGAATTAAAGAAAAAATATGCCTATGATAAGGTGATGTAGGTAGAACATAGGTTTAGGACTAAGGACCTAAAAAATACATATGGTCGCAACCTTTGACTACAAATTTGAGAGGAGGTCATTAAAAAAATGTTAGTCTATGTAACCATGTAACCTTTGTATCATAAATAATATCGCTACATATAGTAGATGCCAAAAATTCATCATAACAGAAGAGCTAGATGAGATAATCCATGATGACCTATAATCCATTGGTTTTAGTCCAAATGTGCAAGGCTTCATTTATTTTGAAAACCACGAGTTGATTGATTTGCTAATCCTGATTTTTGTTCTACAATTTAATTTTAAAGTTGAATAACTATAAGCAAATACACATGGTGGAGACCATCTATGTCGAGGAGAGGGGTGCATGTGAGCCTGGACTCTGCCATGCCTATGTGCAGTTGTATACTCTCCACCACAATAGGAGGCCTTGAATCTACCGTCATCATGTGAAAGCTCCAAGCTAGCCTCTACCACCATTCCACAAGCTCTAAGTTTCCTTCATGAAAACAAATGCTTATGTGGGTCAAAATTTACACCCATAGGCTATATGGTGTCTGCCTCTAAGATTGTCCTGTCGAGAAAATATTTCAATTTTCTACTCTTTTAACATGCTTAGGTTTACTCAGAGCCTCCATAGTTACCATCTTTTACATATATATATGAATAGAAGTCTACCTTTGCACACCTATAAGTTGACCTCTTTAAGCTCTTAGCATTGGTTGTATATCATGCCCACTATCTATTTAATAGAGCAAATAATTATGTCATGCAAACTGTCAAGGTAAGTATATACTAAAGGCTTTGCTATTTGGGTCTAGAAATAGACTTAAGGATGTTTGTAGAATTTTTTATAAATTATGGAGCTTAAATTGTTATGTATTCTAATATTTTTTGAGTGCTTGTCAAATAATGTGTATACTTATGCATAGTGGTAGAATTTCTCCCAAGAAAGTCCATTGAAAAAAGTGTCTTACATTCATGAAATTTAAAAAATAAAATTTTATTTGAAAAAGATTGATATTTCTTCTTTAAGTTATGTAGACTCCTATGTCATTTTGTAAGTTAAGTTTATTTTTATGTCACAAACAACAGTAGTTTATAAATCTATGAAGGTCACACATGTTCTCAATCTTGAAAAAATAGAAAAATTCATGTAATTTTTAAATTTATACATGGAATTCTAGATGTGTTTTCAAAAAACAATGTTTTTAAGCCATTTTTGAGATTACACACATTTTGGGAGAGAATATTTTTAGGTAACCCTCGTCAGTTACCTATTTTGCTCGTAATGGTGTTGAATGGTAATAATAGTAATTTTGGTAATGGTAGTAGAAATGTATGCACTTTTTTTAATTTAAATGTAAAGAACTATTTTAATGCTACCACCTATTCCAAGTATACTATGGATTTCACACATGCTGGTACTCTCATGCAATTAGTTGCGGTGGTGATCATTCTCTTGAGATGTATCCATTATTATCCCATACCCAAGCTAAACATGCACTTCGAAAGTAATCACGTGCATACATGATTTTAGTTAATGAAGTGCAAGCATATGAAAATAATCTCACTCCTTCTCAGCAGCATTCATGGCTAAGTTTCAAGATTGTTTGTAGATGATTTACCTCCTATCTTACCTCTTTCACATCCTGAAAAATATGCATACTATAGAGATTATTCCGGGTAGCCAACCACCTCATAAAGCTCCTCATTGTACAAATCCTCTTCAACAAAAAGAAATAGAATGCCAAATTAGAGAACCTTATTCGACCTAGTAAAATAAAACTTACCGAATGTGTATTGATTATAGAGCTCTAAGAGGCTCTGGGGGCATTGCTCAATGCAAGATAGTTCTACCATCTACATATATTGGGAGGCCTCAATGTATGTATCAACAATTGTATCAGGATTCAATGGCAATTGTTAGGATGTTGGGTAAACCTGACCTCTTTATTATCTTTATTACAATCATAAGTGGGATTAAAGAATCAATGCTTTACCGTCGGGTCAGGCTTCCCAAGATCGAAGTGACTTGACAGTATATGTATCAATTGTATCAGGACTCAATGGCAGTTGTTAGGATGTTGGGTAAACCTGACCTCTTTATTATCTTTACTTGCAATCATAAGTGGGATTAAATAATTAATGCTTTACCGTCGGGTCAGGCTTCCCAAGATCGAAGTGACTTGACGGTATGAGTCTTCATGAGAAGCATAAGGATATGATACACTTATTGGTGAAAAAATAATTATTTGGAAGGATATTGTGATTTTTTTCTATTATTAAATTTAAAAAAAGAGGCTTGCCACATTGACATATATTATTGATATTAGAAAGTGGATGTAAACCGTGACTGAGATTGCTCACTATGATATGTTGGTATGTGATGAAATTCCTGATAAGGTGATGTTTCCTGAGTTGCACAACATAATCAGTCAGTGTAATATCCATAGACCATGTGGGAAATTAAATATGTGCTCTCCTTGCATGGTTAACGGGAGTTGCAAACATCATTACCGTCAAAAGATTTATGAGACTACAATTGTTGATGAAAATGGGTATCCAACTTATATATGCAACGAGACGATGGTAGTTTCATCTAAGTAAAGGATCATAGGCTAGATAGTCAATGGGTTGTCCCATATAACCCTTTTCTCTCTATGAGATACAAAGCCCATATTAATATAGAAGTATTCTCTACCATTACAGCAGTTAAGTATTTGTATAAGTATGTATACAAAGGACATGATAGAGCTACTATAGAGTTGCAAGATACACATGGGGTTATTAATGAGATTAGTTAATATCTGGATGCACGGTATGTGTCTATGTCAGAGGCATGCTGGCACTTATACCAATATGATTTGCATGATGAAAAGCCTACTATACAAAGGTTGCATGCTTATCTTTCAATGTAGAATAATGTGATATTCAATGACCATGATGATTTGCGAGATGTAATTAGCTGTGCGAAAACCAAAGAACTACTCTCACCGAATGGTTCAGAGCTAATCAATTGCATGCAGATGCAAATATCTTGCTATATATTGATTTCCCTTGCAAGTGGGTGTGGAATACAGCTCTTTGATCATGGACTAAAAGAAAAAGTAAAAAATGTGATTGAATGTATGTATAATGTTAGTGCGAGTGGTGCAGGTGAGCAATTTTACCTACATATATTATTCACAGTGCATAAAGGTTGTAAATCTTTTGAGGATGTACGAACACTGAATGGACATTTGTATCCCTATTTTAAGGCTGCATGTGAAGCCAGAGGAATGATGGAGAGTGATGAGGAGTGGTATATGTGTCTTCAAGAAGTTGTATTTCAGAAAATAGTATTCCAACTACGTCAACTATTTGTCATTATACTCGCTTTTTGTGACTCTATAACTCTGGGACAGCTTCGGAACCAACTTTCAGATGATGTTAGTGTTTGTCATTTTAGCGATTGTCATGTGATGAAGGTGTTGAAGATGTGAGTCGAAATCGCACTTCACATAGCCGAATCAATGGAGAAAGGGCATAGTTCCTCATGGCCAGCCATGCACAGCATTCGCCAAGAAATTCAACATTATTAAGCCTATTAAGCTTCATAATCTTCGTATGCATCTAATTAGGCTTCAACCTCACGAAAACGTGCAACATGTGGCCTGACAGCAGCACATAGTCCTTCATGACCAGCAGAGAAAAATGTGTAGAAATGTCCCAAACAAGCTTATCCTAGCCCTCCCCAAGCTCCAAACCCAGCAATGGCTAAGCGCATCTCTCTATTTTGGCTCCAATAGAAGGTGAAAATCAGCAATGGTGGCGACCAATAGATCCACCTTCAAAATCAAACTGAACGGAAGGGCTCTTTGTGAAGACGAAGGTGATACACATCAAAACCCTAAGTGAATGATGCTACCCAATGGATATGGATTGAAGCCCTATTCTCTCCAAGATCAAACATGAGGAGGAGAAAGGAAAAGCATAAACATTTTGATTAAGAAAATTAAGTAACAAATTTCTCCCAAATTTGGTCATGCCATTCAAATTTTGGAGCGGCTACCCCAAATTTTGGTCCACAGTGACCCATAGCCCCCAAAAACGTAGAACAAATCAAAATTCAAGGAAATTTCTAGCATCCCAAAATCACCATGCTCATTTCTTGATCAAGAAATTATCAAAAAATCAAGAAAATTTCCAAGAAACTCAAGAATGATCAAGATCAAGAATTCCAAGAAACTCCCAAACTTTCTTGAATCTAAGATGGAAATGGAGACAAGGCCCTGATACCACTGTAATGATGGGGAGAGAGAATGAGAATGCACTCATAATGGAGTACCACATGCACTTATGATAGAGTACCACATGCACTCAAGGGAGTGCCACCATAGCCATGGAAACTCAGAGCTCCAAGAAGTATGATTTGATTAGTCAAATGATTAGATGCCTCTAAATACAATTTGTTAACTTATATGCGAAGGCAACGATCAACCTATGTCTTCTTCACACATCTTGTAATGTAGGGGCCTTATTTATGCCTTTGAATCCCATTGATTAAAACATTGTAAGGTTACATTTCAAGCTCTTTGAACACTATGATTTCAAGCTCTTTGAAAACTTTGCTTCAAACTCTTTGAATACCATTGATTGAAGCTTTTGATTGCTAATGCTCCACTCATGTGCATGCTACATTCAATGATGGTATTCCCATGAGGTTTTGGAGGCCTTTGTATGGTGTTCAATGCCATTTGAATGATTGTATTGCTCATGAATGATGGTTATGAAGTAAAGGCAAAAGGCTGAAGTGTCATCCATGAACAAATAGTGAATTGTGGCTTCATATTAGTGCCAAAGCTTGGCCCAAAGCAAGCACATGCATGTGCCTACATGACCCAATGATTACATTGATCTCGAGAGCCCTTACTTGAAGCTAATCCTTTTGTAAATCATATGCCTTGTGATTCACATGGTGTTGGATGCTATTTGGATGTTGTTTTGATGTGATTTGGTGTATCGGAGCTTTGGATGATTGAAGCATGAGTACATGCTCATTGTAATGGATAATATGAAAATAACATGAGTCACGCTAAATACATTGTAAGTGCTTCTACCTTCTCTTTTGAAGTTACATCCACATAAACCTCACTTGTACTCTCACTTTAATTCCTAGCATCTAGTATGCTTGTGAGGGTACCTTGGGCATTCAAAGGAGAGGCCCAGGGGGAACATGGCATGAACTCTCCTTGTCGCGAGTGCTTTTGGAAAAGCGGCAATGAGGGGGATTAGATATATTGGATGTAAAGACTTGGCCCCAACATGTGCCTAGATTTGGACTAGGTAAAGTACGAGGGTGGGCAGGCTTGGCCGGGAGATTGGCAAGCATAAAGCACTCGTTCGACACACAACTCGACTACATTGCAAGCATGCCAAGGCTATGGAAGCCAAATGTTACTTGATTGAGCATGCCATGGGTCACACTTGGTAATGATCAAAGCATAAGATTTGCATGGGAAAGTGTATGCTTTTGGTGGTGATTACTTGGGACATTATTTCATGATTGGACATTGGGCAAATGCTAGTGGATTATGATTGATATTTTGTTCATTTTGCAGGGAGATTATGGCCAAATTTTTGTGATTTTCCTACACTCTGCAGTGAATACAAAGTGTAATTCAATCCCAAACCACTCAAGATCTCTCAAGGACATTGGGAATCCTTAAAAGGACATCTTAAGGCAAGTCTGACAAGTCGTCAAGTGGTTGATTTGGACACCATTTCAGGGTGCAAAGGAGCTAGTTTGGTCAGACTAAAAACCCTAGTTTAGTCAAAAAATAGTGCAGACTGAATTCAAGGTGTTTATGTAGCTTAAGAGCACTACCTAACAGCTTCCAAATGAGCCAACAAGTTCCCAATTCTGTTATCGTTTGGGTGGTCAACCTCACATAGTTGACTTTTAGCTAAAAGTTAAAATAGAGAGATATAGGGGTGCTCAAAGTGGTGATTCAGGTGAAAGGAGTGTTCATCTCATCAAAACAAACACGGAAAACTAAAGAACTCCCAATTTGGTTGCCGTTTTCTATACTAACCACTTGGTAGCATGGAAAACCGTGGAATGGATCTCACTGCCCCCTCCGCGCACCGGATTCCCGATTGCTGGCAGCGGAAGCAGCTCCCTCTTGCGCGGGACAGGGTTTCTCACCGGATTCCCGATTGCTGGCAGCGAAAGCAGCTCCCTCTTGCGCGGGACAGGGTTTCTCACCGGGGCCTTGCCCTCGAATGTCCAGGCAGGAGACTAAGCTGGTAGTCATTCCGAAAACTAAAACCGGGAAAATTTCCCATGCCCGAAAAGCGGGGACGATTCCACCATTTTTATTTTCTTAACGAATTCTTTTAACGAGGTCAAGATACTAAACTACCTTCATCTGATAAAACCAGATAGAAGGGAAACTATTACAGACTTAACTTTGAAGGAATCAACACTTTTTTTCTAATTGAATTAGGCACAGCCGTTGATCTATTCATTTGAGAAGTCTTCAGGTTATTATTTAACTATTTGAGTTCTAAGCGTATTCCTATTGATCAATTTTATTATTAAAAATCTACTCATTCCAGCATCCTGCCCATGGGTTAGCCACCGCCCAACCACTGGAATACTAGAACCAAACAAGTACTCACCCACCCATAATTGAGGGCCTTTCTTAACTTTTGCTTTAGAATACAGATACTCACACACTCCTCTTTAAACTTTAATTTATAAAACAATCCATTGACAAACAATTACTAGGTACAGATGTCACAACTAAAATATTCCATTTACTCCTTGATTCTCACAAAACAGTATCACTCTGGACTCTCTGTTGAGACCAGCAGGTCAGCAACAACGAGATCCAATAATAGATTACAATAAGTTTCTCGTCATCATACATATATATCTTCCACGACATACGCATGGCTGTCCTCGACACTCCGCGAGCCCATGCATCTCCTGGTCAGAACCCTCTAGGATCCTCCTTAGGTGTCCTGGCACTTCACTCAGGGACCGCTTCGTCGGTCCTTGCCCATCGTATCGGAAGCACACCATTTTACACCATACCCAGGCTGGTTAAGGCCTAGGCAGGTTTTTGCCCGTGAGCCATCCTTTGAACACTCCCTCTCACCACAGCTGTTGCAACCGAACTTCCCTTAGAAAAAACACATATACCAATGCTCCCTCTAGCATTCACGCGTAAGAGAGTCCTTTTAGAAAACAGGGTTTATATGCAAGTTTTCAGTTTTGAATTTCTTTTGAATACAATGGGTATTTCTTAAATATGTATCCCAAGACTTCTAGATCACAGGTCTGGATTCCCAAGCAGAATTCCTCGAATTCTAAATTCTTGATCCTCAGATCAAAATCAAAGGTCTCAACTTAGTTTCAGATTCGGTGGGTGATTTGAGTGTAGATTAGTGAACTGGTCACATCGTCTATTCTTGAAACTGACGAAGGAGTTACGTCTTGGTCATAGTCTGATTTAGGGTTTGAGTCTGGAAAGGTTCTCCCTGAACTATCTTTCTCGAAGGTAATATTTCAATTACTACTTTACTGAATTCAAAACTAAACATGAATTCATATGAGGAATAAATTAGTCATTCATCTAAAATTCCGACTTCGATAGTTTTTCTGGATTTTCTCATTACCATCCTAGAGAATATAAAACGGTAAAATTTTCTTTCACAGAGTATTTACTTAATTCATTTACCCATATTCATGGGATTTAAACAAGGATTAAAGAGAACTCTTATTTTGATATAAAAATTTTGTATGCATATATTTATGTATAGAAATCCATTTTGATGAAAATAATACTTTTATAATAAAAAAAATTCTTTTATGCATCATTTTATGCATAAAAATCAATCATGATGAAAGTAACACTTTTATAATTAAAAAAATTCTTTTATGCATCTATTTATGCATAAAATCCATTTTGATGCAAGTAACACTTTTATAATAAATAAATATTCTTTTATGCATCTATCTATGCATAAAAATCCATTTTGATGAAAGTAACACTTTTATAATAGAAAAATATTCTTTTATGCATCTATTTATGCATAAAAATCTATTTTGATGAAAGTAACACTTTTATAATAAAAAAATATTCTTCTATGCCTCTATTTATGCATAAAAATCCATTTTGATGAAAGTAACACTTTTATAATAAAAATAATCTTTTATGCATCTATTTATGCATAAAATCAATATTGATTAAAGTAACACTTTTGTAATAAATTTTTTTAAAACCAATATGCATCTTTCTATGCATAAAACTTAAATCTAATGAAAATCACTCTTTTATAAAAAAAAATAACCAATATGCATCTTTCTATGCATAGAATTTATATCTAATGAAAATCACTCTTTTAAAATAAAAATAAAAACCCATATGCATAGAATTTATATCTAATGGAAATAACACTTTTAGAATAAATATATTTTTACTATGCATTTTTCTATGCATAGAATGAAAATGACACTTTTAGAATACACAAACGATAGGGATTATTCTTTTAGAATAATAGAAGATGAAGCTTATTTAACAAAATTTTAGAAAATTTTCCCATAACCTCCTTTGTATGGCTGACCATTTTTCAAATTTTCCTCCTTTAATTTACTTAAAAATTAACCCCAATTTAAGCACTCTAAACTAATCAATTTTCACTTTTAAAAGAGAAACAATATGAAAAGTTTAATTCCAACAATTAGATTACTTAACTAGGATAAAGAAGGGCTAATTTTAAGAATGAGAGAGGGGGAAAGCCTTTCCAGCAAGGCATAGCATCAGATTCTCATTTCAAATAAACCAGAAATTAGAAAACCATTAAAAGAGTAATTTGACTGATAGGAAGGGGTTGGTCTTTGCACTCTCGGTCCTTGACTTCCCTGTCCCCTTGACATGGCAGGAGTCGGGCAGTCTTTCAGCTGGTGACCAAAACCTTGGCATCCAAAACACCGATTCTCACTTCTGAGCTCATCCCTTTGAATCCTTGAAATAGGTGGGGCTCCTGAGAAAGTGTTCTGGGGGAAGGGTCTTCCTTCACTTCTGAATCTTCTCGCATCCTAATTCTGAATTGGGCCTTGCTTCCTCTTTGGGGGAGGAAAGTTTGAAGTACTTCCCAGGGTTTGGAATCTTTTAAAGTTAGAGGGTGCAAGCTTTGGCGGGACCTTAACAACAAAGGCTTTGGCAAATTTCTTTGCCATTCTTTTACTGCTTCGGCCATTGAGACATGTTTGGCATTCTTTACTAAGGTGTCCAATGGCTCGTTCATTCCTCGAATGAACCTGGCCATCAGCTGCTCTTCATCCAATTGAAGGGAATATTTGAGGAGAAGGGCAAAAGCTTGATGGTACTCTTCAATTATCCGGCTATCTTGCTTTAGCTCCAAGAACTCATTGATTTTAGTTTCAAGGAAGCCCGGAGGACAAAACCTCTTTCTGAGGTAAGCTTTAAGATCGGTCCAGGTATGGGTATTCCGATCGAGACGGTAAGTCTAGCAGTGATTCCTCCAAGCGACCTTAGTTGTTTCCACAATCTTTAACCTGGAAAGAGCCATCTTGCTTCTCTCATTGTAGCAGTTACATCAAAGTATTCCTCCATAGCCTCAATCCACTTTTCCACTACTTCATCTAACTGTTCCCCTTCACCCTTGAAGGAACTAGGTTGGGATCTGTACAGGGCTTTTCGAACATCTAGATCTAACTCTTCGTCACATCGGTTAGAGGATCCGGTTGCCTTGCACGGGCCGCGCGCCTCATGACTCTAACAAAATGAGATTTTCGTCAACTTAACTTTGACAACAGATTTATGATTATTTAATTTTTGCGATTTATTCTTTAAACAGATAATTATTTAATTATACATCATGAAACAAGATTTACTCTGATAATTTTATTAACCATATTCACAATCATGAAAACAATTTAGATTTTTTTTGCAAAACATCGTTTGTATCAAAAGTTTTTGATATATACGTAGAGCATCATGGCTCCCAAAATCACTGCCTCAATTGTATTCGCATAAAGAAGCAAAACTGCGAAGGAGACATACCATGGTACACATGATTAATTATAGAAAGAGGTGCTATAATTCTATCTCTAGGGATAAAGCGGCTAAGAAGCCTAAAAACTCGGCATGAAGTTCTTAAGTTTCTGGGTGAATGATCAAAGAGTTGTACATGCTGAACAAGTCCTAGCCTTATCAGAATCATGGCTAAGGAAATATTTTGCATGAGCCTCTGACGCTGACTGGTACTGACATTAATACATCGTCCTCCACATATACACATAACCACATATACCGACATCACTCAAGAGGATCACGAAAGTAAAGACTCTCAAAATGACGCGCGAGTCTCACTCTGCTTACTCGGGTAGTAGCAAAGGCTATCATATCCTGACCCTGGGAGAGTTCAGGAATGCCAGATAGATTTGGGGTATCCATCTATAAGTTTCTAAATCAATTTATGAGTTTTTAATTTTTTGAAGTTCCTTCAACATAATATTAACAAGCGAAAACATTATTTCCCAGATTTACTTTAAAATTTTTAAGCAATTTCTGCTGTTGTTACGTAAACCAGATGCTTTGTATGTGCCAAGGATAAAGAAGAATCTATTGTCTATCTCTACGCTTGCTAGACTTGGACTTGTAGTCAAATTTGTAGATGACAGATGTACTGTTCATGATTTGACTTCTGGTGATACGATTATTGCATCTGGCACCTTGTTTCATGGGCTGTATAGGCTCAATTCTTATGACAAGTGTGTGGAAGATTCAGCAAATGCAATTTCTGATGAAAAGGCAGTTTCAGATGCAAAACTATGGCATGCTCGTTTTGGTCATCTGAACTTTGCTAGTTTTGCGTTTGCAGAAATTTGATATGGTTGCTTCATTGCCCCCTCTTGAGGCACCATTGAAACATGTTTATGAAGGCTGTATTTTGGGCAAAATGCAACGTTTTGCGTTTCCAAAGGATGGTTCTATGCGGGCCACTCGCAAATTACAACTTGTACATAGTGATGTATGTGGTCCTATGCAAACTCCGTCATTTGGTAAACACTTGTACTTCGTGAATTTCATTGATGATTACTCAAGGCATGCATGGGTATATCCACTGAAGGCAAAGTCCGAAGTGTTTTTGTGCTTCAAATAGTTTTTGTTTATGGTTGAAAATGTATCCAATTGTAGTGTGGGCACCCTTCGTTCTGATCGAGGGGGGGAGTACATGTCTAAAGAGTTTGATGCATTTCTGGCTAGTCGTGGGATAAACACCAATGTACAGTGCCGTATACCCCTCAGCAAAATGGTGTTGCTGAGAGGAAAAACAGGACACTTATGGAGATGGCACGATGTATGGTCAAGAGCCAAGCTTTGCCACATGCGTTTTTGCTCGAGGCTGTCATGTGTGCTGCATATGTACTCAACAGGTGTCCCACTAAGGCCTTGCAGCCTATTACTCCATACGAAGCTTGGCATGGCACGAAGCCTTCTATTGGTCACTCGCGTGTCTTTGGTTGCTTGGCCTATGCTTTAGTGCCTGTGCAACAACGTAGAAAATTGGATGATAAGGCTGTCAAATGCATTTTTGTTGTTGGTTACAATGCTGAGAGCAAGGGTTACAGATTGTATAATCCACAGTCAAAGCGTATCTTGATTAGTCAAGATGTTGTTTTTGTGGAAGATGCTATGCAGCCTTTGTTATCATGTACCAAAGAGACAGGTGTGAGCTCACGGGATGTATTTGATACGTTGTTGCCTCTGTTTTACAGGTGGGAATTCAAATGTAAGTCCTAATGAGGCAAATATTCAGCCTATGCAGATTTCAAACATCATAGATCAACCTATTTCTGATGCAGATTTACAGGATGTAATTCATGAGGATAGGGCTGAAAATGAGCAGGCTAGAGGTATGCCTAAATGGCTAGTGCAAACCTTGCGTGATGGTAAAATTGATGCACCTATGTCTAGTCATACTCGTTCAGGTTTTCAGCATGCCTCTTATGCATCAGATTGTTATGCTTTGACTGTGTCTAGTATGTGTGAAGAGGAAGAACCTCTTTCATTTGATAAGGCACAAAAATCAAAAAATTGGTTGGCTGCAATGCAAAGTGAATATGATGCTATAATGAAGAATGGTACATGGTCTTTGTGTGATTTTCCTATTGGTAAAAAGGTCATTGGATGTAAGTGGGTTTTTAAGTTTAAACGAAAGCCAGATGGCAGTGTTGATCGCTATAAGGCTAGACTTGTTGCAAAGGGTTATGCTCAAGAAAAGGGCATTGATTTTGATGAGACCTTTGCCCCCACTTGTCGTATGACTACCATTCGTAGCATTTGTGCATTGGCAGCTCATAATGGTTGGAATGTACATCAGTTGGACATAAAGACTGCGTTCTTGAATGGAGATTTGCATGAGGAGGTGTATGTATTGCAGCCTCGTGGTTTTGTTCAAAGAGGGCAGGAAAACAAAGTGTGCAAGTTGAAAAAGGCTTTATATGGTTTAAAGCAAGCTCCACGAGCTTGGTATGAAAAGATACATGCATATTTGACTGCACATGGTTTTCAGAATAGTCCAACAAAAAGCACTTTGTATGTTAAACGTATGGATGATGTACATTTAATCATTGCTCTCTATGTCGATGACATGCTGCTCACAGGACCAAATGAGAGTCATATTGCTGATTTTAAGGCTAATTTGAATGCCTCTTTTGAGATGTCAGATTTGGGGTATTTGCATTATTATTTGGGAATACAATTTAAGCAGTGTGATGGAGGTATTGCTTTGTGTCAGACAAAGTATATTGAGACATTGTTGTGGAGATTTGGCCTTGAAGACTGCAAGCCTGTTGCTACTCCATGTTGCTACTCCAATGGAGACAGGTTTGAAGTTGAGTCTAGGTGAGCAGGTTTATGCATAGCCCAGGGTCTCAGCATTGGAAGGCAGTTAAACGCATCTTTCGCTACTTGAGTGGCACCATACATCTTGGATTGTTGTATCCCAAGGGGAGATCGTTGCCGCCAGATTTACATGCTTTTTTGGACTCAGATTGGGCTGGTTGCTATGAAACGAGTGTCCATAAGTGGTTTTTGTTTCATGCTCGGTAGCTCATGCATATCTTGGTTGAGCAAGAAGCAACCTACTGTGGCCACTTCTAAGCTGAGTACAGGGCAGCTTTCATAGCTACGGTTGAGTGTGTGTGGCTCAGACGGCTTATGGGGCTGACTTGGGTGTTGGACAGGAATCTCCCACCTCTATCTACATTGATAGTCAGCACATTAGCAGTTGCGAGAAACCCAGTTTTTCATGCTCACACAAAGCACATTGAGGTGCATTATCACTATGTCAGAGGGAGAGTCTCTCAGCAGGAGAGATCAGCTTGGCCTATGTGCCAACATAGGACAACCTCGCCGATCTTTTCGCAAAGGCGCTTTCTCGTGAGAAGTTCAAAGCTTTCCGCAAAGCTTTGGGCTTGCTCCCCTTTATGGAATGATCTACTTCGAGCATGGCACTTCCCTATACATGAGTGCCAGCTCTCGTTCACACCATCACTCCCAGGGGAGATTTGTTGCCATATATATAGGTAGTGATTTGTGTGAACACACTTAGGACCGTCGGGCACTTTTTCTCTCTTTAGGAGGTTTTTTTCCCCGGCGTGTATGTACGCCTATTATTCTAGGGCTAACTTATCTTTTGTACATTGACATAATCTAATACACAGTGTGTTGTGTGCATTGTTGCTTCTTCTTTTCCAAGCTTTGTGTGCTTTGCTGCAACCCTAATTCCAACACAAAAACCAAAACCAGGAAAATTTTCCATGCCCGAAAAGCGGGGACGATTCCACCATTTTTATTTTCTTAACAAATTCTTTTAATGACGTCAAGATACTGAACTACCTTGATAAAACCAGATAGAAGGGAAACTATTACAGACTTAACTTTGAAGGAATTAACGCTTTTTTCCTAATTGAATTAGGTACAGCCATTGATCTATTCATTTGAGAAGTCTTCAAGTTATTATTTAACTATTCAAGTTCTAAGTGTATTCTTATTAATCAATTTTATTATTAAAACTCTACTGATTCTAGCATCCCGCCCATGGGTTAGCCACCGCCCAACCACTGGAATAGTAGAACCAGACAAGTACTCACCCACCCATAATTGAAAGCCTTTCTTAACTTTTGCTTTAGATACATATCACACACTCCTCTTTAAACTTTAATTTATAAAACAATCCATTGACAACAATTACTGGGTACAGATGTCACAACTCAAAATTTCCATTCAATCCTTGATTCTCACAAAACAGTATCACTCTGGACTCCATTGAAACCAGCAGGTCAGCAACGAGATCCAATAATAGATTACAATAAGTTTCTCGTCATCATACATATATATCTTCCACGGCATACTTGGTGTCCTCGGCACCGCGAGCCCGTGCATCTCCTGATCAGAACCCTCCAGAATCCTCCTTAGGTGTCCTAGCACTTCACTCAGGGATCGCTTCGTCGGACCTCGCCCATCGTATCGAAAGCACACCATTTTACACCATACCCAGGCTGGTTAAGACCTGGGCAGATTTTTGCCGCCGCGTGAGCTGTACTTTGAACACTCCCCGCCAGCTGTTGCAACCGAACTTCCCTTAGAAAAAACACATATACCAATGCTCCCTCTAGCATTTTGGCATAAGACAGTCCTTTTAGAAAACAGGGTTTCTATGCAAGTTTTCAGTTTTGAATTTCTTTTGAATACAATGGGTATTTCTTAAATCTATATCCCAAGACTTCTAGATCACAGGTCTGGATTTCCAAAAGCAGAATTCCTCGAATTCTGAATTTTTGATCCTCAGATCAAAATCAAAGGTCTTAACTTAGTTTCAGATTCGGTGGGTGATTTGAGTGTAGATTATTGAACTGGTCACATCGTCTATTCTTGAAACTGATGAAGGAGTTACGTCTTGGTCATAGTATTGAGTCTTCCTATAAGGAATGAATTAGTCATTTATCTAAAATTCTGACTTCGATAGTTTTTATGAATTTTCTCATTACCATCCTAGAGAATATGAAACGGTAAAATTTTCTTTCACAGAGTATTTACTTAATTTATTTACCCATATTCATGGGATTTAAACAAGGATTAAAGAGAACTCTTATTTTGATATAAAAATTCTGTATGCATCTATTTATGTATAAAAATCCATTTTGATGAAAGTATCACTTTTATAATTTAAAAAAATCTTTTATGCATCATTTTATGCATAAAAATCAATAACGATGAAAGTAACACTTTTATGATAAAAAATATTCTTTTATGCATTTATTTATGCATAAAAATCCATTTTGATGAAAGTAACACTTTTATAATTAAAAAAGATATTCTTTTATGCAGCTATTTATACATAAAAATTCATTTTGATGAAAGTAACACTTTTATAATTAAAAAAATATTCTTTTATGTATCTATTTATGCATAAAAATCCATTTTGATGAAAGTAACACTTTTATAATTTAAAAAAATTCTTTAATGCCTCTATTTATACATAAAAATCCATTTTGATGAAAGTCACACTTTTATAATAAAAATATTCTTTTATGCATCTATTTATGCATAAAAATCAATATTGATGAAAGTAACACTTTTGTCTTTCTATGCATAAAATTTATATCTAATGGAAATAACACTTTTAGAATAAATATATATCCACTATGCATTTTTCTATGCATAGAATGAAAATGACACTTTTAAAATACACACATGATAAGGATTATTCTTTTAGAATAATAGAAGAAACTTATTTCACAAAATTTTAGAAAATTTTCCCATAACCTCCTTTGTATGGCTGACCATTTTTCAAATTTTTTTACTTTAATTTACTTAAAAATTAACCCCAATTGGTTTTAAGCACTCTAAACTAATTAATTTTCACTTTTAAAAGAGAAACAATATAAAAAGTTTAATTCCAACAATTAGATTACTTAACTAGGATAAAGAAGGGCTGATTTTAAGAATGAGAGAGGGGGAAAGCCTTTCCAGCAAGGCATAGCATCAGATTATCATTTCAAGCAAAACAAAAATTAGAAAACCATTAAAAGAGTAAAGAAAAATATAAGATTTTTAACTTACATGGATTCTGGGAGCTTTCCTTCGGCTTGATGGTTTGAGGGATCTACTCTTGTTTGTAACAAGAGAGGCCACCAAATCTTTAGAAGAGGGAATGGTCAAAAACTAGTGAATTATTAAGAAATTCACAGTTCTTGGCTCTTGGGAGGAGTACAGTAACAATGCATAAAACACTATTAAGCTTCAACAAAGAGGGAGGCTTCTATTTATTGGAAAAAGTGAGCTCCCAACCAAGCAAACTGATTCTAGAATTTTCCATATCAGTTTGGTCAATTTTTGACTATTTTTAGGTCAGTTTAGCTTACTTTTTGGAACTAGACTATTCATTTTTCTATGCATAGAATGAAAATGACACTTTTAGAATACACAAACGATAGGGATTATTCTTTTAGAATAATAGAAGATGAAACTTATTTCATAAAATTTTAGAAAATTTTGCCATAACCTCCTTTGTATGGCTGACCATTTTTCAGCACTCTAAACTAATCAATTTTTCACTTTCAAAAGAGAAACAATATGAAAAGTTTAATTCCAACAATTAGATTACTTAACTAGGATAAAGAAGGGTTGATTTTAAGAATGAGAGAGGGGGAAAGCCTTTCCAGCAAGGCATAGCATCAGATTATCATTTCAAACAAAACAGAAATTAGAAAACCATTAAAAGAGTAAAGAAAAATATAAGATTTCTAACTTACATGGATTCTGGGAGCTTTCCTTTGGCTTGATGGTTTGAGGGATCTACTCTTGTTTGTAACAAGAGTGGCCACCAAATCTTTAGAAGAGGGAATGATCAAAAACTAGTGAATTATTAAGAAATTCACAGTTCTTGGCTCTTGTGAGAGAAGGAGTAGAGTAACAATGCATAAAACACTATTAAGCTTCAACAAAGGGGGAGGCTTCTATTTAAAGAAAAAAGTGAGCTCCTAACCAAGCAAACTGATTCTAGAATTTTCCAGACCAGTTTGGTCAATTTTTGACCATTTTTAGGTCAGTTTAGCTTACTTTTTGGAACTAGACTTAAATTAGGAGAGAGGAGAGATGAAATATCTCAATTTTTGATAATTTAAAACTCCACCACACATGTGAAATAGGCGCCTCCTTCATGAGGGGGGAATTCCCATTGTGAGGTGTCAAAAATCCATTTTTTTAGTATTTCCTTTGGTCCTTAGTCCACTCTTCATCTTATGTGAGTATTTACTCATTTTTGGGGGGGTTTTCTTTATTTCTTTTATTTATCTTCTCCACACATTTGGATGAATCTGAATAGTCCCTCAAAATCTTAATTTAAAAATTTTTAAAAATTTGGACCCGTAGGATAAGGCCTCTTGAACAGATTATACTTGATTTCTAATGCACCTTCTAAAAATCTTTTTGAACTTTTGTTTCAGAGAGACTTTTTTTAATAAGAAGAGATATTTTTCCATCCAGAAATATTCAAAATCTGAATAACCTCTCTCTAAAATATTTTCTCTCTCTAGGCCAAAACAAGTAGAAATAAGATCTTTTATATTTCTGAAGAGGGATTTGAGAGAAGGAAAATTACCTCGAAAATATCACCATTTAGTCATATTTAGATTAAAGTGTGAAGAAAATAATTGTTCAAATTTATGGTTTCGGAAAATATCATGATTACAGGGGAAGATGCTAGACATCTTGAGAGGCTGGGGAGGAATCTTATAGGGTGTGTACAATGTGAGTGGGAGATACGATTTACCACACACTACCCATGGATGTTCTACATTGGAATCACCAAGGGTCAAAGATGTAAAGGACAAGATTACACTTCCCAAGTTCAAAGGGGTGAAGACAACCACCGAAGAATTGGAGGAATGCATTAGCAATATGGAGATGTACTTTGCATTGTATCCCCCCGTGAAGAGGAAGACAAAGTATAATTTTTCGTGTTGCATTTAGAAGATTATGCCCATTCATGGTGGCGGTTTACTCAACATGAGGGTATGCATTTTGACACTTGGGAGGCATTCAAGGATGCCATGTTTCAAAATTTCACATCTCCATTGGAACGAACTCAATTGGTGGGACAATGGTATGATTTGGAGCAAAAGGTATCAAGGAGTATAGTAACCAATTTAGGAAGCTTTCCATGTTTGTTGGGGGAATGAATGAGCACAACAAGATGGTGAAATACTTACATGGATTGCAATCATCACTTGGAAGCTAATGTGAAGGCTCAAAGACCTCAAAATTTGCAAGATGCCATGTATTATTATGCGGAAGTCAGTATAAGGTGGGTTTTGCAAATAGATGGAATGCGGAGTCAACTAAGCCATCTACTTTCAGCCCAAATGCAATAAAATGGCCAACTTCTACCTCTTCAACACCTTATGTAACCTCGTGCAAGCTTCACTCCAACTTCTACTCCCATACAACGATATCCTAGTGTGTATGGATAGCCAAGGAATGTGAAATGGAGTGGTTCTATGGCCAAACCTCCTCTCAAAAGTGATGCTAATTCCTCTTCCCTTCAAGGCGAAGTGATTAAGCAATTGTCACAAAAGCGGAGATGGATGAGAAGAGGAAGAAAGGGGTTTACTTTCTTTGCAATGAGAAATGAAGTCCTAATTATAAAAAGATTTGCAAGGCAAAGGAGGTAAGGGCTAACATGATCTTTGAGGTGGTTGAAGATGAAGAGACACCATTGGATTATATGGATGAGGCTAAATTTCAAGATTGTGCAAATGATGTGATAAAAGAGTCTACTCTTGAGAAGGGTCAAGAGTTTCCACTTGATTTGGGTCAAGCGAATTGGGTAGAACTTGAAACAAAAGAAAGGACAGCCATGCTATATGCCATTTCATAAATAAGAAGCTAAAGCGGGATGCAAAGGTTCCAACACTTTGAGGCTTGTGGGGGAAGATTGGGGAAACATCCATTCACATACTTGTTCGGGGAGCGCACATAGTTTTGTGAACTCTAAATCAATAAATTCTTTTGCCCAATGTAGATGATGAAGCCTCTAAAAGTGGAGGTTGTAAATGGACAGCATGAGCTAAGTAAGAGTTAGGTTGCAACAAGGAATCTCTCTTTGTCTTCCGATTATGCCTATGATGATTGTGCTTGACATGGGGCCATTGATGTGGTGCCTGGATGTGATTGGTTGCACACTTTGGGCAGGTTTTCAATGGATTTGAAGCACATGAAAATGTGGTTTATGCACGAAGGCAAAGAGCTATGTTTGGATGGAATTTGCAACCATGCTTTAACCTTGGTGTCTATGAAGCAAATGAAGAGAGAGTTGAAGAGTTTATGCCTTGTTTACATGCTACAACTCACTCGTCAAGAAGAGGACAGTGGGCTACAAATACATGATGAAGGGATGAATGCCTTGTTGCAAGAGTACAAAGATGTGTTTGAAGCACCTAAATGTTTGCCACCTAAATGAAGCAGATGAAGAGAGAGTTGAAGAGTTTATGCCTTGTTTACATGCTACAACTCACTCGTCAAGAAGAGGACAGTGGGCTACACACATGATGAAGGGATGAATGCCTTGTTGTAAGAGTACAAAGATGTGTTTGAAGCACCTAAATGTTTGCCACCTACTAGAGAAGTCGACCATGACATAGAGCTTGAGAAGGATGGAAAACCAGTCAATAAACCTCCTTATAGGCTTTCAAAGGTTGAGCGGGAAGAGGTGGCAAAGCAAGTGGAAGAGCTTTTGGAAATAGGATTCATACGCCTCACCCGTTTTGTTGGTAAAGAAGAAGGATGGATCTTATAGAATATGCATCGATTATAGGGATCTCAACAAGATCACTATAAAGAATCAATATCCCATTCCAAGGATTAATAATTTACTTGATGAATTGGAAGGAGCAAAATATTTCTCCAAGAGAGATCTCAAGTATGGGTATCATCAAATAAGGATGAAAGATGGTGATGAGTTTAAGACGGCATTCCGGACTGAACGAGGTCTATTTCAATTCATGGTTATGCCTTTTGGATTATCAAATGCCTCGGCCATATTTCAGGCTCTCATGAACAAAGTTTTGAAGCCATTCCTCTATAAATTAGTTTTGGTCTTCTTTAATGACATACTTGTGTATAGCAAGTCAAGAGAAGAGCACTTGATGCATGTGGAACAAGTGTTGAAGGTATTGAGAGAGCACAAGTTGTTCGCCAAGCAAAGCAAATGCACCTTTATGTCACAAGAAGTGGAATACTTGGGTCACATTGTGAGCAACGATGGTATTAAGATGGATCCCAAGAAGGTACAATGTGTGAAGGAGTGGCCTACACCCACCAACACTACTCAACTAAGGAGATTTTTTGGGATTATCATCCTTTTATAGAAGGTTTATATGCCATTATGCTCACATGGTAGCCCCACTTACCGATAAGCTTAAGAAGGAAGCATTTTTTTGAGATGTCGTGGCGAGTTTCCAATAGCTCAAGCAAGCACTAATTTCATCTCCAATATTGGTTTGCCCTAAATTTTCTAAGCCTTTCACTATACGGGCTTATGCAAGTGGGAGCAAAATTGGTGCCATGCTATATCAAGAGCATGGGTGATTTCTTATGAGAGTATAAAGCTCACTGAGAAGGAGAGGGAGCTTCATGTTTATGATGAAGAAAAGTTGGCCATTTTGCATGCCGTAAAGAAGTCGCATCACTATTTGTATGGTGGTCATCATAAGGGCCGATCAATGAGTCAAGGAAGCATGTGGAGTTCAAGGAAGGGGATTATGTATTCTTAAGAATCCCTAAATCAAGGTAATATTTCCTGAAAACGAGAAACGTTTGGCATCTTTCAAAGATTTCATCAAAAAAGTTCAGTTTTTTACCTCTTTTTAAAAAGTGGTCTACGCATTAGTACAACATTGCCAAAAAACAATAATATTTTGGATACTTTACACATTTCTTACAAAAATTGACATGAAAAAAAAAGACTTTGTTTTGCTTACTTTTTGAGGATATAATTGAAAATCTAACAATAAATTTTCAAAAAACATGTCAAAATAGAGACAATGTTTATTATTTCCATCTTCAATCCATTAAAAAAATAATACAACTGTAAAAAGAAGCTATTTTCTAAACATATAGCTTATGGCATAGCTATGGTTCCTCATAATCATTGCTACACCATCACTAGTTGATGTGCCTTTCCTCCCTGAGAAGGGAGACGAGGCATCCTCTTCTTCACTATCCACAAATACATTTTTTTCTTCTATGTGTACACTTGGAGCTTAGACTCTTTTGGTCATGTGCCATGTTGGCATGATTGAGGATGTGCTACAGAGCGCAACTATAAAAAACTATTTATATAATTATATTACAAAAGCATTATCTTGATACACTTATTATCTTAATTATAAAACCCTATTTTGGCTCTTGATGAGAGAAGTATTAAAATCCATTTTGAAGCTCTTGAGTATCACAGTTTCTTAATTGATAATATATACTTTTTTTAAAAGTGTTCATTATGTACAGAGATGAATTTTAAAATATCATGAATAAGCTATTTAAAAGTTATCTAATTTTGAAAAATAATTACACACTCATTTTTAAAGAAGATGTGTCCTTGATGTGACAAAAAGGGGTTAAATGGTAATTTTAGTTATTAAATGAGTCTAGAAAGCATGAAAAAGCTCTCTTTAAGTTAATACTTTCCAAAATACTTTTTTGTAAAATATCAGGCAGGGACGTAGGTTCGAATCCTACTAGTTACTACACATGGTAAGGATGTTTTAGATACAACATTTGCGGCCAACTTAATGCTGAGTAAGAACTTCTCAGCTAAGAGTTGATGTTTTTCATCAACTTGAACAAAACATCAACATTTATGAAAATTTGATATTTTGCATCAAGTTGATGTAAAACATCAACTTTATATGTAAAACATCAACTTTCTATGCAACAGATCAACCTTTTTACAATACTTGATGTTGTATCAAACGTTATGCAAAACATCAACTTCCCACAAAACGTGATATTTTGCATCAACTTTAATGTAAAATATCAAATTTTTCATAACACTGATGTTTTACATCAACTTTGATGCAAAACATCAAGTTTTATGAAAAAGTTGATGTTTTACATCAACTCGAATGCAAAACATCAACTTTTAGGCTAAAAGTTGATGTTTTGCATCGAGTTGATGCAAAACATCAACTTTTCCACACAACTTGATGTTTTGCATCAAAGTTGATGTAAAAAATCAACTCTACCACAAAACTTGATGTTTTGCATCAAGTTTTAGATGCTCCGAGAAGAAGAAAGTTACAGGATCAGAGGTCGATTCTCACAAACGGCCTATTTTAGCGATTCCGTTCACGCGGGCATGCTTAAATGACCTATTCCATAGATTTTGAGTACCAACACAACTATGTTTCGATGCGATGTGCAGACGTCACAAAGTGAATTACTGATGTCTGCACATCGCATCGAAACATAGTTGTGTTGGTACTCAAAATTTCTGGAATAGGTCATCTGAGCATGCCATCATGAATGAAATTGCTAAAATTAACAGGCCGTTTGTGAAAATCAACCTTCGATCCTTCAACTTTCTTCTCTTTGTAAAGCATCAAGTTTTGTGGTAGAGTTGATGTTTTGCATCAACTTTGATGCAAAACATCGAGTTGTGTGAAAAAGTTGATGTTTTGCATCAACTTTGATGTAAAACATTGACTTTTAGGGGGCTATTTTTGTTAACTTTGAAATATTTTTACATTTTTTATGAGAATTATTTTCATTTTTTTTCACCAATAAATTTGTAAAAGCTCATTCCAAATAGTAGATAGTAGCCAATAAAATCTCAAAAAATTTTAAAAAAAATCTTATAAATCATAGAATTAAATAAAAAATATGCCTAATATAAGGTGATATAGGTAGAACATAAGTTTAGGGGCTAAGGATCTGAAAAACACATATGGTCGCATCCTTTGACTACAAGTTTGAGAGGAGGTCATTAACAAAATACTTGTTTAAGAAACCATGTAACCTTTGTATCATCAATAATATCACTACATAGTAGATGCCAAAAATTCGTCGTCGTAAAACAAAAGAGATAGATGAGATAATCCATGATGACCTGTAATCCATTAGTTTTAATCTAGATGTGTAAGGCTTAATTGATTTGGAATACCACGAGTCGATTGATTCGCCAATCCTGATTTTTGTTCTACAATTCAATTTTAAAGCTGAAGAACTATAATCAAATACACGTGGTGGGACCATCTATGTCGAGGAGGGGGGTGCATATGAGCCTAGACTCTGCTATGCCTATGTGCAGTAGTATGCTCTCCATCATAGGGCACCTTGAATCTACCATCATCGTGAAAGCTCCAAGCTCTTCTCTACCACCATTCCAGAAGCCCTAAGCTCCTCTCTTTTCTCTTTGTACACAAAGATAATGTCAAGGAGCGAAGATTGCATCTCTCAGCATCCTTCACATATCCTCCAAATAATTATAACCAGAGTTCCTTCTACACTATCCTTAGACATACTGGTCATCTCTCAACATCCTTCACATATACTCTATATAATTATAACTAGAGCTCATTCCTACACTACTCTTAGATTTACCATCACCTACGTTCATGATGATGGCTATTTGGATCAAACATCAACATATGCATACTATGAAGTTTTACCACCACCACATATATACATGATATAGGCTACAATTTCTTCCCGCCACCCTTATCCATATTGCATAATAAAAATTTTCTTCATGAAAACAAATGCCTATGTGGCTATATGATGACTGCCTCTAAGATTGTTCTGCCGAAAAAATATTTCAATTTTCTACTCTTTTAACATGGTTAGGTTTACTCAGAGCCTCCATAGTTACCATCTTCTACATATATATATGAATAGAAGTATACCTTTGCCGCTATTTGGGTCTAGAAATAGACTCAAGGATCCATTTGTAAAATTTTTCATAAAATATGGAGCTTATATTGTTGTGTATTCTAATATTTTTTGAGTGCTTGTAAAATAATGTGCATATAAATATGCATAGTAGTAGAATTTGTCCCAACAAAGTCCATTAAAAAAAGCGTCTTACATTCATGAAATTTAAAAAATAAGTTTTTATTTAAAAAATATTTCTTTAGGTTATGTAGACTCTTATGTCATTTTGTAAGTCAAGTTTATTTTTATGTCACAAACAAAAGCAGTTTATAAATCTATGAAGGTCACACATGTTCTCAATCTTGAAAAAATTAGCAAAATTCATGTACTTTTTAAATTTATACATGGAATGCTAGATATGTTTTCAAAAAACTATGTTTTCAAAAAACTATGTTTTCAAAAAACTATGTTTTCAAAAAACTATGTTTTAAAGCCATTTTTGAGATTTGACACATTTTGGGAAGGAATCTTTTTAGGTAACCCTCGTCTCAGTTACCTATTTTGCTTGCAACAGTGTTTTTTATGGACCTTACAAGGTGTTGAGAAGAATTGGTGAGGTTGCCTACCAATTGTTGTTACCTTCTATCACAAGGATCCACAATGTGTTTCATGTGTCACATTTGAAGAAGTATGTGGGACCTCAATTGGAAGTGATTGATGAGTTGCCTCCTATGGATAAAGAGGGAATGATTCAATATGTGGCGGAGAAGGTGATAGGAATGAGGGAAAGACACCTTCGTAATAGGTCTATTGTTGAGTACCTTGTGAAGTGGAGAGTCTTCTCTAATGAAGAAGATTCTTGGCCGTCTGAAGGCTTCATGAAAGACCATCCGGAGCTTCTACAAGCAATGAATCATAGTGGATAAAGTGAGTACAGCTGTATGGTGTCTTTGGACAGATATATGCATGGATTGGGATGATGATATGAAGGGTGTCATTGCTGTAAATTTATTGTATGGACAGCCATGACCATTTTGTGCTTCATCACTCGTCAATCAAAGGAAGGTGCAACAAGACTCCATGGGCTTATGGGTATCATAGAGGGCAGTCCGTATGTACATAAAATAAGTGGACAACTCTATGTGGAGTTCTTTTGTGCGAGATGCCTCTTGGATTGCAAAGAATGTACTCAACACTCATGCTTGAAGACAAGAAGGTTTTCCATAGTCAATACATTGTTCCCTACATGGTTTCGAGGTAGGACGAAACCTTTGGGTGGGGATGGTTTGTAATGAAAGGGGCTTGGTTTTGAACATAAGGGAAGTCCATGGGCATGGATATGGCCGGGCAAGTATGGGGGCCCAACATTAATAAGTGTGAAAAGGTGGGCAAGTATATAAGTGAACAAATTGTAATTAGAGGTATCTAATCATTTGACTAATCAAATCATACTTCTTAGAGCTCCAAGCTTCAATGGCTATAGTGGTACTCCCTTGAGTGCATGTAGCACTCCATCATGAGTGCATGTGGTACTCCATTATGAGTGCATTCTCTTTATCTCTCTCTCTCCCCATCATTACACCTCCTCCTAGTCAACCTCCACTCCCGTCAGAGGCCTCCCTCGGCATCCGCTCTGGGCCCACGCCCTCCCTCGTCCTCCCTGTTGCCCCCTCCTCCTCGTTGTTCTCTGCCCCCGTCCTCACAGGCCTCCCTCGCCATCCACTCCAAGCCCACCCCCTCCCTTGTCCCCTCCATCCCCTCCTCCTCATCGTCCTCTGCCCCCGTCACCCTCCTCCTACTAGCCCCCACATCCCGCCCTCTTGCTCCTCGCATAGGACAGCTAGCCCCTCCTAACTTCAATGTCCACCTCGCATAGGGCAACTACTGCGTGCGAGCGAGAGATAGAGACAAGTGCAGACAGTACGTAGTGAAGACAGCATGTGGAGCATGAGAGAGAGAGAACTAGAAGCGAGAATGATAGAGGACACGTACACCACATCACGAAGTTGCCAAATAAGGGTTATATGCTCTATTTTTATTATAAAAAAAACTCAGAACAAAAACCTTAGGAAACAAATAACCCCCTTATGCATTCTTACATAAATTAATTAATCCACACTCAAAAAAAGTTTTGGTGCCATATTTGAGCGGGTGAGTCCTTGAGGTTTCCAAATCCATGTGTGTTATGATTTGGTTAGAGTCAACATGTCACTTTTCTAGAGAATTCATAATGGTGTGGAGTTTGCATCAGCTCTCGCAAAAGAAGAATCAGTGCTTGTGCTCCCTGATAGTGAAAAAACAAATATATAATTTTTATATCTTTTGATAAAGTACAGTCCTTTTTAAAATGTGATTCTTTTGGGCGTGTGGTGTTTTGTATCATGTTTGGAACACCAAACTGGCTATGTGTAACTTTTGCTCCACCATCCTCTTTGCTTGAGGAAGCATGGGACAAGATTGAAGCCTTTTGTGTAAGACACAGCTTGACATGTTAGTCTGTTTTTTCCAATTTATGTATATATATTCTTTGTGTTCAATTTATACAAAAAGCAACTATGGAAAAAAATCTTGTTGGAAGAGATTTCAACTGCAAGGCATCTTGTAAACTAATTAGGTAGAGACATGTATTCTTTTCCTTGCAAAAAGATAGGCCTTTCTTTTGAAATTCTTATGCCAAGATTATAAGGCAATGATCATGTGCCTTAAAAAGGTCAATGTCACGACTGGAAGAGATCACTATCACTATAGGGGAGACAGCAAGGGGATGTGTTCTATCTAGTAAATGAAGCGAGCTTTTGGATTTCCTCCTTCACTTTAAGCGCATACTTTGGGTTCATTGGGTACCGTCTTTGTTGAATGGTATGTTTCACCAACTCTGCTCCCTTCATGTCTCTATACTTCCAAGCGTAAAGGGAAAATAACTGATACAACAAAATCGTTTCACATGTAACATCCTCATAAGCTTGAAGGTTTATGATAGATTATTGTGATTATGTAACGCGTGTCGGCCGACTCTGTCTATCGTGGCTTCGTCTTCGGCCCTGGCCTCGCCATTCCGGTCAACGGAGCAAGACGTTGTTAAGGTGAAGAACACCAACTGTCGCCTCCGGCGGGCGCACCCTCGCCGGCCAGCCGTTTCGACAACCGCGGCCCAAACCTTCCGACACCAACCGAAGCAGCCGCCACTGAGTTTGCTTCTGCCCCAACGCTCAATTCGCAGCAGCAAACGCGCAGGAAGCAGCTCCACCTCCTCGTCCGGCCGGATCCTAGTCAAGTTTCTGATTGATTTCCGTCAGAAGAGACCAACGTCCCTGCGTCGAACTTGCAGTGATTTTATTGGTTCCGGGAGCCATTTGACAACAGAAATTGCCTAACAAGGATGTCAAGATGCGAATGAGCACCAGCTCTGTGACGCTCTTAAGGTTAGATTCTTCTATTTGTTAAGCTATACCACAGGAAGTCTCTACAAACAAATCCTGTTAATGATAGGCCGTCACACTTAAGAAGTGCCTCCACCATAATTTTTCATAAACAACAAGTAGATGTAACCTGAGGAACAGTACATAAGGTAAGGTAATAACCTATTAGCAAGTTAAAGTGGTGGTTTTTTTTTTAAAATAAATTGTTGTAGACAAAATTGTGTCAACGCAGCCCATTTAATTAATATATACTAATGGTATGACTTAAGAGGCAAGAGTACTCTTGTATGCATAAAAACACAAACTCGTTCTCTCAGGGGTGAGTAGAGATACGCCTTATATTTGAAGCCCATTTTGGGTTTCATGGTCTTCAACTTGACAACCTATATATGAACACACCATGCTTGCCATATATATATATCAGTACTTACTTTTCTTTGAATAAAGCATAAATATACATCTAGCGTTCCAACCCAATATAGTGGTAACAATCTTAACACACCTGAACAAAGCATTAAAACAATCTTTGGGCGATCGGATTCTCTCTCCTTGGAAGCCTATACTCCTCGCCTCCATCTTCCCAAAAAATATATTTAAGATAACAACATTAGCTATTGCAAGATATAATTTTCAAAGAAAAAAAAGAAAAGAAAAAGATAAAACCTTACAAAATTCATTTGGTGGATCAATATTTGAGATGAATGGCATTTGAATAATAGGCTTGTAGATAGCAAATCGAGAAAGATTCTGTAATGTCCAGTGCCTATATACCGAAAATCTAACTTCTTAGGCTTTTCATAGTCTACAAACATTACACATACATGAAGCTGATCTGCAATCTTAGATTGTAAATTCCAAGGAGCCCAAAGCTCTCATTGTAAATGTCTCAACCATAGCAATAATCTACGTTCAAAAGAATAAAGATATTCCCTATTACAAAAAAATGTATCAATAATAATTTATATTTTTTAAATAAAACGCAAAAGAGCTCTACATAAAAAGCAAGTTTCTACACCACAACACACACATGCTCTATAATAGTTTGATCATTAGAGATGTTGTTGCTTGTCCTTCTCAAAATGGGGGGTCTACAATTGGGCCATGAAAATTAAATAGATTATGATAAACAATGATACCTATATTATAGCAAACGTCGAGAAAAATACCTTCAATATCTTGTCCACCATCACCATAATTAAATGAAAATGATCTCCTGGCCACACCCATCCTAAGCAATATACCCATGATCAAATACGACACTACTTTATACTAATGATTTACATAAGATTTTGAGCTCTCTCTCTCTCTCTCTCTCTCTCTCTCTCTCTCTCTCTCTCTCTCTCTCTCTCTCTCTCTCAGCATTGATCTCATCGACCACTAGATTTCGTGGTGCAAGAATAGCATGGTCAATGAAAAAGTATGCATAATCCTCCACTCTGTGAAGATCTTTGTATACCCATTCTAACAAACTCAAAAGGGAGTTCTCATGGATCAACATGTTGGATATATCACCCAAATCCATTCAAAGGTTGAAAGGGGCTATATAACCTTGATTACATTACTCAAGACACATCCTCAAATGGGCGCCTACTTCAAATATAGCCTAGAGGGCATCTTGCTCATTTATGGCATACCCACATGGGGGAGATGGCATCTTATGCTTGTAAGACATCATAGGTGATGTCATGAGGTCATGTACTATTTGCCTATATAAGAGGCTCTTGCTAATGAAGATAACAACTCGTGTGTTTCCATGTTTATGCCTAAACCATGTCTCATTAGTATCTCCTAATCAACTCATAATCTTGTTTCTAATCATGACCTAACCATGACCATAGCCATGTTTGATCCTCCTTAGATTTGCTAATCCACTCTCAACACCAAGACAACATTCATGTTGAAATTACCACTCTACCTTGATTATTTGGATAGCCTATAGAGCAGTCTCCAATTTGTAAAGTCTATTTAACAAATTCTAACTATGTACAATCATAAGCACTTTGTCTTACCCGCATGTTTTGGGTGTGCTTTAAAACATTCACATATCTCTAAATATATAACCGGCACAATGTTCCATCAACAATATCCTCATGCATCCTTTTTCCACACAATGGGTAAGATTTGCATCATGAAGTCACCACCACCAAAGTGCATAATTTTTCCACCAAACACTATATCACTTCCCATAATGTCTTTTAGACTCCTTTCCATGGAAACAGACAAATCAACCTATCACAACAAAATCAAACATCATTCAACAAAATCAAACATCATTCAGCAAACCATTGTTGACAGTATAGCAACACTTAATCTATCAGGAATAGATAACCCTTCAAAATCATTTAGTTGTTTTTCATATTGTTGTAAGAGGTCTTGCATGTGCAACGGAGCTTGATTCTTTGCCCACCTTTTCACACTTATTAATGTTGGGCCCCCATACTTTCCTGGCCATATCCATGCCTATGGACTTCCCTTATGTTCAATACCAAGCCTCTTTCATTATAGGGGGCAATGCCGAGGACGAGGGATGGGGTGGGCTCAAGACTCCTGCCTTCATCCTCCTCTTTGCATGCTTGGAATACATTTACTGATGCGGTTCTCTCTGTGGTATCGGATTCTACGGTAAATAGATGTCCGTTTTTTCAATGGTTGTAAGCACTCTTACCCTTTGGAACTTTGTACTTGGATAGAGCTTTTGCCCTTTTTTTCCATGGTCGTTCGTGAAGGACATCCTGCACATCATCGTCTAGAGAGACCACGTTACCAAACGACGTGACTGGACATGTTTTTGGTCCTCTTTTGACAATGTCGACGTATTTGGCATATCTATAACATGCACCAATAGAAAAACAACACACATTTTTGAACTCTATACCTTAACCATGTAGTGTGAAGTGTATAATAAATGGTGCAAGTGTTTGAACAGTATGCAATAAGAGAAAGATACAAATGCAGAGAACAAAATGACTAAATTAGAAGATAAAATCCATTTTCAAAAAATCTTCCCCTTGGACTACAATATGAAAAATGGAATGCCACAACGTTGATTAAAATCATCAAAATTCTTAAACTTATCACTAGAATACAATTTCTGCTTGGTAGATGGTTTTTTCTTCTTTACAAAATGACTAAGGGGTACATCTAGCTTTTGGGGGTTAATCTCGGGGTTGGCTTCTTCTGCCTTGGCGATGGCGTTCCCTTCAACATTTGAAAGCCTTTGGACATCCTTTTGGCCCTTTTCTAGCAATGGACCAATGGGAAGAGAGCAGTGTGCACATTTGGTCTCCTCCAAAAGTAGGGGGCAACTAGGCTTGTCTTCCTCGTTAAGACAAATATGGGGTTCAAAAAGTAGGGATTGGCCTTCATAAATTGGGGGGGAGGGGGGAGGGAGGAAAGGGCTCCATAAAGTAGGGGTAGGTAACTAAAAGTAGGGGGCTCCATCATTTTCATCCCACATAAATCTCATGGCTTAAAAAACCCTAAAAATGGGCTTTTTTCAAAAATTTACAAAAAATAATTTCCCCCCCCCCCACCCCCCTCTAAAAACCCAAACCAAACCATATTATATCAAAAAAGAGCTTTTTTCAACTCCATATTCTCTCTCTACACTCCATTCTCGCCTCCAACATCACCCTCTTCAACTCCCTAAACTCCATTCCTTCCAAAACTAGCAACTCAAATCTCTCTCTCTCTCTCTCTCTCTCTCTCTCTCTCTCTCTCTCTAGTGTGCTTAGTCTTATAGCTTATTCACGTCTATCTCTCTCTCTCTCTCTCTCTCTCTCTCTCTCTCTCTCTCTCTCTCTCTCTCTCTCTCTCTCTCTCTCTCTCTCTCTCTCTCTCTCTAACTATTGTAGCATAAGCAACCATGGAGGGTAGTGCATCTCCGTCGAGGAGAAGGCCAAGAGACACAATAGAGTCTATGCTCTTGCACAACGTGAGGGATGATCATGATGCTTGGCTTGGGATGCAATTTCAGAAGGGATATTGGGTCTATTTACAATCCAGTGCCATTGGACCCCATCGAGTTTGACGTCGAGATGTGGTTGAGCACCACTGGAAGGGGCATCTACTAGGTTTCAAGGAATTAAGGCGTGATGGGTTGGTGGTCCTTGTACAACATGTGTACTCAGCAAACAGATATTTCAATGTAGCCCCAACCGTACTCTCCTCTTTTTCCTTGTAACTATATGGATTTCTCTCTGGTAGATTGGTTTACATGGGCTCTTGTTTTCAACCTCATTTGATGGGTTTGTCTGTTTCTAGATATTTTTCCTTCCAACTTCATTGAGAAGCAACTTGCATGAAGCCTAACAGGGACATTCTATGTCGTTCATGTTCATATAGGGGATGGATTTCTCTCTAACATTTCCCCTTCTAACCTTGCTCATTGGAAAGTTTTCCTCCACACACACAACTATGTAGTGTCCACACACAGCTATGTAGTGCCCACACATAGCTATGGAGTGCTCATAAAGGCCGATGGGTTTGGTAAGCTTGAAGAAATCCCCTCCCCTCCTCTCTCTAGCACTGAATGGCCAATGCCCGATGTTTGGACTATGATTGCTCTTAAAAAGTAAAGATGGCTAGTGATATACAAGCCTCTTTGAAGTACACCAAGGCCTCAAGGGTCTTACTTGGGCATGCCCTATGCATGTGTTTTCCCACATGTTTTAGGACTTTAAGTGCACACAAATGCTCACCATGTACATGTGCAAGGTGGTGGGTGTTAAAGCGATGGTCAATTCACTTGGCCAAGGGTATGTGTAAGATCCTTGACCCCACTGCGCAACGAATTCTGGGGTGCTAGCAGCAAAAGTAGCAATTCTTGTGCGGGGCAGGGTCCCACACTCGGGGCCTCGCCCACGGATATCCAAACAAGAGACTAATCCATCAGTTCTTCCAAAACCGAACTCGAAAAAACTTCCCTAGCCTGAAAAGCACGGGCGATTCCTCCGGGATAACTTTTCTCTTACGTAGTCAAAAGCCTTAACTAACTGAACTAATCTGACCGAATCTATAAGTCCCATAGTCAATCAAGGGAAAACCCTCATTCTTTTGTATTCTCATATGTGAACTAAACTATGCTGGTATTACTCTAAGATAAGCTTATTTTCTATTATCCTCTATAAATCCTCTAGAAATTGAAGAGATTGGAGCTTCTCTCTCTCTTCAACCTTCCTTGGAGTCTTCATCAACATACCAAACCAATTAATTGGTTGGGGGCCTCTCCATTGACTAAATAATCAAGAAAATTAAGAGGTAAACTGTGGTTTATGGTCTTTTTTCTTAAATGTCAAAATATTTCTCACTTCTCAACCCCTCTCAAGCTTGAGAAGCATTCAATTGAATGGCTCTTTAATGCAATTTTAGTGATAAATCTTATAAATTTTACATTTATGCTTAAATTAAAATGTTTTTTAAGCATATCTCTCTCTCCCCCAAAGAATGGTCATTCCTATGACCTATTCTATATTCAAATGATGCTTCTCATGAAGCAATTCAAATCTAAAAGTAATTTCTATGCTTGTCAAATTGGAGGCCAAAGAAGTGGCTTTTTAATGCTTTTATGCTACTTAATTTATGAAAAACTTAGGAATCAAGTCCATTATTGGATATTGATCCTAATGATAGTCATTCTATCATATTGTATTATTAAAACTTTATGCTTTCAAAATTATTAAAAATTATCAATAATAGCAGCAGCGGAGCTATGGTAAAATTTCAAAAAAATTAACACATAAATCATTTTTGTACATAATATGAAAAGAGGACTTCCTACCATATTCTAAGATTAATCATTACAAATTAATTGAATAATTCTCATCTCATAACCATGGAAAAAATAATTTTTATGTTTATGCATAGTTAGTTAATTAGAAAAAAGAGGAATTTCTAGTAATTCATTTTTATGATAAAAGAGAAATTCCCATGACAATGGAAATCCATGTACTCCAATAAAGTGTAAGAGAAAAATTGGAATACTAAAATAATTTATATTTTATTTAAAAATTAAAGAAGGATTTTAGTTAAATTTATCTTTTTGCATAGATAAATTTAAATGATGAAAGAGGAATTCCCACCATAATTGAAATTCAACCATTTAAATGAGAAAAGTGAAATTTCTAGTGTAAAGGAATTACTGGTGATTTTTATTTAATTTTTAAGAGAAAATTTAGTTAAATTTATCTTTTTGCATAGATAAATATAAATGATGAAAGAGGAATTTCCACCATATTTGGAATTCAATCATTTGAATGAGAAAAGTGAAATTTCTAGCTTAATGAAATTAACGGATATTTTTATGTAATTTTTAAGAAGAATTTTAGATAGATTTAATTTATGGTAAAAGAGAAATTCCCATGATAATTGGATTGTACTCATTAAATGAGGAAAAGAGGGATTTTAAGTTTATTCAAAAAAATAGGTATTGGTATTTAGTTAAAAGAAGAATTTTTATGATATTTAAGAAAAGATGGATTTGGATTAAATCTTAGTGTCAAAAGATGAATTTCCACCATAATTCTACCTAATGAATTAAGGTCAAGAAATTATGTGGCAGAAAGAATATCTTTGTATATTTTAATTGGTAAAATCACTAAATTGATATTTACCCAAAATTAGACATTTTTCTGGAAGGAATCCTTGTTGAACTAAACCAAATGAATTTGGTTAGACTATGAGAGGGACGGACACTAAATCTACTTGTCCATCTCTCAAACCAAATCAAGCAAAAACTTCGTGTGAACAATTCCAGTTCCTAAATACAAAGAATAGACTACTGGAACTAAACTAGTTTTTCCTTTGACCGAATTCACCAAGAATCTAGTTGGACAGACATACAAAATGATGGGTAGATTACCCTCATGAGAGATCGAGGATCCTCATGAGAGATCGAGGATCCTCATTATGAAACCGAGAATTATGGAGAAAAGTGTTTTGTTAACCAATCTCAAGCTGGGAATTTTATTTGCATTAGAACCTCTGTTTTTCATTTAAAGAACTGTTTTACGCCAGAATGCTGGAGGAAGCATTTGGCATATGTTTTACTAAGAGGAGGTTCCTTAGAACAGCTGGTGGTTCTATTGGCCCATACCCAGCCATGAACCTTGTATTCCCCTTGTCCCTATGGATGATTTTATTATAATCCATAAGGACTTCACCCTGTTTGCCACTTTCCCACTTTTTACATTGAAAGCATTGTCAAAGAGCAGCTGTGCCTGGCCACTTTAGGCCAGTTAGTTAGCTATGTGATATTAGTTAAGTAGTCTCTTGTAATGACCACATTTGGTACCAACTAAAAAGGCAAGCTATTGGCCCAAATAGGAATTGCACAATCTGCATGCCAAAACTCGCCCAAGGACATAGCAGAAGCCATCATAACAGGGGAGGTTCCCATAGCTAAAAAGCATCCCTTGTAGGATGAATCCCACCGTCTCATCTGTAAACTCTTATGTAAATGATCTCTTTCAAATTGCACTGTTGCAATCTCTATGAATCGTTGTTAATTATATTGCAATTTATATAAATGGGCTCTTTAAAATTGTAATTCCTCTTTTGTGGAGTTTGTATATGATTTGTCTTTTTATTTTCTCTATAAGTTTCTCCTTGTGTTTGAATTGCACAAAACATCAAAATCCAAAGGGACAAGAGGGGTGCGAAAATGCCCTATGTGCGGGCCTCCCACACAAGCCTTTTTGCACCCTTCTGGCCCATCATGTGGATAGGTCTTCTTGCTAATAAATGTAGTATAGCGATCTTTGTACATGTATTAAAGCGGTGATATGCAAAAAAAAATCCACAAACATTGCATAAAACAACGAAATCCAAAGGGGCTAGAGGGGTGCAAAAATGCCCTGTGCGGGAGGCTCGCACACAAACCTTTTTCACACCCATCTGGCCCATCTTCTGCATATGTTGTTCTTCCATTTAAACGAATGTAGTGAATTCATAGACTGACAATCGCGTAAATTTATCAAAATTGAGTGTAACGTACTCATAGACTAACCAAAGCATAAATTCATCAATCGAGTGTAGCGTAAATTCATAGACTGAGTATAGCAGGCATTCATCACATCAAACACACAATCAGAGACTATGAAACAAAGAGCAAAAAGTTATCTTGCATTGACAATTATAGAAATATTACATTTGTACTTGATAGGCAAATTACATTAGAAGCGTTGACATTGCACAAAACAACAAAATCTAAAGGGGCCACAGGCCTTTTTCGCACCCTTCTTGTCCATCTTCTGCATATGTTGTTCTTCCATTTAAATGAATGTATTCAATTCATATACCAAAAATCACGTAAATTTATCAATCAAGTGTAGCATAAACTTATAGACCGACCATAGCGTAAATTCATCAATCGAGTGTAGCGTAAATGCATAGATTGAGTATAGTAGGCATTTAGCTCGCAGACTATGAAACAAAGACCAAAAAGTTATCTTGCATTGACAATTGTAGAAATATTACATTTGTACTTGATAGGCCAATTACATTAAAATTCAGACGCTCAATTTTTGCAGCCCTTTTTCTCCATGAATTCGTTGCGTGGCCAACTACATGTCCTTCATCATGATGGTCACTCGCTTAGCATTAATTGTGCAGAGGTTAGTGTCTTCAAAAAGAGTTACCAGGTAGTCCTCCATTGCCTCCTGCAACGCTTTGAGTACAAAGGACTGCATGCAACATTCCATCTTATAATACCGTAGAATTTCTTTACATGTCCATGCAAATGGCGCCCTCTGGTTTAATAGATTTGTTGACTTTTGGTAATGGCGTATCTCTTAAAATACTCTGAAGTCAGAATGCATTTTGCAACATGGACCACGCGGAAGAGCTTGGGGGGGTTGGGCCATGCGTGCAGGGGGGGCTTGAAAAACTTGCTCAAACGGCGGCGGTGTTGCAGAGGTGACTCCTACTATTCAGGCTCTTTGGGAGTCTCCGTGGCCTCTGGTTGTCTAGGAGGGGCACGACCTCTAGGTAGATTCTTCAAGGCTGCTACCGGGTGTGTTGGAATCTCCATGTGTGTAAGATCTCCCTCTAGCTTTTGAGGTGTACAGGTGTAAGAACCTGCCCTTCTGATCTTGTAATTATTCCCCTCTTTGAAATAAAAGAAAGATTCTGTTTTACCCTGTTTTGACCTAGAGAGAAGTAATCCAAAATTGAGATATTTTTGGATATAAAAATCCTCCTAGTGTCTAAAATGGTTTCCTTTTAAACAGAAATTCAAAAAGAACTTTCCATTAAAAATAGGTAAAAAGGACCTTAGCCTAAGGATCCAGATTTTTAGAAATTTTTGAATTATGCTCCAATTAAGGTTCCTATATGGGCCAATAGGATCAATCCAAGTGTAGGGAGGAGATAAATCCGATTTATAAAAGAAAAACCCCCAAAAATGAGTAAATGCTCACATAAGATGAAGAGTTGACTAAGGACAAGGTTTATTAGTAAAAAACTATGAGTATTACTAAAAAAATGAGATATTTTGGATATAATGATTCAATTTTGACACCTTGGTAAGGAGAAGGGGGTTCTTCAAGGAGGCGCCCATTTCACATGTGTGGTGGAGTTTTAAACTCAAAAATATTGTGATATTTTTATCTCTCCTCTC